>NC_042987.1:16485923-16819673 GCF_901001165.1 Salmo trutta | reverse complement strand
TTAATTAAATTAAAAGCTAAAATATCTCGAGTCAAGAAGTATTCAACCTCTTTGTTATGGCAAGCCTAAATTAGTTCAGGAGTAAAAATGTGCTTAACAAGTCACATAATAAGTTGTATGGACTCACTCTGTGTGCAATAATAGTGTTTAACATTATTTTTGAATGACTACCTCATCTCTATACCCCACACGTACAATTATCTGTAAGGTCTCTCAGTCGAGCAGTGAATTTCAAACACAGATTCAACCACAGAGACCTGGGTGGTTTTCCAATGCTTCGCAAAGAAGGGCACCTATTGGTAGATGGGTAAAAAAAAAAGCAGATATTGAATATCCCGTAGAGCATGGTAAAGTTATTAATTACACTTTGGATGGTGTATCAATACACCCAGTCACTACAAAGATACCGGCGTCCTGCCGAACTTAGTTGCCGGAGAGGAAGGAAACCGCTCAGGGATTTCACCATGAGGCCAATTGTGTCTTTAAAACAGTTACAGAGTTTAATGGATGTAATAGGAGAAAACTGAGGACGGAGCAACAACATTGTACTGTAGTTGCTCAACAATACTAACATAAACGACACAGTCAAAAGAAGGAAGCCTGTACAGAAAATAAATATTCCAAGAGATGCATCCTGTTTGCAATAAGGCACTAAAGTAAAACTGCAAAATGATGTGGCAAAGAAATTAACTTTGCCTTGAATACAAAGCATTATGTTTGGGGCAAATCCAACACAACATCACTGAGTACCACTTCATATTTTTCAAACATGGTGGTGGCTTCATCATGTTATGAGTATGCTTGTCATCGGCAAGGACTAGGGAGTTTTTTGGATATAAATTAACTGAATAGAGCTAAGCACAGGCAAAATCTTAGAGGATAACCTGGTTCAGTATGCTTTCCAACAGACACTAGCAGACAAATTCACCTTCAGCAGGACAATAACCTAAAACACAAGGCCAAATATACACTGGAATTAATTATCAAGACGACACTGACTGTTCCTAAGTGGCCTAGCTACAGATTTGAGTGAAATCGGCTTGAAAATCTATGGCAAGACTTGAAAATGTCTGTCTAGTGTAAGGGACATTTTTGTTAAACCTTGCTGATGCTTGTGTACTAGAAGATCTTTCCTGAAGCTTAGTTGCTTGGGCATGAAGGTTGAGATTGTTAAAGAAACTAGCCCTCATATAAGAATGTACGTGCATTAGTATAGGCCTGTTTTAACTTGTCTTGTGAGTGAGTAGCATAGAAAGCTAACTAGGAAATGAGGTCCCCATGATGTTCTGGGCACACAGTCAGGAGCTGACCGGGGCGACCTATGGTTTCCTATTAGTCAGAAGGGAATGAACTGGTTACTTTTAATATACTGAAAACAGAGCAAAGTGTGGTATCCTGTGCACCAGTGATCGAGCCTGTTGCTGGGCTAAAGGTTCATGCTTGTGAATGTGTGTGGAAGTGAAACCATACATCATCCGGGCAGACAGTAAAAGGCGCTTGCTGGCTACTTTATGAGGAACTAAAGTAGCCAGCAAGGAACTAAAGTAGCCAACAGTCTGGAGTGATTTCCTGTTGCTTTGACACCTATTGTCCTCACTAGAAGATTAAAATAACCAGCAGTTGCTCCAGAACGAGGCGACTGAATTCACAGTTAGTCAGTAACTTTTACTTCAGTTTTGTCCTGTTCTCCACACACGTACACATAACAAGAGCATGTGTTTTGTACACGCTTGCATAGGACGGTGTGACGATATAAGGTTTCTGCACTCCTTGTGTCATTTGAGCTCTCAGCCTTCCACCTGTAGGGCTGACCAGCTACATTATTGCAAATCTTATCAAATAAAAGGTTGATTGTTTGAAGAAATGACAAGTATCTCCTTTTTGGTTAGAGTTTTGACGACACTAGCAATGAGCAACAACCAACTTGACAGTGCTTGAATATTTGTTTTAAGAATAATGGGCAGAAATCGTACAATCCAGGTGTGCAAAGCTCTTAGAGACTTACCCAGAAAGACTCACAGCTGTACTCACTACCAAAGGTGATTCTAACATGTATTGACTCAGGGATGTGAATACTTATGTAAATTAGATATTTCCGTATTCAATTTTGAATAAATGTGCATACATTTCTAAAAACATGTTTTCACATTGACATTATGGCGTATTGTGTGTAAATGGATGAGAAAAATAAATATATTTAATCCATTTTGAATTCAGGCTGTAAAACAACAAAATGTGGAATAAGTCAAGGGGTGTGAATACTTTCTGAAGGCACTGTAGATGTATCAACAAGCTGCACCTTGCCAGTGATCTTTTTAGCTGAATGTTAGACCACTACATAGCAGGGGTGCTGAGAGTTCTGCAGCACCCCCTGAAAAATCGGAATAAAAAAACTATAAGTAGAAATAGGCCTATATACACTATATATACAAACGCATGTGGACCAATTCCATATTAATGCCCATTATTTTGGAATGAGATGTTCAACAAGCAGGTGTCCACATACTTTTGGTCATGTAGTGTATATACAGTACCAGTCAAAAATGTGGGCACACCGATTCATTCAAGGGTTTTTCTTTATTTTTACTATTTTCTACATTGTAAAATAATAGTGAAGACATCAAAACTATGAAATAACACATATGAATCATGTAGTAACCAAAAAAGTGTTAAACAAATCAAAATATATTTTACTTTTGAGATTCTTCAAAGTGGCCATCCTTTGCCTTGATGACAGCTTTGCTCACACTTGGCATTCCCTCAACCAGCTTCAGCTGGAATGCTTTCCCAACAGTCTTGAAGGAGTTCCCACATATGCTGAGCACTTGTTGGCTGATTTTCCTTCACTCTGCTGTCCAACTCACCCCAAACCATCTCAATTGGGTTGAGGTCGGGTGATTGTGGAGGCCAGGTCAACTGATGCAGGACTCCATCACTCTCCTTCTTGGTTAAATAGCCCTTACACAGCTTGAGTGTGTAAAGCTGTCATCAAGGCAAAGGGTGGCCACTTTGAATAATCTCAAATCTAATATATTTAGATTTGCTTAACACTTTTTTGGTTACTACATGATTCCATATGCGATATTTCATAGTGTTGATGTCTTCACTATTATTCTACAATGTAGGAAATAGTAAAAATAAAGAAAAACTCTTGAATGTTGAAAAAGTTGTGTCCAAACTTTTGACTGGTACTGTATATATATATACCACCCATCCCCAAACATATTCCCCGGCTATGCAACACTGTAAAGTAAGTTTGGCTACAAAGTTTGCAAACTCAATTACATTAACAGAAACTTGGGCAGGTGATATATCAAAATCAAATGTGAAAAATATAGAGACACTTTAATTTAATAGAATTGACTTACCAAAAAGATGCATAAATGTACAAGTAAATTCGGTGCCATTTTTGTTGCCGACTAGACACGATTACACACGCAAGAACAATAACTAAAAGTTGTTCTGTCAAGGGCGGGATTGAGACGGTGGATATTCTTTACATCAATCAATTACAGTACCCTCATTTTGTCCATATGGCGACTGACATTGCCTGTAGCGGAATAACGATTGCGTTTATGTTCTAATATGACCGTAGAAATGCAGGCATGCTACCACGCCCGCGATTACTCCCTAACCTGCACGTCGGTGACGCATTCGTAGTCTAGGGGTGAGATTACTACCCCCCCCCCCCCCCCCCCCCCCCCCTCCTCCTCCTAACAATAGTCAAGTCATGCCCAGCTTTCCTGTGGGGAAAATAACCTGTGGTTACCTAGGTTATTCCATTGGCTCACAGCAAAAACGTCACCCTTTTCAGACGAAATTTTCTTGTTGGCTGCTTTTTTTGGTCGATTACACAACTACATTTAAGAAAATTACAACATGTCTAATGATTACTTTTCAACATTGCCTGCTCCCTAGCGTTCTCACTACTCAGAAAAACCCTCACGCCCATTTTCATGATGGTGCTAGCTGCTGACCGGAACATTAAGCTAGCCAAGACCAACAACACAAACAAACGGCTACAAGTAGGGAGTGGAGTTATAAACTGACTGTACTAAACAAGTTAAATGTCTTACCTGTGGTGAAATGTTTTCAACACACATAGCTACATGTAGCCTACTTGGACACCGGTTCAAATAAAATATTATTTGTCACATGCGCTAAATACAACAAGTGTAGACCTTACCGTGAAATGCTTTCAAGCCCTTAACCAACAATGCCGTTCAAGACTATCCCACTCCCCTTAATAAAACAGATTGCAATTGAATTCAGCAATTACTACGTCTAATATACCAATATACTACTGCAGTTACAAAACTGCTATCTTTTTTTGTAGGGGCCAAATAGCCGAAACCAAATGGCTCTTCTCGCTGCCTCTTTTTCCCTACCTGGGAGCATTGAGAACTGTAGATCGGGATTTTTGACCTGGTTACATGTACATGGAACAAAACAGTAGCATGTTTTGTTATTTCTGTATAACAAAAAAGTCGACGACAAGGTTGGCTCTTTTACAATGGGAAAGAATGTTTGTTTTCCCCAATTTGTGGACGTGATCAAGGGGATTCCTTATTATATAAATATCGTCTCGAAGTATGTGTAAATTGCAGGCTTAAAAAAGCTAAGTTTGATAAGAAGTATTAAGTATGTGGATGATGGTCATACTGTATTTAGGCAAACCGACTGTGAAGGGAAATAAGTGGCTACAGTTGACAATTGTCACAATAGTGAGAAAAAAAACATTTGTATTTTACAGGCTCTAGAGAAGTTAGTTATACTTATCAACAAATAAGTAATATATTATGCATTGTCAAGGTGTCTAGAATGATTCAGAGAAGTTTCATGTGATTCTTCAAAATGGTCACAAGATCACAAGTATACATATCAAAGGTGTACTTTTACAGACGAATTTGATACCAATAGTCTGTATTTAAAAGTTTAAAAAACAAATACATTGTTGCATTTTTTTTTTATATTTTCTTTGTAGTTTACATATGTACCTTCATTTTCAATACATTGAATCCATGATGCATGTGGTATATGAACATATCTTAGCGGTCCCATTTGTGACCAATGGGAAAATATACTGGCACTAATGTATTATATACTGTATATTTGATCATAGCAGATTATACTTTTTTCAGTAGATTGAAGTTGAGTTGGGTTCAAAAGAAATAAAATCCCAATTTATTTGTCACATGCTTCGTAAACAACAGGTGTAGACCAACACTGAAGTACTTACCTACGGGTCCTTTTCCAACAATGCAGAGTTATGGTTATGATAAAAAAGAAATATATATATTTTTAAATAGTGACAGTGAATAACATATAAAAAATAAAGAGTAAAAATAACATGGCTACATATAGGGAGTAGAAAATGACATCGGTATGTACAGGAAGTACAAGTACCGAGTCGATGTGCAGGGGTATGAGACTACTACGTCTTGACAAAATGTAGAAATAAATAAATATTTATTAAAAAAATTGCTATTCGAATGGTTGTTACCGTGACCATGGTCATTTGGCTGGCCAATTACCGTCATACCAAATTTCCATGACTGTCACAGCCCTAGTCCCCATGGGGCATGGGACAAGATGCCTCATGAAGATTAGTGTGTTAAAATCCATTTTATACATTTTTATTTAAAAATGTTAAGTAATTGACTCATAAAAACTAAATTCTACGTATATTATTTTTATTTATTAAATAAAATATTGAAAGAAAATGGCATTGCACCTCTCACTAAAAATATCGTCACTATGATGAAGTTTTTAATTGTCAAGCTTCATGTCCAAATCAAATTGTATCTACAAATTGATTGTGAAACTAAATGAAGTTGCTTATACATGATTTGGAAAATGGTAATATACAGTAGGTACCGTTGACTTGCACTGGATTGCCCTGAGGGCATCTTTCCCCGCTGGGGGGGGGCAAACATCACTTAAAATTGTACTACTTTATTAAAAACTGATTACATTTTTTCTTTCTTAACAAGTGAATTACTTATCTTTAGTCTGCCCTACTGGTATGTATAAAAAGTTTATAGATCTAACTTTTTCTAAATTACTATTTTTTTTATCAATTGATCTCAAAATCGTTTTGTTGGTTTAACTTAGATGAGATGATACAGATTACATTTTTAGTTAAGCAAGAGTAGTGGCAGCCAGGGAAGGTGTTGGGAAATAAAATGGATGACATAAAGTGTTTTTTGTGAGAATTACAGGCAGGAGGCACCTTACACCGGGGTTCGCTTTACCCCAAGTTACCCTACTGTAGTCCACCCTCTGGTCTGTAAAAGTATACAAGTGTGATTGATGCTCTATTCATATGTGATCAAAAGCTGCTCAAAACACGCTAAGTAAATTGTGTTACATTGTAACATGAGAAAGCACTGTGAAGAAATGTTACCGACAGGGGGAAACGTATCGGCAAAGGGTCATTGTCTGAAATGGAATGACCCTTAGCGCTTGTTCCCAACTATCAACTGTCCCACCATGCAATGGATTTACAGTGCCCTGCAAAAGTATTCAATCCCCTTGGATTTCTTCACATTTTATTGTGTTACAAAGTGGGATTGAAATGGATTTAATTGTCAGCAATCTACACAAATAATTATAACAGTTTTTAATATAAATGTAATAACAAAAAAATATAATTGTTGCAAAATTATTCAGCTCCCTGAGTCAGTACATGTTAGGAACACCTTTGGCATCAATTACAGCTGTGAGTCTTCTTTGGTAAGTCCCTAAGAGCTTTGCACACCTGGAATGTGCAATATTTGCCTATTATTCTTTTCAAAAGTCTTCAAGCTCTGTCAAGATGTTAGGGATCATGGCTATACTGTTACTCAGTGAGGTGTTATGTTGGATTTGCACCAAACATAAGGCTTTGCATTTAGGCCAAAAAGTGTATTCCTTTGCTGTGTTTTTTTGCAGCATTACCTTAGTGCCTTGTTGCATACAACATGCATCTATTGGAATATTTGTATTCTGTATATTTGCGTTCTTCTTTTCACTCTGTAATTTAGTTCATTATTGTGAGTAACTACAGTGTTGTTGATCCATCCTCAGTTTTCTACCATTACAGTCATTGAACTTTGTAGCTGTTTTAAAATCACCAATGGCCTCATGATAACACCCCTGAGCAGTTTCATTCCTGTCCTGTGGTTCAGTTCAGAAGGATGACTGTATCTTTGATGTGTCTGGGTGGTTTAATATATAATCCACAGCATTATTAACTTGACTATGCTTAAAAAGATGTTCAATGTCTGATTTGTTATCGTTACCCATCTACCAATCACTGCCCTTCTTTAATGAGGCTTTCGAAAAGTTCCCTGGTCTTTTTAGTTGAATTTGTTCTTGAAATTCAATACTTGATTGAATTAACCCTTGCCCTTACAGGTACAGCAGATGTATAGGGGACAGAGGAAGGGTTAGTCATTCAAAAATCATGTAAATCCCTATTATTTCACACAGAGTTAGCCCATGTAAATTATTGTGTGATTTGTTAAGCCAAATTTTACTACTGAACTAATTATTATATTTGATAGATTGTACATTTGGTTTTATATTATTGTTTTATGTCTTTACTCTTTTATATAATTATATCCTCCTAGTATTAATATCTAGTTTTTATGTATCCTTAGAGATTGAACATAGTGTTAGGTTTAATCTCTTAAAACACCACATGCAACAATTTCAAAGATTTTACTGAGTTACAGTTCATACAGTATAAGGAAATCAGTCTATTGAAATAAATTAATTGGGCCCTAATCTATGGATTTCACATGACTGAGCACAGCCATGGATGGGCCTGGGAGGTTATAGGCCCACCCACTGGCAAGTGAGGCCCAGCCAATCAGAATGAGTTTTTCCACACCAAAAGGGCTTTATTATAGACAGAAATATTCCTCAGCACCACTCAGGCTTTTAATCAGCTTCTTGATATGCCACACCTGTCAGGTGGATGGATTATATTGGCAAAACAGGGATGTAAACAAATTTGTGAACAAAATTAGAAAAAAGATTTTTGTGCGTATGGAAAATGTTGGTGATCTTTTATTTCCGCTCATTAAACATGGGACCAACACTTTACATGTTGCGTTTATATTTTTGTTCAGTGTATTTAGTGGACTGAAGTGAACTGTAGGAATGTGTACTCCCAATAACTCAAGGCTTCTCGTGACTGATAAGAAGTCCTGTGATATGCACAGAGGACCATGGAGAAATCCTGGGTGATGGAAAAGTACACATTTGTAGTAGGGAGGGTTTGAGTGCTAAGGGTATGGATCAAATGTATGCATTCAGCTGGTACATCTTCCCTGAGTAAACATTTGAAATGTCACTCAGTTTGGCCTCTTTTGTATGAGAAATATGTTTATTGTATATTGAGATAGTGGCCTTCTTATCACTAGAGCTTTTGTAACTCTTTTGTAATTCCTTGGAAATAGTGTCAGATACATTTAATCACATCCACATCTAAACCCCTACCATTTTGATTCGTTCTGAAGAGAAGGGGAGAGATTCAAATATGTTGTATTGTTAATGTAATCCTTAATGTAGCTATCATGTAAAGTATCTTTCCATTCAACAAACCTATGATCAGCATTTTCTACAGCTAGTAGAAAATGCTAGTAGTAAAAATAAAGAAAAACCCTTGAATGAGTAGGCGTGTCCAAACTATTGACTGGTACTGTATATAAACCCTGGATTGCTGATGCAATGTTTTGGCCATTGAGAGGCTTTGAAGCCACCGGTAGGCCATAATGGTACTCCCCAGTAGGAGCAGCCCTCCATAGGAATGAATGGCATTTTACAGTATTTCAATTAAACGTAATTAAGTGACACAGGAGAAGAGTGCCTCTTTGGGATGTAGTTAATCCATTTGGTGCTCTTTGATCATGGGATGAAATACTATAAAATAAAAAGAAGTTAGTGCTGGAAAATGAACAATGCCGAAATAGCATTTGTGCAAAACGAACTTCCAGACGTAATCAAGGCATTCTCATGTAGTTAATTGTTCCTTATTATTTTTTCACTTCATGTTAGTGCCTTGATAACTTCTGGAAGTTCGTTTTTGCACAAAGGCTATTTTGGCATTGTTCATTATCCAGCATCAATTTCTGTTTATTCTAAATGTGTGTTATTGTAGTAGGTACAGTAACATTAGTACTCTGAAGAATTAAAAAAAAATGTTTTTTCAATTTTCTATGTTTAGCTCACATAACATAATTTTAAAATATTCATTAAGGTGTCTGTAATAGAATAAACAACAAATGTCACAAACAAATGTAGACATGAATAAATGCATTTCTATAGCTTCCAAATCTTTTTTACAATTGAGGAGGAGTACCAACATGGCTGTGCAGTGGCTTCAATACTGCTCCCCCTGTCAGTCATCCAGTGTTTATACACATCATTGGTTTATACACACCCCATATATTTTTTTTTAAACTGTGTGGTTTGAGGCCTGAATGCTGATTTGCCGACAGTCGTGATATATCAGACCGTATACCACGGGTATGACAAAACATTTATTTTTACTGCTCTAATTACATTGGTAACCAGTTTATAATTGCAATAAAGCACCTCGGGGGGTTGTTGTGTATGGTCAATATACCAAGACTTGTTCTGGGAATATGCTTTGTCATTATTAAAATGAGTATGAGATTTTAGTGAGCCAAGTGCACCATACCTGTTGATCCCAAACTTTTCTTTTGCACTCTAATGGACCTGCCCAAAGCCTGTTAATCCATGTAAAGCCTTCCATGGTCTGTACTTGAAAGTACATGACCTCCCTCTGCACCTCTTGCTGCATGCGATAAATGTCTTTTGTATGGGAGCTGAAGTGGAGGAGGCTGGGATTTGTGTTCAGACTGTTGAGCTCATGCTATCACTATAAACTGCTGATAAGACTGGAGCATTCAGAGAGAGAGAGAGAGAGAGAGTGAGTTGCCGCTATTATTACATTTTATATCAGATGTTTGAATCTCCCACTGATGGGCCAACATAGTATCACACTCCATTAAGCATTGTTTTTCTTGGTTTGTTTAATATTTTAGACTTTGCATTCAGAATCCACACAAAGAATTAGAACAGGAAAAGAAAAGACAATGAAAGCACTTGTAGTGGAAAACTCTTTCACGTCTGGGTCATGGTTGTGGACATTATGACAGGCCTTGAGAAGGAATGTAACACCATAATGCAAAGCAGATACACATGCACACACACACACACACAAAAACACACTGCAAATGCCCCTACAACGACGTCCCTCTCCTCTCTCTCTCTCCTCTCTCCTCTTTCTCCTATGTCAGTCTCAAGGGATCAACTTTTATATTGTTTATTTTATTTATTTATTTTATTTAACCTTTATTTAACTAGGCATGTCAGTTAATAACAAATGTTATTTACAATGACGGCCTACCAAAAGGCCTCTTACGGGAATAGGGGCTGGGATTAAAAATAAAAATGTAGGACAAAACACATCACGACAAGAGAGACACCACAACACTACGTAAAGAGAGACCTAAGACAACACAGCATGGCAGCAACACAAAATGGCAGCAGCACAAAACATGGTACAAACATTATTGGTCACAGGCAACAGCACAAACAGTACTGTAGGGGCTGGTCCGACAAAGTTGTGGTGCAAAGCATAAAGGATTATTCACTGTGTGCAGACGTTGATAAGAGTATAGACAGAAAACAAAATCACCTCATCCTGAGTTTCTGTCGCTGTGTCTGTGTTGTCGAGGCATAATCTTTCTTCCACGAGTCATTCATTAACTGATAAATACTTAGTCATTTAGAGCTTAGTGTGAATAGGTGTGTCTACTACAGGCTAGTAGACAACTGCAGGAGTGAACACAACCCCAGTATACCCTATAGCACTGCACAGGTCTGTTAGTGTTCGAATCATTTCATTGTGAAGCTAATTTGAGGTAGTAATGTCTGTTATTGTCAACCAAGGCCCAGCCAAAACTCCAAACAAAAGTACCTTACCTGTGATAGCAATTTCATGTAAGAGTGTTATTTTAAGTAGAAACACATCCCTAACCAGGTCTTGCGTTAAAACCTGTGCATTAAAACATAGTGTGAGAAAGTTAAGGTAAAGTTATCCTCATGCTGGACAGTTCTGGAGACCTTTTAGAAGAGTTTGATGAGATGCTCTGATGTTACCGTTCTAACCCTCACCTTCGCATGTGCGCTTTCAGTTTTACACACATGATCCAACAGAAGAAAATATCTCGTAATTTAAATCAGTTAAATGTATGGGCATAGGCAAATGACAGATTGGGTTTCATATTCTCTCTGATTTACGAGTCCTAGTTTTATTTCCCCTAACCAGGATAACCAGGTAAGGATTGATGATTGTTCTTGTTCTTTCAACAAACCACATCATTTCAACCCCCTTTACCTGTAAATCTTATCAAACTATTGAGAACTAGAAGAAGAAAAAAGGAGCAAAAAAAGAGAGGCTTGTGCAACTCTCCCCTCAACTGTCAGTTAATGCTCTTCGTTAAATGTTAACACAACAATACCTCAGGTCTTAGTCAGTATTGTTCCAGTAAAAGGGAATGTCTATAAAGGCGGTTGCTCAATGAAACTTTCTTCTGTAGAAAGGTCAGTGACAGACGAGGGTGTGGCTCTGCGTATACCTCAGGCATCCACCTCCCCCCCCCCCTCCCCCCCCTCCCTTACCCAAACATTAGTGTCAACAACACCCCCTCTTCCCTTCCCTTGAAGCCAGTGAGTGAGAGGGAGGGGCACCAACGTATGTGTTAATAGGAATCATTGTCTGGGTGAGAGAAGTTGCATTATAGGCTTTAAAAATGTAGACACCATCTTTGCTACAAAGAGATAACAAACTACTGCACTGTCAGTGGCCCTTCTGATTTTACATTTCAGATTATAAAAAGTCAGAAGGAACGTTATAATTTTTCAGTCAAAGGACTGGTCTGAGGCCTATCTACAAGTCATCTCAGTCTTTATTGGTGTACAATCAATCATACTTTTACTTTTGACCAAGACCCAGGTTATGAATGTATAATATCACTAGATAGTTGACTTTAAACACATATTAATATCCTTAGACACATCACCAAATATAACACAAATTTCTGGAGTGCCTTATCTGATTGGCTGACTGCAGTCATGTGTCTCACGGGGTTTCCATAGCAGTGTTATCTGCTCTTCTCTCTTCAGAGAGGAATGCCACTGAAACCTGTTCCCTGCAAAACACAGTGTGGTGAGGTATCCAGGGTTCTACTCAGGTTAGAGAGAGAGCCATATCACAGGACACACCCTGTGTCCTGCCCTCAGGTGGTATCACACACACATATATATTTCAACAAACCACATCATTTCAACCCCCTTTACCTGTAAATCTTATCAAACTATTGAGAACTAGAAGAAGAAAAAAGGAGCAAAAAAAGAGAGGCTTGTGCAACTCTCCCCTCAACTGTCAGTTAATGCTCTTCGTTAAATGTTAACACAACAATACCTCAGGTCTTAGTCAGTATTGTTCCAGTAAAAGGGAATGTCTATAAAGGCGGTTGCTCAATGAAACTTTCTTCTGTAGAAAGGTCAGTGACAGACGAGGGTGTGGCTCTGCGTATACCTCAGGCATCCACCTCCCCCCCCCCTCCCCCCCCACCTGGGGGCGGCCCATCAGGAAGTCTAGGATCCAATTGAAGAGGGAGGTGTCCCAGTGTCCTTAGTCCCCCTCAGAAGACTGAAAAGATTTGGCATGGGTCCCCAGATCCTCAAAAGTTTCTACAGCTGCACCATCGAGAGCATTCTGACCTGCATCACCGCCTGGTATGGCAACTGCTCGGCAAGGCGCTACAGAGGGTAGTGCGAGCGGCCCAGTACATCACTGGGCAAGTGTCTTGCCATCCAGGACCTATAATAGGCGGTGTCAGAGGAAAGCCCATAAAATTGTCAGAGACTCCGGTCACCCAACTTATAGACTGTGTTCTCTGCTACCGCACGGCAAGCGGTACCGGAGCGCCAAGTCTCGGACCAAAAGGCTTCTCAACAGCTTCTACCCCCAAGCCGTAAGACTGCTGAACAATTCATAAAATCGCCACCAGACAATTTTACATTGACACCCCCCCCCACCCCCACCCTTGTACACTGCTGCTACTCGCTGTTTGTTTGTTACCTATGCATAGTCACTTCGCCCCCACCTACATGTACAGATTTCCTCAATTAGCCTGTACCCCCACACACTGACTCAATACCGGTGCCCCCTGTATATAGCCTCGTTATTGTTATTCTTATTGTGTTACTTTTTATTTTAGTCTACTTGGTTAATATTTTCTTCTTCTTGAACTACACTGTTGGTTAAGGGCTTGTAAGTAAGCATTTCACGGTAAAGTCTACACTTGTTGTATTCGGCGCATGTGACAAATAAAGTTTGATCTGATTTACACAATATTTTATCACAGGACTGGCAAAGTTGGCCAACACCCTGACCAACATGGCTGACCTTTGGACCATCACAAGAAGGTTCATGACCATTCCATTGTTCTAATTCCTAAATCTATTATTATATTATTAATGGGCTGGAGAGCAGAGGATTTGATCCTGATTCGATCACCCTCTCAACTATCCTCCAATGCAAATATTTACACTCTATCAAATACAGACTGCAATGCCAACCACAAAACATCTTACTTGCCTAGCTAACAGCTACATGTTTGTTTTTTACTTTATAAATTCAAATTCTATTTTCGAGGCTCCACATGTTGACATGGAAAACAACCAATGAGCAACTCCACCGTAAATCCAGCGCATAGTGAACATTGAGATTGCCTAAAGGGAACGTTTTGCCAAAAGGGAACACCTACTTTGTGAAGTACGCATGTGCAATCACTCAATTTGCACTTGCACTCCTAAACAACGCAATGTTTTGAAACTTTGTCAAGGGGTAAAGTCTACAAAATGCACTCCATTCTGTTTGTTCCAGATTATAGTTTTGGAAACAGAAAAATGTATGGAGATCAAACGTTTCATTGATGTGCAAAAGGTCAGCCAAAATCCATCTCGCTCCATTTTCTCCCAGACTCTGGGCCACTGGGCTTCCTCTCATCATCCTCTCATCACCATTTGGTAGTGAGTGGAAACACCAACTGAATGCTTCACATTTATACATCCGCAAAAATATCTGACTCATTGTTCTGTCTGTGCTGGCCCACAGACTAGCACAGAACTATCAGGGACAGGGCCGGCCTGCCCATTAGACATGATTAGGCGGCTGCCTATGACAGCAGATTGACAAGGGCGACATTTTCCAAGCGAAACTGACCAAGACGCACCTCCAACAACCTCACAGAATCATTCCCAAAAACAATTACGGTTTCTCTCAACCAGTGGCATATGTGCAGTGGTTGAGAAGAACCCATCGGATGTCACGTCCACCCATAGTAAAAATGACTTTTTCATGGAAATTGACATTTGTAATAAATCAGATACTTTGAACCATTTACTTAGTATGTGTTTACAAGTTTTAAATTAGTCAATTTAGTTGTTTTGACACTGTTCATGTTCGGTGCCTGGCTAGCCAACTGACAGCTCCCGTGTTGGCTTAGTACAACTAGGCTATGTATCAACAGATCCGACCGCAGATTGATTTGAATTTTTCATATCATTATAATGTTGATGCGGATGCAGGGAGTTTATCCGAGATTGCTTTCCTAGCCTAACTGAAAGCTAAATCCATTCAGCTGGCCCAAATAAAATGGAGTTGACAGACAGTGATCAAAAGACAAACACTGATGAATATGTTGTACCCTACTTCATGTTAAACGATAGCCTACCCTATTCTTAAAACATTAGAAGTGAGAGACAGGTCAGTCACCCTGTCCTAATTCAAATGAAATGCAGTCCTTTATCTCAGTTAAACTATAATCTATAAATCTTTTAAATGAAAAGCAATCGCGGAGAAACTGCCCGCATCCGCACCTTGTGAAGATGGTTAAAGTACTCAGGTGCACATCCCGCTGCACGTCACCCCCTCCCCCGCGCTTCCCGCTGTGTCTGAAATGAAGACATCAACTTCAAAAATGGACAGCTGTCAATCATCAGGACGGCACCGTTTTCAGGTAGTGAAGTTGCTCATTGTTTAATCTAATTAGATCTAATTAATATGAGAATTGTTGATAGTGGTTCTAATTTGCCAGAATTGATAAATGATTATCTTACGAGGGCCCTGCTGCTGCTGAAGATGATGATGATGAGAGAGGAAGTCAAAGTGACAGCAGTGAAACTGACAGTGATGGTTCTTCTTCCCAAAAACGTTGACCAATTCAGATGAGGAAAACAATCAGACGGATGATGATGATGATGAACAAGGTTAACATATTGTGTGGATTGTTCCAACATATGACTGGACAGCATTCCTTAGCAGTTTCTTCAGGAAAGTGGTGGGGGTAAAAAATAACCACCATTTTATTTCACACAGGGGTCAGGGTCTGTGAAGAACAAAGAGTTTGCAGACAGTGAAGTCACACAGCAAAGTCTGCTTAAAGATGAAGAGCCACCTGTGAGAAAAAAGTGATTGTTCCAAAAGGACTGGATACAAAATGACCATGGTATTGCTATGATGAGATAAGGCCTTTCACCGCTGAAGAGTGTAGGGACATTACCACCCCTTTCCCATCAGTCCCTAAGCCTGGGAGGGCTTACTGTGAGGACTCTGAAAAGAATTCATCAGCTTCGCACACACCAACACGCAAGCACGCACGTATGCATGCATACACATACACACACACACCACAACAACTTCATCAATAACTAGCCTACTGTAATCTATATCTAGCCTACAGTAATGTTTAGAAGTTACAGTACATTATTTAATATAATAATATAAATATAATTATTATAATTTGTATATATAGTACTATAACTGGGTGGTTCAAGCCCTGAATGTTGAAAGAAATATTTTGTCATACCCGTGGTATACTGTTTGATATACCACGGGTATGACAAAACATTCATTTTTACTGCTCTAATTATGCTGGTAACCAGTTTATAATAGCAATAAGGCACCTCATGGTTGCTTAACTTGCGTTGTGCCTAAGAACAGCCCTTAGCCATGGTATATTGGCCATATACCACACCTCCTCGTGCCTTATTGCTTAATTATATAATCATCATATTGTAATGATTGTATAATTACATTTTTTTTTTTACATTTTAGTCATTTAGCAGACGCTCTTATCCAGAGCGACTTACAGTAGTGAATTCATAGATTTCATACAATTTCATACATATCATACATTTTTTTTCTGTGCTGGCCCCCCGTGGGAATCGAACCCACAACCCTGGTGTTGCAAACACCATGCTCTACCAACTGAGCTACAGGGAAGGCTATAGCCTTTAATATAATTATTATAGTTAATTGTTTGTGATCTTTTACACTGTATCCAACCTGTTAATCAACTTTTAAATGTAAACTGATATAAAAAAATAATATTGACTCTGAAATGTTTGGAGCGAGTAGTCGCACTTCGCTTCGCAGGTAATATTACATTTCATTACATTGGTTTGATTTGTTTGATCTGAGCAATTTTTTTTAGCTAGCTACATAGCCGTCTTTGTATCAAAGATAATTGTGTAGTTTAGAGTAATTATCGAGGTTAGCTAGCCAGCTATTTTCGTCCTCCTAACTTAGTCAACACTGCTAGCTAGCCAACTAGCCAACTTCTACCGACTAGCAGCACTGTAGAAACTATTATATTACAACGGAACGACTTGATTAGTGTAGTGTTAGCTAGCTACATAGTTGTCTTTGCTGTCTTTGTATCTAAGATAATTGTGTAGTTTAGAGTAATTATCGAGGTTAGCTAGCCAGCCGCGATGCGACGCCGTTGTCCAAACTCCAGACTTAGTCAACACACCTAGTCATCATCAAACCCACTGCAAGCTAGCCAACCTTTACCGACTAGCAGCACTGTAGAAACTAATACATTACAAAGGAACGTCTTGATTAGTGCTATGTTAGCTAGCTACATAGCTGATTTTGTATCATGATAAGGTGTAGTACTGAAACTATCGAGGTTACCTAGCCAGCTACACTTTCAAACAAAGTCAACAACGCAGCCACTGCTAGCTAGCCTACTTCACCAGCCAGCAGTACTGTATCATTTTCGTCATTTTAGTCAATAAGATTTTTGCAAAGTAAGCTTAACTATCTGAACATTCGAGACGTGTAGTCCACTTGTCATTCCAATCTCCTTTGCATTAGCGTAGCCTCTTCTGTAGCCTGTCAACTATGTGTCTGTCTATCCCTGTTCTCTCCCCTCTGCACAGGCCATACAAACGCTTCACACCGCGTGGCCGCTGCCACTCTAACCTGGTGGTCCCAGCGCGCACGACCCACGTGGAGTTCCAGGTCTCCGGCAGCCTCTGGAACTGCCGGTCTGCGGCCAACAAGGCAGAGTTCATCTCAGCCTATGCTACCCTCCAGTCCCTCGACTTCTTGGCGCTGACGGAAACATGGATTACCACAGATAACACTGCTACTCCTACTGCTCTCTCCTCGTCTGCCCACGTGTTCTCGCATACCCCGAGAGCATCTGGCCAGCGGGGTGGTGGCACTGGAATCCTCATCTCTCCCAAGTGGACATTCTCTCTTTCTCCCCTGACCCATCTGTCTATCTCCTCATTTGAATTCCATGCTGTCACAGTTACCAGCCCTTTCAAGCTTAACATCCTTATCATTTATCGCCCTCCAGGTTCCCTTGGAGAGTTCATCAATGAGCTTGACGCCTTGATAAGTTCCTTTCCTGAGGATGGCTCACCTCTCACAGTTCTGGGTGACTTTAACCTCCCCACGTCTACCTTTGACTCATTCCTCTCTGCCTCCTTCTTTCCACTCCTCTCCTCTTTTGACCTCACCCTCTCACCTTCCCCCCCTACTCACAAGGCAGGCAATACGCTTGACCTCATCTTTACTAGATGCTGTTCTTCCACTAATCTCATTGCAACTCCCCTCCAAGTCTCCGACCACTACCTTGTATCCTTTTCCCTCTCGCTCTCATCCAACACTTCTCACTCTGCCCCTACTCGGATGGTATTGCGCCGTCCCAACCTTTGCTCTCTCTCTCCCGCTACTCTCTCCTCTTCCATCCTATCATCTCTTCCCTCTGCTCAAACCTTCTCCAACCTATCTCCTGATTCTGCCTCCTCAACCCTCCTCTCCTCCCTTTCTGCATCCTTTGATTCTCTATGTCCCCTATCCTCCAGGCCGGCTCGGTCCTCCCCTCCTGCTCTGTGGCTCGACGACTCATTGCGAGCTCACAGAACAGGGCTCCGGGCAGCCGAGCGGAAATGGAGGAAAACTCGTCTCCCTGCGGACCTGGCATCCTTTCACTCCCTCCTCTCTACATTTTCCTCTTCTGTCTCTGCTGCTAAAGCCACTTTCTACCACTCTAAATTCCAAGCATCTGCCTCTAACCCTAGGAATCTCTTTGCCACCTTCTCCTCCCTCCTGAATCCTCCTCCCCCTCCCCCCCCCTCATCCCTCTCTGCGGATGACTTTGTCAACCATTTTGAAAAGAAGGTCGACGACATCCGATCCTCGTTTGCTAAGTCAAACGACACCGCTGGTCCTGCTCACACTGCCCTACCCTGTGCTTTGACCTCTTTCTCCTCTCTCTCTCCAGATGAAATCTCGCGTCTTGTGACAGCCGGCCGCCCAACAACCTGACCCTATCCCCTCCTCTCTTCTCCAGACCATTTCCGGAGACCTTCTCCCTTACCTCGCCTCACTCATCAACTCATCCTTGACCGCTGGCAACGTCCCTTCCGTCTTCAAGAGAGCGAGAGTTGCACCCCTTCTGAAAAAACCTACACTCGATCCCTCCGATGTCAACAACTACAGACCAGTATCCCTTCTTTCTTTTCTCTCCAAAACTCTTGAACGTGCCGTCCTTGGCCAGCTCTCCTGCTATCTCTCTCAGAATGACCTTCTTGATCCAAATCAGTCAGGTTTCAAGACTGGTCATTCAACTGAGACTGCTCTTCTCTGTGTCACGGAGGCTCTCCGCACTGCTAAAGCTAACTCTCTCTCCTCTGCTCTCATCCTTCTAGACCTATCTGCTGCCTTTGATACTGTGAACCATCAGATCCTCCTCTCCACCCTCTCCGAGTTGGGCATCTCCGGCACGGCCCACGCTTGGATTGCGTCCTACCTGACAGGTCGCTCCTACCAGGTGGCGTGGCGAGAATCTGTCTCCGCACCACATGCTCTCACCACTGGTGTCCCCCAGGGCTCTGTTCTAGGCCCTCTCCTATTCTCGCTATACACCATATCACTTGGCTCTGTCATATCCTCACATGGTCTCTCCTATCATTGCTATGCAGACGACACACAATTAATCTTCTCCTTTCCCCCTTCTGATAACCAGGTGGCGAATCGCATCTCTGCATGTCTGGCAGACATATCAGTGTGGATGACGGATCACCACCTCAAGATGAACCTCGGCAAGACGGAGCTGCTCTTCCTCCCGGGGAATGACTGCCCGTTCCATGATCTCGCCATCACGGTTGACAACTCCCTTGTGTCCTCCTCCCAGAGTGCTAAGAACCTTGGCGTGACCCTGGACAACACCCTGTCGTTCTCCACTAACATCAAGGCGGTGACCCGATCCTGTAGGTTCATGCTCTACAACATTTGCAGAGTACGACCCTGCCTCACACAGGAAGTGGCGCAGGTCCTAATCCAGGCACTTGTCATCTCCCGTCTGGATTACTGCAACTCGCTGTTGGCTGGGCTCCCTGCCTGTGCCATTAAACCCCTACAACTCATCCAGAACGCCGCAGCCCGTCTGGTGTTCAACCTTCCCAAGTTTTTTCACGTCACCCCGCTCCTCCGCTCTCTCCACTGGCTTCCAGTTGAAGCTCGCATCCGCTACAAGACCATGGTGCTTGCCTACGGAGCTGTGAGGGGAACGGCACCTCCGTACTTTCAGGCTCTGATCAGGCCCTACACCCAAACAAGGGCACTGTGTTCATCCACCTCTGGCCTGCTGGCCCCCCTACCTCTGAGGAAGCACAGTTCCCGCTCAGCCCAGTCAAAACTGTTCGCTGCTCTGGCACCCCAATGGTGGAACAAGCTCCCTCACGACGCCAGGACAGCGGAAACCCCACCTCTTTAAGGAATACCTGGGATAGGATAAAGTAATCCTTCTAACCCCCCCCCCAAAAAAAAATATATAGATGTACTATTGTAAAGTGGTTGTTCCACTGGATATCATAAGGTGAATGCACCGATTTGTAAGTCGCTCTGGATAAGAGCGTCTGCTAAATGACTTAAATGTAAATGTGTTCATTCTAGTGGTACCAATAATTCAACACTATTGTTGTCAAAATCATTTGTTCTATGTGATATTTTATTGCAAATAATATGAATAAGTGTTGTTTCAAAAGATATAAATACAGTAACAATCTTTTTGAAAACAACCCAGTTGAGTGTCTTTGAATCTTTTAATTAATGTTTTTATCTTTTTAATTTGGGGATGTAGATGACGTTAAAAGGTTCTTACTTTGGTTCTGTTAAAGATAGCTGTGTTAATAAAACAGATGTGTATTCAAGAGAGTTTGTAGTTTTCAGAAATACTGGATATAAACTCTCACTGTCTACTGCGTTTATTTTCAGCAAACTTAACATGTGTAAATATTTGTATGAACATAAGATTCAACAACTGAGACATAAACTGAACAAGTTCCACAGACATGTGACTAACAGAAATTGAATAATGTGTCCCTGAACAAAGGGGGGGTCAAAATTAACAGTCAGTATCTGGTGTGGCCACCAGCTGCATTAAGTACTGCAGTGCATCTCCTCCTCATTGACTGCACCAGATTTGCCAGTTCTTGATGTTACCCAACTCTTCCACCAAGGCACCTGCAAGTTCTCTGATATTTCTGGGGGGAATGGCCCTAGCCCAGGTCCCAGACGTGCTCAATGGGATTGAGATCAAGGCTTTCGCTGGCCATGGCAGAACACTGACATTCCTGTCTTGCAGGCAATCACGCACAGAACAAGCAGTATGGATGGTGGCATTGTCATGCTGGAAGGTCATGTCAGGATGAGCCTGCAGGAAGGGTACCACATTAGGGAGGAGGATGTCTTCCCTGTAATGCACAGCGTTGAGATTGCCTGCAATGACAACAAGCTAATGTCCGATGATGCTGTGACACCCTCCACCTCCAAATCGATCCCGCTCCAGAGTACAGGCCTCGGTGTAACGCTCATTCCTTCGACGATAAACGCGAATCCGACCATCACCCCTGGTGAGACAAAACAGTGATTTGTCAGTGAAGAGAACTTTTTGCCAGTTCTGTCTGGTCCAGCGACGGTGGGTTTGTGCCCATAGGTGACGTTGTTGCCGGTGATGTCTGATGAGGACCTGCCTTACAACAGGCCTACAAGCCCTCATTTCAGCCTCTCTCAGCCTATTGCAGACAGTCTGGGCACTGATGGAGGGATTGTGCGTTCCTGGTGTAACTCGGGCAGTTGTTGTTGCCATCCTGTACCTGTCCCGCAGGTGTGATGTTCGGATGTACCGAACCTGTGCAGGTGTTGTTACACGTGGTCTGCCACTGTGAGGACGATCAGCTGTCCGTCCTGTCTCCCTGTAGCAATTTAGACGTCTATGTTTGGTTCAGATTTGGTCCGGTCTGGACCGACCTTGATTTGGTAAAAAAATAGACATCTACAAAGGACTTTCATTCAGAACCGAAAATGAACCTGATTTCAACATCCTAAAAAGACATCTTTCCAATGTCACAAAATAAGTATTTTCAACTTTCATTCAGAACTAAAAATTAACTTGATTTCACCATAAAAAAATTGTATTTTAAACATCCAGAAAATAGATATTTTCACCTTTCATTCAGAACATAAAAGAAACCAAAATTCAATGTCTGGAAAATACGTATTTTAGACCTCTTTTTGACATTTTGCTTACTGGGACTTTTCTAAATTTGTGGGTGTATAGGAGGGCTGCCATTTTTTGGTCTAGCCTAGGGCGGCCAGGGTGCACATTAAGGAAAAACATTGAATAATAATTTCTGTAGAAGTCCTGCCCTTCTATCTTGTCACCCTGCCTCCCTCACCCTTGCCACCCTCCCCTTAGGTTCTCACTTTGGTGTGATTGCAACATCCCTAGCATACATGTCTCTGTACAATCCACCCCTTACAAAAAAAGATTGCAGTTTTGAAATTGCAGTAAAAGTGCAGTAACTGCAGTCGACTGTATTATTTTGGACACAGTAATTACAGAATAACTGGAGTGTTTGGTAGTTGAATTGTAGTTATACTGCACTCTACCTACAGTTGTACTGCAGTTATACTGCACTCTGAATGCAATTTTTTCATAAAGGGACCTGATGGACTTTTACTTTATGAAGACAGACTGCACCCATAATAAACCCATGGTTTTATCAGTCCAGATGAAAGCTGAAATCTCCCACCCTACTCCCCAAAGACCATTAAGGAGTTCCTTGTAATTTGGCAACATATGCAAAAGTGGAATTGTTTTCTTTTGACAGTACACATTCTCTCTTAGTCTCTGTCTGTCTGTCTGTCTGTCTGTCTGTCTGTCTGTGTCTCTCTCTCTCTCTCACAGACACACACACACACACACAGACAGGCACACTGCAATAATATTTAACTAGGTTAATCAATTTATTACCAGGCTAAAGACTGTTGAAAATGTAAACATCAAGTTCTGTCTTTCAAGTTCTGAGTGTAGTCCTTCCTAGCAGAAACAGAGGTTTGGGAATCTCACATCCCTGAATGAGGTTTTACACCTGAATGAGAAAGCACTGGACACAAGATGGTGTCCTAACATTTTATAGAATATTAATGATTGTGGATGCATTATCTGCAGTTTTGGACTACTAAAGAAATCAAAACAATTTTGGTCAATATGTTGTGATGTGTGTTGTACATTAGATTGTAATAGTTTATATTTCATTTTCAACACAATAATAATAATAGCTTTCCCAGTCGGGACTGTGAACAAAAAATCCCTCCCTAGTTTCGCCTCGATTGTCGCTTCTGTAATCAGCCTATGTGCTGTGGTGAAACTCGTCGAGGCGCCGCCTATTGCAGTTCGTATAATCTCAGAAAAGTTGTGCCTACACCTTCGAAAAGGCCAAAGTCCAATGCAGAATAGAAAATACTAACCGCGGATTTAAAGCATTATACTTCAGGAGGGGAACGTTTTACTGAATTGCAATGGCCCGTGTAGAAACTGTTGTTATATTGTTGCCGTTCATACTAACGGTAAGTAAAGAATAATACTTTTCATATCGTAACAGGTATTGATAATGATATACCCTAACATTTATAACAGTTCTCTCTTTTGGGGTGTGGCACTGCTCAAGTAGATTTAAGCGTCAATGTCGACAATACAGTTTATATCTCGAATTAATTGACCGTTTTTTTTAGCATTGTAGCCATCCCTTAAGCCTACAAGAAGAGAGTGTTTACTCTATATCTCGTTATTTAATTGCAATTTCTCTGTCATTGTTTGCGTCCAAGTGACAACGACTATGGACAACATGAGAAGAAAATGTGTTTACCTGCGTAATGGTTGTCCAGGGAGTCATAGCCTACAGAATGTCAGACCACATCTGGTCAATGTCAGTTTTAGCTCAGATTTAAAACAAAAAAGTATACTGACACCCACTATCGACAGTGATATCACTATTACAACGTTCTCCTTTAAATGTTGTGAAATTAATTAATGAGATATTTTCATTGGTCCTCAGCATACAGAATATGTTTTCTTCTCATAAACCGAATGGATACAGCTTCCGTTTGTAGGCCTTGTGATAGTGAACGAAAACGAATTGGCCTAATTGCCTAAAGCTATATCATTGTAAATTGTAAGTATGCATGTCATATGGTTTTCATTATGAACAGGCCTAAACATGCAATCATCATTTGGCTTGTCAAGAAACCACACACATTAATCTGTACAAAGTGGAACAGACACTGAGGAAACAATCATGACATGGATCTGTGTACAGCACACCTAATTACATTAAGCTTTAACTACTGAGCTAGAAATTATAAGTTATTGTACAACTTGTACAGTGTTGAGTGATTTAGAAGAGATACATTGGTATTACAGTGTTATTACAGTAATATTAAATGAGGAGTCAATGTTATTTGTTGTGTTTTTCTCTTGTAGTTTATATGTGTGGTGGCAGTAGAAAGCGGCGGGCTGAACCTGAGAAGACAGAAGAGAGAATGGATCATTCCTCCTAAGAAGTTGAAGGAGAATGTAGATTACAGAAACATGAAGTACATCGCAAAGGTATGAGCTCATCTCTTAGTCAAACTCATGGAGTGGTTCAGATGTTTCTGACTACCATAAGACCATGCCTTTGTCTGAGCATGACATACAGTCAGGTCTGAAATGATTGGCACCCTTGATAAAGATGAGCAAAAAATACTATAAAATGAATAATACAAATACTGAGCTATATTGTATGCTAAAAATATATATATATATTTTAATTATTTTATACCAATACAGTTGCTCAGAGAATGAGATTTTGTTTAACAAGTAATAAAAGAAATACAAATAAAGACGTATGTGTTGTGAACAAGCTGCTCAGAGATACAGCCCAATGTGTGGTCACACGTCAGTCATTCTGGCTGAGGAATGGTTCAGGCTAAAAACAAAATATGAAGTCTCTCAACAAATATTGTTGTATGCCTGCTTTTCTAGAACTCAAACATACAATTAATTGATCTATAGTTTCGTACCTATACCTTGACATGAAAGCTATATTGAAAAAAACTAAAAAAAAACATTTTGGCACTAAAATAACATTATAGCATTGTAGTGTACCAACCTAGGTATTCACCGATGCTTACAACACATTGTATCTGCATTTAGGGTCATTCTTGGTGACCATAATCCAGCTGTATAAATATAGAGTGTGAAGTGTTAAATAGGGGCCTCATGTTACTGCATGTTTCTTTGGACAAATGAGGCTGCTATATGAATACTATTACAATAACAATGGTGTTTTACTATCTTGGCTGATTGGAATGTGTGTCTGTGCCAGATTCGTTCTGATGAGCAGTACAAGTCAGGAGTGACGTATTCACTGACCGGGATCGGTGCAGACCAATACCCCATAAACTTATTCACCGTCAACCCAGAGACAGGCCTTGTCAGAATCAACGGCATTCTGGACAGAGAGGAGACCGCTTCCTACCATGTAAGCTACCCACTAAAACCTAATCCAAGGTGTGGAATGCTTGTGCTCAAAATGTAAGAAATTAATAAAAATATGTTGTTCTATCGTGGTCTCTTTTAGTTACTTGGAGTAGCGAAGTACAACAATGGAAGCCGTGCAGAGAAGGACATTGACCTGAATATTTTAGTTGATGACCAGAATGACTGCTCACCAGTGTTCGTTTTTGGCCAATCTGGATCCGTCAATGAGTCCAGTGCTGCAGGCATGTAGTTTCCAACTATTGTATATATGTTTCTATCAGAGTTAGTAGTCAGAGTAGTGGTAATGGTTGAAGTTGTAGCAGCTGTTGTACTAGTATTGCTGGTACTAGTGTAATCAGTAGAATAGTGACAGTAGTGATACAATAGTAGTAGTAGTAGTAGTAGTAGTAGTAAAATGAATAGTAATAATACTACAGTATAGTACTGCTGTACTGCACAAGTAAACCTTCCCCTTGGTCAATTCCAGAGACCGTTGTCATGAAAGTGACTGCCACAGATGCAGATGAAGTGAACAGTCTACACTCTCAGATTTACTACAGCATAGTGGAGAAGAGCTCTTCAGATAAGATGTTCGCCATCAACTACCAGACTGGAGAGATACTGGTTCGCAGTACTACACTGGACAGAGAGGTGAGAGAGATGCCTTGGTATACTATTATACAGTACACAGTGCATCTATGTGAGCATATCACTGTATGCATTGACACTTTCAGAGGCCATTTTGTCAATATTTGAGTAACTGTAAGTGACTGTAAGCTCCATTGTATTTCCTGGTTGTCTAGACTCAAGACACCTACACCCTGACTGTAAAAGGTTCAGATATGAACGGAGCATTCGGAGGAAACACAGGAACAACAGAAGTTGTGATTAAAATCCTGGACATCAATGACAACATCCCCACCCTGGAGAAAGAATCTGTAAGGACAAAACCTCCACTACTTTTCTATTTTCTATTCAGCATAATAGGGAATTATATTTATTATATTGTAGCAACCTTAACCTAACACCTAGTGCCAATAGGTTCCGATCCCTTGGCTAAGGTGTTGGGTTGACAGTTGCTGGACTCCCTGAATTCACTGCAATATGTTCCTGGGCTGTATGACCTTCATGATGTGTGTTTGCAGTACGAGGGCAGTGTGGAGGAGAACACGGTCAGTGTGGAAGTACTGAGGATCAAAGCCATTGATCTGGATCTGATGCACACTGACAACTGGCTGTCTGTGTTCACCATCGTCACAGGCAATGAGGCCGGCTACTTCAACATCACTACAGATGCTAAGACCAACGAAGGCATTATATGGATTACCAAGGTAAGGGCTGTGATTGTAGATTGACTCTGAGGCTAGAATTGAACCGAAGCACAGTTAACATTTTCTTTTAGATTGAATTCCAGCCTCAGTGTCCCCACTGGGCAAAAACTAGTTGAATCAATATTGTTTCCACTTCATTTCAACAACAAAAAATGCAATGTCATGACGTTGAATCAACATGGAAAACTGATTGGATTTCCAATTTTTTTTAATGTAACTGTTTGGAGACATTTATTGTTGATTTCACATTAGTTGACAGCTCAACCAAATGTACTGTACATCAAAACTAGATGTTGAAATGACGTCTGTGCCCAGCGGGTTGTAACTACTAGTGTTCTCACCTTATTCCAACATTGTTTGTATCACTTGACTGATTCTACTGTTTATCCCTGTTGTTTGAATCTAAAGGCACTGGACTATGAGGAGCTGAAAGTGCTCAACCTTGCCATACGTGTTTCCAACAAAGCAGAGTACTACTTTGGCTCCTCCTCTACGAGTGGATCCATAGGAGGGGGGGTTATGGGAGGAGCTATCACGGGCGGTGGTAAGACTTACCCCATCAAGATCAACGTGGTCAACCAGAAAGAGGGCCCCAAATTCAAGCCAACGGTTAAAGTGGTGACCATCTCTGAGGACTCCAGCTTGGTCACCATTAACAAGGTTATCACTACCTACACAGCCATCGACAGCGACACATTACAGGTCGCTACCAATGTCAGGTGAGGTCCCAGATGTTTTCATATTGTTTTATTGGGGTGAAGATTATGCGGTGTGATGTTATGTTACTCTCCATCATACAGTACTAAAGAATCCTTAAGTTCATCCTGATCGCGTGCCGTTGTCATGATCATCTTCTCAGGTATGCCAAAATATATGACGAAGACCACTGGCTGATCATCGATGAAAAGACAGCAGAGATCAAGCTGAACAAACTGCCTGATCGGGAGTCCAAATACCTGGTCAATGGAACATACTACGCCAAGATAATAGCCATCACAACGGGCAAGTACCCATAGTAATAATCAATTGGTCCTAATGCCATTCTGTAAGATATGGAATTAAGTGAAGAAATCTACCCAGACAGTTGTAGTTGGAGATACACTCTAGGACCTTTGCTCCACAAGAAGCCAAAAGAGAACAAGTCAGGTCTGTATCTAATTCTGTATTTTCTTTTGGTGTCCAGATCTGCCATCCAAAACGGCCACAGGGACAATAGCCATCCAGGTGGAAGACTTTAACGACCACTGTCCCACGCTGACAGCTACGACCACGACCATGTGTCTGGGGGATACCGCTGTGTACGTCACGGCTGTGGATGGGGATGCCTTCCCCAACGGAGCTCCCTTCAAGTTCAGAGTGATTCAGGACGACGGCAAACAGACGTGGATGGTGGAGCACCTCAATGGTAACAGGCCTATTCCAGGACATTTAGGTTTGGCATGTAGGAAGCAGATAGACAAGCTTCTCACTAAGGGACTGTTTTGAAGTTATTTTGTTGAGCCTGATAGGTGTTTTTAAAAGTGCAGTCTTAAACTGAACTTAAATTATATCTTGTATGTTTTCATGGATTTGATTGATAGATTTCATTTTACAATTTGTATAATTCATTTTTATTTTCTCTTTCATGTTTCTTTTAGCCACCACTGCCATTTTACGAGACCATGCCCACCTGTGGCCAGGTCACTACAAGGTTGCAGTGGAGATCCATGACCAGCAGGGGAAGGCCTGTGCTGACAGTCAGATTCTGAACGTGATTGTGTGCACCTGTGATCAGGTCAATAAGGTCTGCTTCGAACGGAGGACGGGCACGGACGTCAGGTTAGGAACACCTGCCATCCTGCTGCTCCTCCTGGGCCTCCTGCTGTTGCTGCGTGAGTAGGCCCTCTGTTATCTTCATACTCATTGGCTTCCTCAGACTGCCTACCTGATAAGAATCTAGGAAGGAGAGACTGCTTCATCATGCTCATAAAACTACACCTGTTTCAGCATGCTTTGAGTGATTAGTAAGATGACCAAGACAAGTCATTGATGGGTCATGTCCACAACAGGCCTTTAAGCCAACCCACAGGGCACGCACTGGTTGAATCAACATTGTTTGGCGTGGAACCAACGTGGAATAGACGTTGAATTGACGTCTGTGCCCAGTGGGAAGGCATCCAGGTCTCTCACCTAGCAACATGTCTTGTGCTTTTGAATTGTGTCCATGAGTTAAAATGTGGAATGTGGGTTCACAGTGGTTCCTCTCCTGCTGCTGTTCTGTCTATGTGGAGGAGCGGCGGCCATTGGAGACTTTAAGCCCATCCCGTTTGACACTAAAGAACACCTGATTGCATATCACACTGAAGGACAAGGAGAAGACAAGGTATTTTATACACAATGGATGACATGAAAATATTCTAGAGTTAGTGAATAAGAATGATCTTTAGAAATACATGTTATGTTCCATTATAGCTCAAGTTGATATTTGAATTGCTCTGAAATTCCCTCCTCTGATTGACCCACGCATTCCCCCTCACAGGAAGTTCCTGTCCTGAACGTTCCCGTGGAGATGGAGCATGGACACATCAAAACTGTGAATGTAGGGAAGTACGGGGGAAATGCGGGATTCATAGGAAGAGAAGGGGCGGCAGGAGGAACAGCAGGAGGCATGTCAGGGGACGGCTTCACCTCATCCTCAATGTTCACAGGAGCGCACCAACAGTACCATGGCTTCCACCAGCCCAGTGGCAGATTAGAGGTGGACTATGGCATGGGCGGAGGAATCATGACAGAACATCATGAACACTCACTGTTCTCCAGATTACCTGCTGGTGCTTACGACGGGATGGCACTCTCTAAGGAAGTCCTAGAGGAGTACTACTCTGCAGTGAGTATCTTACATCATCCAACTTCTTGGACTATTCCTTTGACATAGGAGTTGAGGGGCAGTATCATTGTAGTCATTTTTATTCATTGTGTCATTGTCTTAATATATCTGTCCCTATCAAATGACCTTTGCAGAAGGCCAATCACACTGCGCAGATCGACCAACAGAGAGATGACCTGCTGATTTACGACTATGAAGGTCAGGGGTCACCGGTAGGGTCTGTGGGCTGCTGTAGCCTCCTGGGGGCTGATGATGACTTGGACTTCCTCAACCACCTGGGGCCCAAGTTCAAGACCCTGGCCGAGATCTGCCAGGGGTCGATAGCTATGGAGGCGGAGACTGTCAATGTGTCTGTGTCACCCACTCATCCCAGACCTACCACATCCACTCACACAGAGGTCAGCAGAAATACTGCTCTCAATGTCAATACCCTGAACACCTCAGTCTCCACCTCCACCACCTCCATCCCCCTACAGGAGAGCCTGATTACTCGGGACCAGGGATCGGTCACCATCCCCCGGTCTCATATCCAGGAGAACGTGGTGATCCCCAGGCAGAGCGTCCTCATCCAGCAGCCCACCATGTACTATGCCGCTGCCCCAACCATGTACATGGTGGAGCCTCAGCCCCAGTTGTTGCTGGTGGAGCAGAGAGGAGGAGGTGGTTATGTCCATGCCCATCAGGCGGTAGGCCATGTGGGGGTACGGACCGGTCAGGGGATGGTGCAGGCAGGAGGGCTCCATGGTTCTCAGGGTATGCTGCTAGTAGAGAAGCAGATGGGGATGGGTGGTGGTGGGGGAGGCCATGGTCATGTCGTTATGGGGGGAGGCCAGTTCTTACAGGGAGCCGGCCAAACTATTACTGGGGGAGGTCACGTTATTACAGAGACGAGCCAAACCATTACGCAGGGAGGCCAGATTCTACAGGGGGCAGGGCAGACCATGATTGGAGGAGGCCATCTCTCGCCAGGAGGAAGCTTCTCACAGGGTTCTAGGAAAGTGCTGGTTGTTGAGGGCGGGTCCGGGCCAGCCTCGGCAGTAGGGGGCAGTGCAGGCTTATGGGCACCCCAGGTCACCCTGCAGAGAGGCCAGGGGTCGTCCTCCGCCTTTTCCTCAGGTGGTCATAGTGTAGAGGTGAGAGGTCAGATGGGTCCTTCCACCTTGACCTCCAGCTCCCTGTGTGGCTCGATGGGGTCAAATCAGGCCTCTGCTGCTGCTGCTGCTGTCACAGTCACTACCACACCCATGCCCACGGCTGCACCACATAGCAGGAGCCACACCGCTGTGGTGCAAGATAAGAAATCCTCTGTCACTGAGAAATACATTGAGACCAGTACTATAGCGTAGAAAAACAACCTCACATTTGCTTGAAAACATACAGTACAGCCAAGTCACTGTGGGTTTAAAAGAGATGCTTTCTTTTTAGTCAATGAAACATCAGTCAAGGGAGAGACAGAGGGATTGGTGCTCTCTGCTGGTCTGGAATTAAATGATTCATGAATACGTCTACCGATTGTTAACACTACTGTTTTATAATGCTTTTAGTTTTTACTGGAGCGATGGGCTTTATTACGATTACCAGCGGGTATTTAATCCTTGATATGATGAATTGATAAATCTGTGGCTGTGGTGGATGATGTATTAATTGTTCAGGTAACAAAATCTTTGATTTAGCTTTTCTTTCTGGGATGGTCAATTCTTTGATCTAATTCATAGTTGAGTAGGCCAATGTTTCCAATGTTATAGTTGTACAAACGGTACATACAACATTATTGTGACATAGAAGTGTGGGACCCCTCAAACAGCTCCAATTTTTCTATTGTAAATAGTTTACATTTTAAGCCAAATAGTGCCTTGTTTTTGCTGTTTGGCCTCATATGCATTAACTTATCCCATGATAAAAAGTGTGTTCAAGTTATTGATGCCAAGTTAATATCATTTACAGAAAATGGATTTTAAATTGTTGCATATATTTTTTACATCTGTTCATGCAATATAAAAATAGAGATTATGTAGGATATTTACCATGATGTTGGCTTATTATGCACTGATATGCATTAAAGTATGACACGGATGTTGCTTTTAATGCTACTTATATTTTTGCCAATTATTTAACTTCTAATACTTTGTGGCAATGCAAGGAATGTTCCTGCTGTGTGTCTTTCATTCTGTATCAAAAAGTTTGATAAAATGTTTTGAGAGTAACAATAAAACTTGAGTGATAACATACACGGCTCTGTTGGTCATGTGTTATGGTTTAATATTGACCCATCTGTTATAGTCTTGTGACTGGAAAGAGGTCCTTTCTATCCCGGTACTGTAAGTGGTTCTTCTGGGGATAGAGAGTGGAAAATCCCATTTTATAGTATCACTCCTGTGTCACACCTCGACATGTTCACATGCTTTATGTGATCTCAGATGTTGTCACTGCTCATAGACAAAGACAAAAACAAAAGGGGACTCTACAAGAGAGGACTACAAGTCTTTACCAGTTTTCAGTGAAATATTGACTCTCCTCCCACCCGCCCACTCCAACAATGCAATGGGAGTATCTTTTGATCTTTCAGAGTTGTTTCAGAGTCAGCCCACGGAAGTCTGACAGGAACAATATTATCACAGATTAATTACCAGAAGAATGTTAGGTCTATAGTACTATTTGATTTGAAAAGGATGTTTGAAACCAGTTCTGACTTGCTACTGTGCATGGACCTGAAGTGCATGATATGGTGCTGGACTCACAATACAGAAGAATATAATGAGAAGGGGGGGAAAGAGCAATCTCAACTGTTGCTGTAAGCAATGGGCAACAAAAGAGTAATGCAAGTAACGTTGCCAGGTTATTTTAGGGAAGGGACAGAATGGGACCCTGGAGGAAAATGGGGGAGGGCTCATTGTTTTTCAATTTCAGTCAGGTGGAGAGTTTAGTGTTGTTTAAGTCTAGTCCAGGGGAGGGTCATGTAATTTGCAATTGATGACATTTCTATTTTTCTCAGTGTTTTAGATTGAATTGGTTATTATGCTATATATGTCAGTGAAGTAAAACCAGGAATAGAGGGGGTATGCGAGGGTATGGGTATCATGCCATAGCAAAAAGCATAAGCCTGACCTATCCTTTGTTAGCTTAAGATTTTGAAGAAAAGAAAATAGATCTGATTATATAATGTGATCTATAACAGCACTTTGGTCCATAATGCTTTATGCTAGCAACAAACTGTTAAATACCTGGGAAAGACATGACTCTGGACGCATATGAGGATATCTTCGTTAAGATTCTATGACAATCATTGGCTGAGCTACAACCTTCTACAGCCGAGGAGACCAAAAAATGTGCTTTGCTTGTAAAGTAATCTTATTCTGTCGCTATCAATTGATTGAGCTATTCCCTTTCTGTAAAATATAAGATGTTTTAACACACAGTTTTTAAGGAAACACTTGTGACCATCTCCCGTTGGGTTATGCCACAGAATAAGAGTAGCTAGCAGTTAAAGCTATAAAAAAAAAACTGCGTCGGTAGGCCTACTCTATCTGGGGTGGAAAGGAAGGCCTAACTTTTGATAGTACCATGCATAATGATTTGAAAACAGTTTATTTGCAAACAAGACACTGATTTGGCATTGGAGAAAGATGATAAGACGAATGCATAGGCCTATCTCTCTGTCCATTCTTAGCCTGTCATTTCGGTCATTTGTGTGGTATAAAAAAATATTCTACTAAGGTTTCTAGCCATGTAAAATGACGTAGAAATGCATATTTTTTTTTTACAGACCCGCAAATACAATGATAGATTCATGCAAAGCTTTTATTATAAAGCAGATATTTCCACCACTACTCTTGTGCATGGTGGTCTGAGAACCCACAACCTTCTGGCCCGCAGCCCTGTGAGCTATCAAACTTCCTGCAAATGCTTACAGGGCGAAGAACAATTTCTAAAACCGCATAGGCCTATCTAAGTTTCTGGTTTGTCCTAGAAGTGAGGGTAAACGGTAGGCATGTTCTCTGCTATTCACTGTATGTTTTAATTATTATTTCAGTTATAGGGGAGGGTTTAGTTATAATATATTTTGCTGGAGGGAGGGCCATCCATTTTCATTTCAGAGCGGTCCGACTTTCTCCAGGTAACTCTTATTATTAATAACGTACACTTCCTTAACAAAAAGAACAATGGCAATAGTTTTTCACAGAATAGCTTCAGATGAATAAGACGACGCACAGGTGCAGAAGACAATACAGGTGAAACAAGCATTTCGCTGAACCTACGATAACATCTTCAAATCTGCGTACACGACCATAAACTTTGATTTGATTTTGAGTGGTTTTTATCACTGTGTCTCAAAAGACACTGAGAACTTAACGAAATATCTCCACGGAAATGTGAAAAATATACAAGAACAATTTGGTTCATCTCAGGGAATATTCTCTTCCTTGGAGTGTTATTACTTGTTTGGCTCCAAAGCTCGAGTCCAGAGCACATACTCAATTGCAGTAACACTCCACTAGGTGTCATCATTGGCATATCAAACATTAGCCATGATTCTAACCTTAACCTCATGTCTACACCCCAGCTGAATTCTAATTCTAACCATAACCTCACTCTGGCCTAACCTGTGGTTTTGGGTGATCCTACCGGTTTTTAATTAATATGTTTCTGCTAGGTCCTCCTTGGTAACCACACATTCATTCAATGTATGATGTATTTGACAAGAGCATCTTTTGCCCATTTGTCTGAATGCGAAAACATGACCTCATTTGAACACTTTGGCAACTTGAACACTGACAGCATTCTTCCTGGTCAGACTTTTTTAGCCGTTTTCTGTCAAGATAGAACTACTTCAGTCTTCAAGTATTGACGGACCTCAGCGCAATGAAAAATGTAACCGTTATTTACTGTCCCTCTAACTTAAGTAGAAACTCTTGGCAGTGAGCCTTTCCAGCCTTGCAATTCATATTTTACCAAGGACCTTGTTGTAAATGATATGAAGCAAATTGACCAGGTTGAATAAAGGTGTGTGATATTGTGCTGAACCAATGTGAAGATCTGATGAGGCTTATATGTTCAAAGTTTGGTACTTTGATTTTCTTAATTATTAGCCAAAATATTGAGGCATTGAAAGAGCGCCCTAATGATGTCGTCATTGTTTGTGTGAGTCGTATAAGTTTGTATATGGAGAGCGCCCTACTTCTCCACACATTAAACTCTATACTCTAACAGCTTCCAAGTCTGGCCAGCCTTTAATCTGATTTACTAGCTCCCAGATCAAAACATGATAAAGAGGAATAAACAGATGTTCCTTTTTTCTCTGAGTCTTTGAGGAAGTGTTTCCTGTCCCAGACAGACACACAGTCATGATGACTCAGGACACTCACAAGACTATAAAAGTAGTAAGCTTCTTGGGGGTATGGTAATAACATTCATGTCTTACCTTGCATTTTAAAACCAGAAAACATCTCTTTCATCCAGTATCATCATTACATCATGGAAAACTGAGTTATTGTATTTTGGTTACGCCTGCTCCCCAAGTCTGGAGTGTTCATTGTATCTCACCTGCTGAATACGATTAGCACTCCCATGAAAAAAAGCCTACAGATACTGATATTCATAGGACAGCACCATTTTATTTTGCGACAAAGAATGTATTCTGAGGTAAATGTTACAAAACTCGGTTTTTGACAATACTGTATTGTTGTTTTATTGACATTGATACAGCATGAATTGGAAAACCAATGACGTCATTTAAAATACTCACATAATTGTTATGTTTCTAATATCACTTATGGTCTTCAAGACATAATCGAAACACAATGAAACGCAGTAGTAGTAGTTTTTAGGCTAAAGAGCTATAATATATCTTGACGCGACGATAACTCATCTGCGCCTCTATCGTTCCATAACTATTGATAATTTAAAATGACTGGTGGATATAACATACAGACTGCTGTGCTGCTTCTACCCGGCATCCCTCAGTGGCGGACATCATGGTGCTGCTGGACATCCTGCTCCTCATCCTCCAGCTCGTCTTCTTCATACTCGCCAATCTCGTCAGCGGTGGCGTCCTGGTACTGCTGGTACTCAGACACCAGGTCGTTCATGTTGCTCTCTGCTTCTGTAAACTCCATCTCGTCCATACCCTCTCCAGTGTACCAGTGAAGGAAGGCCTTACGGCGGAACATGGCGGTGAACTGCTCAGAGATCCTCCTGAACAGCTCCTGGATGGCCGTGCTGTTGCCGATGAAGGTGGCGGACATCTTGAGGCCGCGGGGCGGGATGTCGCAGACAGCCGTCTTCACATTGTTGGGGATCCATTCTACGAAGTAGCTGCTGTTCTTGTTCTGCACACTCAGCATCTGCTCGTCCACCTCCTTCATGGACATGCGCCCGCGGAAGATGGCGGCCACGGTGAGGTAGCGGCCGTGGCGAGGGTCGCAGGCGGCCATCATATTCTTGGCGTCAAACATCTGCTGTGTGAGCTCGGGCACGGAGAGGGCACGGTACTGCTGGCTCCCCCTGCTGGTTAGAGGGGCGAAGCCGGGCATGAAGAAATGCAAGCGGGGGAAGGGCACCATGTTGACGGCCAGCTTGCGGAGGTCAGCGTTAAGCTGACCAGGGAAGCGCAGGCAGGTGGTAACCCCGCTCATGGTGGCTGACACCAGGTGGTTGAGGTCTCCGTAGGTGGGCGTGGTGAGTTTGAGGGTACGGAAGCAGATGTCGTAGAGAGCCTCGTTGTCGATGCTGAAGGTCTCATCTGTGTTCTCCACCAGCTGGTGGACTGAGAGGGTGGCATTGTAGGGCTCCACCACCGTGTCTGACACCTTGGGTGAGGGCATGACGCTGAAGGTGTTCATGATGCGGTCGGGGTACTCCTCACGGATCTTGCTGATAAGCAGGGTGCCCATGCCAGAGCCGGTGCCCCCTCCCAGGGAGTGGGTAAGCTGGAAGCCCTGGAGGCAGTCACAGTTCTCAGACTCCTTCCTGACTACGTCCAGGACAGAGTCGACCAGCTCGGCTCCCTCTGTGTAGTGGCCTTTAGCCCAGTTGTTACCAGCGCCGCTCTGACCTGAAAGAGCCATGGTGAACCTGTGTTAAGAGACGTCGCACCTTTGTGTGCTAATACACAGCTACAGTTGAAGTCAGAAGTTTACATACACCTTAGCCAAATACATTTCAAACTCAGTTTTTCCACAATTCCTGACATTTAATCCTAGTAAAAATTCCCTGTCTTAGGTCAGTTAGGATCACCACTTTATTTAAGAATGTGAAATGTCAGAATAAAAGCAGAGAGAATTATTTCTTTCAGATTTTATTTCTTTCATCACATTCCCAGTGGGTCAGAGGTTTACATACAGTCAATTAGTATTCTGTAGCATTGCCTTTAAATTGCTTAACTTGGGTCAAAAGTTTTGGGTAGCCTTCCACAAGCTTCCCACAATAAGTTGGGTAAATTTTGTCCCATTCCTCCTGACAGAGCTGGTGTAACTGAGTCAGGTTTGTAGGCCTCCTTGCTCGCACACGCTTTTTCAGTTCTGCCCACAAATTTTCTATAGGATTGAGGTCAGGGCTTTGTGATGGCCACTCTAATACCTTGACTTTGTTGTCCTTAAGCCATAACATTGGAAGTATGCTTGGGGTCATTGTCCATTTGGAAGACCCATTTGCGACCAAGCTTTAACTTCCTGACTGATTTCTTGAGATGTTGCTTCAATATATCCACATGGTTTTCCTTTCTCAAGATGCCATCTATTTTGTGAAGTGCACCAGTCCCTCCTGCAGCAAAGCACCCCTACAACATGATGCTGCCACCCCCGTGCTTCACGGTTGGGATGGTGTTCTTCGGCTTGCAAGCCTCCCCCTTTTTCCTCCAAACATAACAATGGTCATTATGGCCAACCAGTTCTATTTTTGTTTCATCAGACCAGAGGACATTTCTCCAAACAGTACAATCTTTGTGAAATAATCTGTCTGTAAACAATTATTGGAAAAATTACTTGTGTCATGCACAAAGTAGATATCCTAACCGACTTGCCAAAACTATAGTTTGTTAACAAGAAATGTGTGGAGTGTTTGAAAAACAAGTTTTAATGACTCCAACATAAGTGTATGTAAACTTCCGACTTCAACTGTAGCAATACACATCAATTAGAATGAAAAGTCAGTTAACAAGTTAACAAGCAAATGCATTGGGCATATTATTTGTCCGTTTCCATTGAGAGAGACAATTCCATTTTGTTAAGAGTGGATAATTAAAGTGCATAAAAACAGCTTGATTGAGCATGATCAAGAGTACCATTATCATGATCTAAAATATTATAGTGTAGAAGTCCGCATATACAATAGGATGTGAATGTAGACTTACTATACTTTATGCAGTAGAATTGGCAAGGTGTCGTGGGTGGGTTTTATTTAATGCTATATCCCCATCTTGATGAGCACTGCAACAGTAGCAGTCTATGCCCTGTTTTCTGCTGCACCATGCTAGCTGTCTGTGCCTGACACAACCGCTCGCCGACCATGCATCCCCTTACTGGCACATTGCTGAGCTGTGGCGGAAGAGTTGCACATTGAACACACTGTCTATCTATGTCAAAGTTAAACTAAGCTTAGCTTCAGAGGACATGACAGTGAATGCTGACACAGACATAACATGCTGTAGGTTCAGGATGGAAGTGCTGACAGGTCATGATGATGACCCATTGGGCAAGACAGCACAGACAGATCTGGGACCAGGCTGGGCAAGATAGCATAAAACAATCTGGAACCCGGTTAGATAGATAACCACAACTCACCAAAGACAAAGTTGTCTGGTCTGAAGAGCTGGCCGAAGGGCCCGGAGCGTACAGAGTCCATGGTGCCTGGCTCCAGATCCACCAGGATGGCCCGGGGGACAAACTTGTTACCTGTGGGGGAGGAGAGGCAGGGACATCAGGTTTAGGGAGGGAAGGAGGATGGGCTCTCTCTCTCTCGCTTTTTCTCACTCACTCACTCACTCACTCACTCACTCACTCACTCACTCAGCCTCCCTTGCAGACTGCAGCACAGAAAAACTGCTAGCTCCAGTCCAAGGAGGCTGAGCTAAGCTGAATTCATTCAGACCAAGATGGCATCTCCCAGTAGACATGACACATTTTCTCTCTTATCGTCATATCATCTTATCATGCTGCTGTGCGCATTTCTCTATGAGTGGATATTAATCAGAGCCACGTTAACAAGAGAGGTCAATAGTGCTTAGCATTGCACGCACAGGAAATAGGATCGGGGCTAACCACAGGACATGCAGGCCTACTATAGGCTCCAGAATCTGCAGCCTGGCTGGTTTGCCATAGGAGACTGACTGTTCCGTATGAGAGAGAGACAGAGACAAAGGATGGGATTCTGCATGGCCGTGACCTTCAAATGCCTGGGCAATAAAAAAAATCTGATCAACGCACAGACAGCAGGCAAGCGTTAGGGTTGGGTTGGTTTTATAGAGACTGCATTCACTGCAGATATATACATGCCGCCACCCCCCCCCACGGGCTCTTAAGAGACAGAGAGAGAGCGAGAGAGAGAAAGAGAGGGAGAGAAAGATGATGCTGCAGAGAAAGAGGTGATACAGGGAGAGAAAGAGAGAGACCCGGAGGGAGAGAGAGAGAGAGATTGACAGGTCCCTGCTGCTGTCCTCATTTCCCCTGCCCTGCCACTGGGCCCCCTGCACCCAGACAGATATTATGGTCACAATGTCACATTCTCAATTTAAATTTGTCCTACAGTGCATGAGTTTGCAAGTCAAAAAAGGTACGCAGTTTTCATCACCAGAGAATATAGTTTTCGTTCTGAGTTTATTTAGGGCAAGGCCAAAGCACACTGAGTGTACAAAACATTAGGAACACCTTCCTAATATTGAGGTGCACCCCCTTTGCCCTCAGAACAGACAAAATTTGTCAGGGCATGGACTTTACAAGGTGTCAAAAACGTTCCACAGGGACGCTGGCCCATGTTGACTCCAATGCTTCCCATAGTTGTGTCAAGTTGGCTGGATGTCCTTTGGGTGGTGGACCATTCTTGATACACACACGGGAAACTGTTGAGCATGAAAACCCAGCAGCGGTGCAGTTCTTGACACACGTGCACCTGGCACCTACTACCTTATCAAAAGCCACTTAAATATTCAAAGGCACTTAAATATTTTGTCTTGCTCATTCACCCTTTGAAAGGCACACATACACAATCAATGTCTCAATTGTCTCAAGATGTAAAAATCCTTCTTTAACCTGTCTCCTCCCCTTCATCTACACTGATTGACGTGGATTTAACAAGTGACATCAATAAGGGATCACAGCTTTCACCTGGATTCACCTGGTTGGTCTGTGTCATGGAAAGAGCAGGTGCTTCTAATGCTTTGTACACTCAGTTTACATTACAGTGCTTATGGTTGATTATTTTCTTAGACCTGTTGTTTAGATGCATGCAGAGATTACTTGAAGACCAATCTAGATAGTAAATTGATATGTATTTACCTGATGCTTCATTGTAGTACACGTTTATCCTCTCCAGCTGCAGGTCACTGTCGCCTTGGTAACTGCCGGTGGGGTCGATGCCATGTTCGTCACTTATCACCTCCCAGAACTAAAAATGCGACAAAGAATAGGTCATGCAAACGTAATGCTTCATAGTTTGACCTGAGAGATCTGGCTAGAACCTGATCAAGACATGGAAAAGTACTGGACGGTCGTTGTGCGTAGTCTATCGCTATGGCGCAGCTCCTTTGGCGCCAGCCCCGCAGGTGCGCGACACCACTGCAGACCCGTTGGCTCCTAGCCCAAGTCCAAAAGCAACACACCCATATCAACCTAATGGCATCTTATATTTGTAAATAAATGAAACACTAATTTCCACGACACATTTGTCCAAAAACATGACCCTAAAATACTGGATGGCTGATTTTGTTCTCTTGGAAAATGTAGTGCGATTCATGTTGGGACAAAAGCATGCAGGTCTCAAAATTGTAAACATCTAACAAAAAAAGGGATTGCTCTATAATAACCTCTGCGTCTAGACAAATATACACATAACACCTACCTTCGCACCAATCTGGTTTCCACATTGCCCGGCCTGGATATGAACAATCTCCCTCATGATGATGCCTTTTCAGTGCACGCAGATAGCAGCCTTTTGTCTCAACTAACAACAGTGCCCTCAACCTGGTTGCGACCACTGTGTTTCTCGCCTCTCAGCAGTTGTTACATTCTTATGGCGATCGGTAAACCAAGGGAGACTCGTCATGTTGATGCTGATTGGGTGACGTCACACCTGTGCTGCATCCCAATTTTGCGCACCAGCCTATCAGCTGGCACCGGTTTGATGCAGTGGACGGGATGAGGATCTTGCTGCATCACTCTCCATGACATCACCCTGTCCCGGGCCAAAATGCGGGTTGTTGCCAAGCACTTTTAATCTAATACGTGGCGCATAGGCCTAGCTGTTAGTTTCCAAGTTAAGGAAATACAGCTTAATTGTCGATAAATATGCCCCCTTTCAATATAACATAGGCATTGCCCATGTACCTTGCAGTCCTGAATCTTGCAGTCCTGACTCTGCTTCAGGTGTAACCTATATTTTGTCCAATAGAGGTCAGTTTGGAGCTTTTCAACTATACCATCCACAATGTTCCCATCAAAGACAGGTTACTTATTTGTTCTTATTAATGACTTGTTTAGCAGAGACAGGAAAAGCCTTCACCTAGGAGCACGTTTGCCATGTATTGCTTTATTGTATGACATCATACAACAGGAAGTGGTTAAAATCAGAGTATTCCAAGCAGAGAAATCTATTGGCAGCACGAGTGAGTTTTTTTGGTTTAGTAGTATGGTCTTAACATAAAGATCAAATCAAATTGTATTGCTCACATACACATTTTTATCCGATGTTATTGTGGGTGTAGTGAAATGCTAATCAATACAACTAATTACTGAATCATATTTAGGGGATGACTTTCCAGCACAGCAGTACACCAACATGAATACACAATTCATTAAGAAGGTGAATATTGAAAACTGATCCTTTACATACAGAATTGACACACTTTATGCCCTTGTCGTTATCTTGGGTTGGAGAGGAGGACATCAAGCAGTAAAAAAACAACATAAAACAAGAACCTTGCACAGAAACACCTCAAAATTCAAGAGGTGGCTTGAAAATTGTCCGAAGACCAATTAACTCAACCAAGACCCAGAATGCATCATTGATCAATAAATAGTGAAGTTTATTCCGACACATATGGCTTATATACAAATGCATTATTCAAGTTAAAACAAAAAAGGGAAAATTAAACTGATAAAATCCATGTTTTTACATTCATTCATTCATTCAAATCATGCAAAAACAAACTGTTACATCAGGACTTTTTCTCATTTTCCGCAACATAGTTTGGCTGCAGTGGGGACAATTTAGGATGAGGGGAGTCATTTGATCAGTTGAGAACCATTTCCAAACCACTGTATAATAGTACAACCTATCAATGCACAGCGTATCATAGTCAGTTTACATAACATCAGTCTGCTTTTCCATCTCTGAATGCATTTTCTTTACCACTATATACTCAATGTATCTACTTGGACTGTTTTAGTACAGCCACTTTCCAAGCCATCACTCTACCCATAGAAATAGAATGAGTCATTATACGTCTGACTAACCATACACCATCGCTGGTGCTGCCGTCGCTATTACATATGAAATCCGAGACTGTAACGTAAGGTTGTAATGTGTTGTACTGTGACATTTTAAGATAAGAGCGGTTGCAGTTCAAGAAATGTGGGGTGAGAAGTATTGCTACAGCTGCAGACGAAACACTCTTAACATTTGTACGATTGACCTCTTCTGTTGTTCCAGTGTCAATAGACTATCGTGTGTTAATAACACCATCCTCACATCACAGCTAACCAAATGTAGTAATCTGACTTGACAGGAGTACAGGAGACATGGTTTGAGGCGTGAAGTCTATTAGATATTAAAAGAAGCTAAGAGACTCATACAGGGGGTGTAATGAAGTTTTACTTGATTCACATATCCTTTCTTCACCGTGCTTGAATTTTCTGGACAAGGTGTATGTAGTATTAGGAATGAAGACCACAGCAACAAGTATATCTTCTTTAACAGTGTGCTTATTTACCAGTAAATAACCAGAGAATAAACAGAAAGTAGGTTGTTACACTTTTAGTATTTACATAGTTCATTTTACATCCATAGAACTACATGACAGTGTGTGTTGTGATGACTACTGTATGATTAGTGTACAGTAGAGTGATCAGTAGCTGCTATTGCATGATACATAATACTTTGGTCACCTCCAAAGCCATTGTATTTTCCTGTTTAAATATATATTAATAAACACACTGTAAAAGACTGGACTCCATGGCATTTGAAAGGACAAGACGTCAATCAAAGACTTTTGAAGAAAAAAAAAAGCTCTACATCACAATAAGTGATGTTGTATTTGTAAACAGTGGCCTAACAACACAGAGATCTCATCACAATCGGATGCAATTGCCTAACCAGTGAACTGACAGCCACCATTTTGTTTGCCCGGTATGTACTATTGTCAATAGTCAGTCACAGACGTTGGTAAAACATGACGTTGCCACTAGACATTTGAGTTTTTCAAAGAAAAAGAAAGCTCTTCATATATTTTTGTTTTAATTAAAAATAATCAGAGACATTGGTTGTAGTTTTTGCTAATAACGATCACAACATTTCGCTATCATGTCTGTATTGATTACAATGAAAGTAATTAATGTAAATGGTAGTTAATATTTTGAAGTAAAAAACTAACAAAAACAAAGAGGGATAAGCTGACATTTCAAATCGCAACAGAATTTGAGTCAATATCACAAATATATCAATTTTGCATACCTTGGTGAAGTTTAAATATTTTCTGGTATATTTCGGGGGAAATATACTAAAAATATTTTTACATCACCAAATACACTAATTACATGTAGAAAACAAACACAAGATGGTGGCAATGACAGATGTATTTGTAATGAAGACAAAATCCTTTTGAGAGAGATAGCTCGTGTTTTTTTAGGTAACATTTAAACATCACCTCTTTGTTTCATGGAAAAGTTCACATTTTTGTTTACATGCTTTGTCCCCGTAGCGAAGGATAAAGTGCCACTTACATTCACACAAATAATGTTAACAGTGCCCCCTATCTTTATACACTAAGGACACCCCCCCTCCCCCCGTGAAATAATAGCAATATTTTTTTGTGATCAAGCGCAACATCAGTAGCACAACAACAAACTACGCAATTTGACCTAGAATATCACATTAACAAGATCCAATTGCATACAGTACAATTCATGAACGTTTTTAAGAGTGGAAAAAAATGTCCCATGAAACATTGATATAGTCTGTAAATTCTCGAATGTTTCACTTACAGGACCGCAACGTGAACAAGCACAACATAGTCCTAAAGGACCAACAGACCTCTCACTTATACCACGTCGCCGGTACAGCTCTCCTTCTCTCCACAAACAGTCCATTGTCCTTTTAAACGTATGAACATGCCTCTTCAGTTCACAACATTCTCTTTCTCTAGTACCTTTTCATACACCCATGCTCGTATAACACTAAGGACTGAAGTCTTGAGATGTTTCGCTTGTGATTTTTAACTCATTGCATCATACATTAAAACATCTCCAATACTTGGGGCAAAACTCAGAGTCTTTTGGTTTTTCATATTTGGCAAATTGCTCTTTTCCCTACAAAGATTCCATTCAGTTTCTGAGAACTAATTTCAGCGACAACAAAAACCAATTGGGTGACACTCTAACCTCGGTTTAGATATCTGGCACTGTTGACATTCAAAATTCTGCATTGTATTCTTAAAGTATTTTTTTTTCTACATAAGGCAAATGTACATCAAACACATTGGGCGTACATCTAAGTCTGCAATTGAGGCAAATGTACAGTCAAATGTTTTTTAGTGGTATGTATGGCATCTCCAACTAAGCATTGGGATCAAGTGTCAGAGGAAGTCAAAGGGAGTTTTGGCTGGTAGTTTCTCAGTCTAAAATGACACGTACAGATTCCCCCAACAATGTAAAACGCTGAAGATATCAGTTATGTACAGTTCCACACTGTGGCAGAGTAACCACTCATTACTGTCACCTCAGCACGGTTCTCCTGTCCTGTTTTCTGGCTGTTCCCAGTAAAAAGTGTCACAGAGATACACTTGTTCCTATATCAAGCTGTTCCCTCTCCTGTCCATCACTGGCATTCTCCCTACAGAGCAGTCAAAATGTCTAAGGCCTGATCAGCTAGTTAGTGACCCCATACATGTGACCTGGATGTCCAGGGCTTCTTCCTCCACGAGGAAGGGGCACACCTCCTTGTTCCAGAGGTAGAGCCTTGGATCAGGACGATGCCACCCCGTTGATGACGCGGTTTTCTGAGATAGTACAGTCCATTATAGGGAGGATACCCGAGTCTATGGGGGAGGAGATGGTGCAGTCCATTATTGTGGAAGCGGTGGCCGCCTCTGTGGTCTCAGAGTCTGTTACGTTGGGGTGCTGTGAGTCTATGACAAGCGGAATGGTAGAGTCCAATGAAAGGGGTTGAACAATGTCTGTGATGGGGAGAGTGGTAGAGTCCACAGTGGGGGTGTGAACAGTGTCCATGACAGGGGGCATGGAAGAGTCCACTGTTGTGGGGATATGACCTAAGTCATTGGGTGGTGGTGGTAGTGGGCAGATGGGGGGATGAACAGGGGCATGAGCTACGACAGGGTAAGCGGGAGAAACAATAACATTATTAACACATGGGGATGAGTCCAACTCTGGAGTATGGACAGAGTCTGTGAGAAGGGGAATGGTACAGTCTGATGTAGGGGGAGGAGGAGCGGGGAGTTTGTCATCTAGAGAGTATATGATCGGGTCTATGGTTATGTGGTCAGTAGAATCAATAGGAGTCGTACAGTCCGCCATGGGGGGAGGGAGAAGAATGTCATTGATGACAGGAGTAGGGGAGGGTGTTGGAGAGGAGGGTAGAAGGTCAAGTACAGGGGGAGTGGTATAGTCCAATGTAGGGGTGGTTTCTATGACAGGGGGAATGGTAGAGTTCAATGTAGGGGTGGTTTCTATGACAGGGGGAGAGTCCAATGTGGAGGTAGGGGGAGTTTCAATTACTTCTGGAGCATCCAATGAAGTGGGGGTGGATTCTATAACAGGTGGAGTGGAAGGATCCAATACGGAACTAGGGGTGGATTCTATGACAGGGGGAGTGGAAGGGTACAATGCGGAGGTAGGGGTTGAATCAAGTACTGGCGGAATGGTTGATTCCAATAAAGAGATGGGAAGAGTTTCAGTGACAGGGGAAATAGTGTTGACCAAGATGGATGTATGGATATCTTCTGTGAGGGGGATACTAGTAACGTCTTTAGTAGGGGAGGGAGCCGTCTCATCATTAACAATGAAAGTGGATAAAGGGGCAACAGAATTAATGAGGGGTATATCAGTGGAGTCTTCAGTGGATTTGCCATCAGACTCAGGCTGGTGTGACATTAGCTTCCTAGCGGAGGGCGCCGAAACGTCAATAACCGATGGTGCTGTACGGTCAACAGCGGAGGACGCCGTGAACTCCATTGTGGAGACGGCGGTGGCGGCCGCCTCGTGCAGCGGCGTGTCGTGGACCCGGGTGTAATCCCTGTTGCTCTCCAACTGGGCCAGGAGGAGGCGCTGTTCGCCAGGCTTCCTGGGGGGCAACAGGGGCTGGCGGGTGTAACACTCTCCGTCGGCCAGGGTCTCGGGCAGGGGCTGGTAGCGCGTCTCGGGGAGGAGGAGAATGCAGATGATGCAGATGAGGGTGCAACAGGCGAAGATGATGTGGTGAAGGAAGTATCCCTTCTGGTTGTGGAGCTCCATGATGGGGGCGGTCAGCATGCCGAAGCCAGCGCTGGCGAGCACCAGGCCCAGACCCCCACCCCTACGGAGAGAGACAAGGACCGTCATGTCAGTAATCACTTTTGAAGCCTACACATCTAAACCAAATCTCAAACCCACCCTTGGCCCCTACTCTCTAAGCTCTCATGTGGATTTGAGAGGATACAGACCACCACCCCATACAGAGATAGACAAGGAACATCAGTAAGGAAGTCACTATCTCTGAAGAACATGACTACACCCGATCCCAAAACAACCTCCAAGCCCCACTGTCTTTAAACCATATCCATCCTGTAGAAAAGGTGTGACCTGAAACCTCTACCATTTCCAGTGCAATGTTCTGCTTTGTTACATTCCAAGTCTATTCAATTTCAATGCTTTCTTTATATTCACATTCAATAGCACATTCCCCATTCCAAGCCCCTACTATTCTCATTTCCTCATGCAGACGCACGTGGTCTGTGTTATTGACATGTCCTTGCCATTTTACGCCCACAGCAGCAGAGACTGCTGCAATACCATGTAACAGCATCCTGCCAAAGCAGTACCCTCATTTCTCTCCTGTCTGCTCTGTGACTGGCCACCAGGTGGCGATCCACAGTCACTCTTCAGGCAGTACAGTGCACCACACCTTACATAACACAACACAGCATCATGATGATGATGACGATCCAAAGCTGTGTCCGTTTGTCAAGAGAGGGAAAGGCTAATTCAAAACAAGGCTGATCTGTAAAAGAGACCTCGGCCTCAGCATGACTCCCTGTCAAAATAAAGGTTAAATAAATTAATAATAATATAGAAATATGGATATTGAACTACACCTTTATTATGGTTGTGCATTTAACAAGAGAGCCATGATCACACACACTCATTTGAAGTGCTTATAGCAGGGTAGTAATATTCTGGTGATATCCTGGCAGGTCAAAGACACTGAATCATGAACCTCTCTATTGAGATCAGACTGCGACTACATTCTACTATGATAGTGCGCATCACAAAACAGGGTATTTTCCCTTCACACTACGTGATGACAGCAACCTTCAAAACTCCACACCTCTATCTTTCTCCAATTCCAGATGTGTATACAGTATGTTTTTCATAGCTTGACAGAGTGAATGTTCTGTAAAATGTTATAAAATTAACCAGACACTTGACCCAACCCATCTCTGAATAAAAGGGGAAGAAAATGGAAACCCTGTTTTTGATTTCCATGAAGCTTTCTCCTCAACCCTGGCCTGCACATATCCTGACTGACGGCCCCCTCTGAAACCTATCCCTCACCTCCCCCTCGTCCCCTCTCTGTGGTACGCTCCAGTGGTCCGTTCCCAGTGTGTGGGTGGGCTTACCTGATGACGGTGGGGGTGATCTCAGCGCAGAAGAAGATGCTCAGGTTGCTGACAGCGTGGGAGGAGAACATGCCGATGATGGAAAAGGCGATGGAGAAGTTCTTATTCAGCGTATCCGAGCGCTCTGGACAGACAGACAACACACGAGTCAGCCATTAAACACGACTCAGAATTAAGTTGAGATTTGTGTATCTGAGTACTCTGCATAGCAAGAAAACAAACTTAACAATTATCCAGCCATCATACAGAGAGAATACATTCTAATGTGCTGTAGAAAGGTGAGATTAACTCAATAGAAAAATACTATATCTAACCCTGAATGAATGATTATCATATGAGAAGGCTCAGTGCACTGATGAACAGTACCTAATACATTCTCCTAAGAGCAGGTTGTTATTGAAGTAGTAGGATGATCCTATTAAACCTACTTAGACTGTTACATAATTCCCATGAGTGTATGTTGTTGAGCATCCTGTATGTTGTCCATCAACCTGACCATGTTATCCATTTAACTAAACTAGCCATGACGGATTACCCTGACGTTTATCTGTCTGATCCTCAGCTAAACAACAGCAAAACAATCCTAGAACTAACTCACACGGTGCTGCCGAATGAGACGTGTTAAAATTGACAGACGATCATTTGAAACTGGTCTCAGTTCAGTTTGTTGCTGAATGAGACATGTTTAAATTGACAGAAGATCATCTGAAACTGGTCTCAGATTAGTTTGTTGCTGAATGAGACATGTTTAAGTTGACCTAAGCGGATAATCTGAGGCAGAACTCAGATCAGTTTGCTGCTCCTCTCTAATCCTCTGGCTGTCAGACAACAGGCCACGCTAATTTTGCTGCCAGGTGGAGGATTAGGGATAGAGAGAACGGAGAGAAGAGAGGAGCTAGATAAACACACAGGGGAAGAAGAGGGCTAGAGGCTAGTAGGGTTAGCTAGGGTCAATGAGACCAAGCCAAACAGAGAGGATCATCAGAACAAAGCAAGGATCGGGAAGTGAAACACAGACAGGAAGACTTCTAATAGTTGTAAGAAGTTACATGAAGACCAGGCAAGATCAAAAAAAGTTCTGATGAACGATGGCGATAAAACCATATAACGTACTATAATACCATGCAGTAGTGTGGTTATTACACAGTCAACATCAGGTTTATTTGTTATAATGGACTGTAGTACTACCAAGTTGTACAACTAGCCTACCGCTGGTTTCATGTGTTAGCTGTTCCGTTTCACTGAAGGACAAGCAGGCTGGATCTGAATGTGTGTTTATGCAGTAAACAGAATGCAGCTAGCTTGTCCTTGAGAGATGTATTTATTCCTTGATGCCTACGGGCGTTCTGAGCCACAGTCACATGGTGCCTGTGTTTGAACTGTCACTCGTCAGAGTCGGCAAACAGAAATGACACGCCATGGTTTGCTCTATCGGGATCTGACTGAACTCTGCAATGAGTTTGACTTTGTTGTTCTTAGGGAGTGGGTGGGAGAGTGGGAGTGATTGGGAGAAGGGGAGAGAGAGGACAAGTCACAGTATTTAGGTCGCAGTGATAGTGAAAAATCAACCTTTGCTTTAAACCACCTCTATTGCTCAACAAACACACTGCAAAGCCCCCTTGTTTTTCTGCTACTATGGTGGAACACTGACATTTTCTTAGTGTCCTCCAATCTTACACAAATGTCAGAGTTCCTCCAATCTTCGTCTAATCACATCAAAGAAATCATGTTAAGACATCTGCAGCTAGCCAGCCATCATAATGTGTTTCTAACGGCTTGAACCACATTTAAGACAGTAGATTGGTTATCAATTTATTGTGGAATTCTCTCATCTGCCTAGGACCTTGTTGGTTTTTCATCAAGCAGCTACAGTATTTCAAGTAAGCTGATTATAATGGAGTAAACCGTTAAGATCCAGAATGATGGGCTATTGATTAGTTAAGAGTCTAGGGTACAGCAACCAGGGAAATATGGGCTGAGTTCCCACTAGAATGAATAGGAAAGAAATCGATGGTTGTACTGTACCTATATTGAGATGTACACTGTATTTCCCCAGCACTATCGGAGCCATAGGGAGAGAGAGGAAAACAGAAACAGGTTAATATGTAGTCAAATGATCCCTCTCACACACACACACACACACACACACACACACACACACACACACACACACACACACACACACACAGTGAGATTTCCAGTCACAAAACACACATTGGTTACACCATTGCAATAACAAGACAATATGTTTGCTGTTTGAATGATCTCAAGGTGTATTTGTAGGTCTAGGTTAAATATATGTTCCCTCAACATTTAAGTGACTCTTTAAAAAAGGACTAAGTACTCTGTCAGATTTCGGACAACATCCGTCCTTGTTACACAGTAAAGAGACCACCTCCCACACACCTACAGTCAAACTCAACTTCAAAAACAACTATACAGTAGCTAACTATAAAGACTATTTCACCTCCACCCCCTGGAGGTCAGGGCCCCTGAGCACATGCCCTGCGTGCCCGGATGTCGGTAATTTGGTGATGATTAGGCCCGACTAGCTGGCTAGACTACCTTACCTAGCAATGTTAGCTGACGCTGGCTAATTGATTGACTGATTTAAGACGAAGACTGCTGATGCACTACCAAATTTTGAAATGTGGGTTGTACTTTTCTAACTCTCAACAGAAAAAAATGTGTTTTTTTGGTCAGGGGCCCCCTAGTGGCCACGGGGCCTTACACGCAGTGCATAGTTTGCGTATAGGAAGAGGCAGCTGTGTGTGTGCACTATACCATATGCGTATTATACTGTAGGCTACTCACAGTTGAGCAGGCCTAGCTGCAGCAGTGATGCCAGTGCAGTGATGATCATGAACATGAGCAGGCCTCCCCTCCTCCCCATCAGGGACACTGCCGGGCACAGTGCAATGCATGATGCCACTGCGATGCCCGCCATGGTGTAGTAGTCAGCGTAGAAGTTGTGGAACATGGTGGACTCGTGGGTCTCGTGGTGGTCCATCATACTGCGGGCAAAGCAATGGTGGATACCATAGCCCGTCAGTCTGGATACAGGGAGAAAGGAGAGGAGAGAGAGAGCGAGGAAAGGGTATGAGGAAAGAGAAAGAGATAATAAAGACAGGGATAATGGGTATGTGGTAGTGCAAGAGATGGAGAAAGGAGTAAGGAGATGAGTGTACAGAGGACAGAGAGAAAGAAAGAGGGATATTGGGAGAGAGGACAAAAAAAGACCATATAAGTTCAGACAGAGAGTAAGGAAGAAGGAGAAAAAAAAAAGAGGAAAGTGAATTTCTGTGAAACAAAACTAAAAGCACACAAACCCTCTTGCTCGTCTCCAGTTCTCTCATAAGAACACAGCTCATGAAAAATGTATGGTCAGACTAGTCAGGGACACTGTGCACTGAAATAGCCAGGGCTGTGTCTAAGTCTGCTGTCTACAAATGACTGGGTTACGTGAGTGAGGAGAGGTGAAGCTTGTTCTGAAGGCCAACGGACAGAAAGACCGGCGGACAGACAAACGGACAGAGAGACAGGACTGCAAACTGCACAGAGACAAGAAGACAGAGGGATGGACAGACTGATGGATAGACAGACAGACCTGCTAAAAGCACAGACGGCCACTGCTGGATGATACTGCATCGAGCTGACAGGTCAATAGTCCCATAATCACGGCACACCGGTTTATAGGTAGTTTCAGGAGCCAATGATAACGAGTGTTACCACAATGACTGGAAGTCTACAGGAACATGCTAGCTGTTCCCATAGACTTCTAGTCATTGCGCTATAGGTGTTGCGCAAATGAAAGTGAGAAACTTCCTTCAAACTGAACGCAGAGACATAAAAATGGTATCCACAAGTTCATCTGACTCTGGGGAAGTAGATTAAGGGCCTCATTGCTAAAATCCAGAAGTATCGCTTTAACACCCAGAGTTGTCTGACTGGCAGCTACATCATGGACACAAGCACACAATACTACATAAACTCAAACAGGAACACACACACACAAACAAAGATACTTACGAGTTCACGCAGAGGACCACAATGTTTTTCCACAGGTTCCTTGTCCCCACCATCTTCACAATACATGTCTTTTTGGGTTTCTTCTGAAGAGCTTTCTGCAGCTCTGAAACAACGTAGAGAAATCAGGTAAATATGACCACAATGCACTCATCTACAGGCTGTACACAGCCAACCAAAGGGCTTCATAGAGTGAGTGGGGGGGGGGGGGGGGACGACAAGTGAGTGAATGAATGAACAATTGAAAGAGGAATGTTTTAGGAAGTCAACGCCCCAGGACAGCGCGCAGATCATAGCATGGGGCATGGATGTTTTGAAGTATGAGGTGTTGCTATGAAAACAAACCTCTGCTTTCTTCATGTGCACACACACATACATGTATGCACGTGACGGGCAACATTCCAAGTTTGTACTCAATGTTTCTCTCTATACAATCATGGAGCTTTGAAGTCATCCTCTGGCCTAGCGGCATAGCCATAATACCTAGTATAAAATTGGCCCTCAAACGGAAGGCCCTTTTCAGGGGTTAGTTATGTTACATTCAGTAGGCTAGATAATGTGTGTGTTATCTAATCTTTATTTGGACAGGGAAGATATGAGACCTAGGACTCTTTTTGAAATGCACCCTGTATAATAGAATATAAAACACACACTACCAGTCAAAAGTTTGGAAGCACCTACTCATTCAAGGTTTTTCTTTAACTATTTTCTACATCATAGAAAGAAATAACACATATGGAATCATGTAGTAACCAAAAAAGTGTTAAACAAATCAAAATATATTTTATATTTGAGATTCTTCCCAAGTAGCCACCCTTTGCCTTGATGATAGCTTTGCACACTCTTGACGTTCTCTTAACCAGCTTCATGAGGTAGTCACCTGGAATGCGTTTCAATTAACAGGTGTGCCTTGTTAAAAGTAAATTCCTGGAATTCTTTCCTTCCAAATGCATTTGAGCCAATCAGTTGTGCTGTCACAGGGTAGGGGTGGTAAAAAGTAGATGGTCTTTTACCAAATAGGGCTAAGTCCATATTATGGCAAGAACAGCTCAAATAAGCGAAGAGAAACAACAGTCCATCAATACCTTAAGACATGAAGGTCAGTCAACCTGTAAACTTTTAAGAACTTGGAACGTTTCTTCGAGTGCAGTTGCAAAAACCATCAAGAGCTATGATGAAACTGGCTCTCATGAGGACCACCACAAGAATGGAAGACCCTGAGTTATCTCTGCTGCAGAGGATTAGTTCATTAGGAGTTACCAGCCTCAGAAATTGCAGCCCAAATAAATGCTTCAGAGTTCAAGTAACAGACACATCTGAACATCAACTGTTCAGAGGAGACTGTGTGAATTATGGTCAAATTGCTGCAAAGAAACAACTACTAAAGGACACCAATAAGAAGAAGAGACTTGCTTGGGCCAAGAAACACAAGCAATGGACATTAGACCGGTGGAAATCTGTCCTTTGGTCTGATGAGTCCAAATTTGAGATATTTGGTTTCAACCACCACCGTGTATTTGTGAGACTCAGTAGGTGAACGGATGATCTCCGCATGTGGTTCCCATCGTGAAGCATGGAGGAGGTGGTGAGATGGTGGCTACCACAGCATTCTGCAGTGATACGCCATTCCATCTGGTTTGGGCTTAGTGGGACTATCCTTTGTTTTTCAACAGGACAATGATCCGACACACCTCCAGGCTGTGTAAGGGCTATTTGACCAAGAAGGAGAGTGATGGAGTGCTGCATCAGATGACCTGGCCTCCACAATCACCCGACCTCAACCCAATTTTGATGGTTTGGGATAAGTTGGACTGCAGAGTGAAGGAAATGCAGCCAACAAGTGCTCAGTATATGTGGGAACTCCTTCAAGACTGTTGGAAAAGCATTCCAGGTGAAACTGGTTGAGAGAATGCCAAGTGTGTGCAAAGCTTTCATCAAGGCAAAGGCCGGCTACTTTGAAGAATCTCAAAAATATTTTCATTACTACATGATTCCATATGTGTTATTTCATAGTGTTGATGTCTTCACTATTATTCCACCATGTAGACAATCGTAAAAATAAAGAAAGATAGGTGTCCAAACTTTTGACTGGTCCTGTACTGTAAACTATTACATAAATATATATATATAGTACATATAAATAAGTAAACAAATACATAAATCAGTGGAGGCTCCTCAGAGGAGGACCATCCTCCTCATTGAAATGTAATATCAATAAAAAGTGAAACAATGTTAGCCTTTTTAGATAAAACTATACTAAATATATTAATATGTCACCAAATAATTGATTAAAACACACTGTTTTGCAATGAAGGTCTATGGTAACTTCAACAGCACTCACTGGGGTAGCACCATGGTGTAGCCAGAGGACAGCTAGCTTATATTCTCCTCTGGCTACATTGACTTCAACATAAAACCAAGGAGGCTCGTAGGCCTCACCCCCTTCCATAGACCTACATGGTCATTATGACCAGTTCCGTAAGACGACCTACAACCAATCAAAGCTTTTGCAGTATGAAGTGATATGTTGTCCATCCAATCATAGGATTAGGATCAGAGAATGAACCTAGTGTGTTGTGTTGGGGTTGTGCTGCAGAGCATTATGGGGGTGGGGGGGTTCTATGTGTTGAGAAGCTTAGTGAGCTGGTTATGTTTGTATAATGACAAACCAGGGCGAAGGTTTAACTACTTTTAATGAACATGTACCACCTGCCCCCCCGCATAGCCAGCTGGGTGACGTGTTAATAACAGTTAGACTACATCTTCCTTCCTTTAAAAGAAAACTACTTTTCTCTGTAACTACACGTCACATCTCATTTGTTTACTCAACCTGCATAACACGCAATTTACAATAACACACATTTCTTTCCTTTTTTTTACATTGCTCTCATCACTTAAAAGGCAATGAACATATTCTGATGTATTTTTTCCCCCAACTAAATATAGTCTGTCCAACAATACTCTATTGTGGTTCTATTTCTTTTCACATAAACAAAACATTCAGTCCAGGTGCCCCTTTTTACATTTTTTTTAAGCAATTCTCAATAAGCCTTTCAGGGGCTCAGAGTCCTTTTTGATCGTTCTGCTGAAGTGCTTCCTGAAACAGTTGGACAGCGTTCGTCGTCAGTCATAGTTCCTGTAGTGATGTCTTGGAGTCGTACATGATCTCCAGGTTTCAGTTCAGGTAAGTGTCTTATACTTTTGTCGTGTCGCTGTTTTTGTTTGTCTTTCTGTTTTTATTTCGCGAGTTTGACTTTGTGAGCACCTTCGGGTGTTAGCAAGTCCTCATGGATGGGTAGGTTGGTTCTGATGCGACGTCCCATCAACATTTGTGCAGGTGAATGTAAGTTCTGCAGCGGTGCGCTGCGGTAGAGCAGAGTTTTTAGGAAATCCCCCTTTCCATCGTGTGCCTTTTTCATCAGACCTTTGACAATTTTGACTGACCTCTCTGCTAAGCCGTTGGACCTTGGGTAGTTGGGGTGTTGTGTCGGAATTCCTAGTCGTTAGCGAACGATTAGAATTCAAAACTTGAGAACTGTGGGCCATTGTCCGAGTACAGTTCAGACGCAACCCCATGTCTTGCAAAGACTGATTTCAGGTAGGTGATTACAGCTTTGCTGAAGGTGGTTGGCAGTGTTGCTACTTCTGGGTAGTTTGAGTAGTAGTCGGTAACAACAATGTGACTTTTGCCATTGTAGTCAAAAAGGTCAGCTCCAACTTTGTAGTAGAGTCTGTTGGGTACTGGATGAGGCATTAGCGGCTCTGCTTGCTGCTTTGGCCTGTAGGGCAAACACAGTTCACATGAAGCAGTGGTCTGGCTTATTTCCTGGTTCATTCTTGGCCAGTACATTACTTCTCATGCTCGTGGTTCGCATTTTTCTTCACCCAAGTGGCCCTCATGTATTTTCTGTAGAATTTCTTTAGGTAGTGTCATGGGAATGACGATCTTGTTGCCTTTGAACACTATGTCATCCACAACGGTGAGCTCTGCTCTGCACATCCAGTAATCCTGTGTTCTCCTTAGACAGTTGTTTTTCTGTGCGGGCCATCCCATCAGTGTTGTTTCTTTCAACTCTATCATTGTTTGGTCAGCTGCGGTCTCTCTTTGATCTGCTCCATTTTCTCAGAAGACACAGGAAGTGATGCTACGATCATGTCGACGTAGGCCTGAATCTCAGTGTTTTTCTGTGTGTCGAAGATCTCTTTCTTGTCAACTGCTCGAGAAAGCGTGTCGGCGGCGAACATGAACTTTCCCGGGGTATGGCTCATCTTCACATCAATCTTTTGCAGTCTGATCAACAATCTCTGGATTCTCATTGGACAATCATTCAGTGGCTTAGACATGATTGACACCAATGGTTTGTGGTCGGCTTCTACTTCGAAGTCGTCCGTAGACATATTGGTGAAACCTTTCGCACGCGTATGTGCTGGCCAGTAGTTCTTTCTCTATTTGTGCATACCTTGTCTCTGCGCCTGTCAAGGCTCTGGATGCATAAGCGACGGGTTGCCATGTGTCGTTATGCTATTGCAGAGGAACTGCTCCCAGGCCAAACTGTGACGCGTCTGCAGAAATCCTTGTGCTTTTCGCTGGATCATAGAACCTGAGCAATGGCTCTTCTGTGATTGTGTTCTTTAGGTTTTTGAAGCAGTTTTCCTGTCCATGGGACCCTTCCCATTCGTTTTTCTGTTCAAGGAGACATCTGAGTGAAGCGGACTGTGCTGACAGTTGAGGTATGAACTAAGCAAAGTAGGTGATCATGCCCATGAAGCATCTCACGTCATCCTTGTTCTTCGGGCGCTCCATGTTTTTGATGGCTAATGTTTTCCTTGGGTCTGATATGACTCCATCCTCTGAAAGTATGTCTCCCACGAAGGTAAGTGTTTTCACACCAAACTCACATTTGTCCTTGTTTAGTTTTAGGTTGACTTTCCGTGTCAGGTCCAGCACTTGTCTCACTCTCGCGTCGTGTTCTTTTATGGACCCCCAGACGATGATGTCATCCATCATGGTCTCCACTCCTGGAATGTGCTCGAAGATCATGTGGATTGTCTTGTGGGAGACCTCTGGCGCTGAGAGAATCCCATATGGTAGACAAAGAAATCTGTACCTGCCCTCAGATGTGTTGAATGTGCATAGCCTTGAGCTTGCATCGTCTATCTTCATTTGCCAGAATCTTGATGAGGCATCAAGCATACTGAACCACTTTGCTCCATCAAACTGCGACATTATCTCTTTTCTGGTTGGCAACTTGAAATGCTCTCGATTGCTTTGTTGAGATCTCGGGTCTAGATATATCCTGAGATCACTGTTCTTTTTCACTACAATAACCAGTGAGCTTACCCAGTTTGTAGGTTCATCCATTTTTGTGATGATGTCCATCTTTTCCATGCGTGGAACTTTTCTGCATGTATGCACAACTGGAGTAATTTTGTCATCAGTACCTTTCTGTTCTCCTGGTAAACATCCAAGACCCTCAAACACATCCTCAACCAGTAATGATTCTTGGTCATTTTCAGTCTGTGATGTCACTACATACACTCTTTTCAACAAATTGAGCTTTTCACATGCATCGATTCCTGGAATAGGCTGTACACTCTTTTCCATGATCAGCAACTGTGCTTTGAACTGTTTTCCTTCGTGCTGTAAAGTTACTATGCAGCTTCCTTTGACTGGTACGTTCTCCCCAGTAACCTTACATTTTCATCGGTGTATTTTGCTCTTCACTTTGTGTTTTGTAGTCACCCAGCGACAACAGGTTTACCTGTGCTCCAGTATCAAGCTTGAATGGTATTATAGTTTCATTCACAGTCAATGGCACAATCCACTCAGCTTTAACGGCATGGCATATTTCCACAGAATCAACAAAGAATTCTTCAATCTCCTCCTTGACTGTGTGAACCTTTTTCTTTGTACCCTCAGCTTTGCAGCATTTTCAGAAATTATTTTTCCCAGTTGTTACATGATTTGCCATTTGCAGGGCAATTTTTTGGCTTGTGGATGAATCCACATTTTCCACAAGTAGTGTTTTGATTTCTCTCTTAAGCTTGTTTTTGTTTTGTAAGGTGTTGTGTGTGTTGCTCCTCTCTTCTTATTGCATACACTGACGTCTCATCCCTACGCAGCTCTTTAGCTTGTGCTCTGGTGGTTTCAGCTGCTCGACACATATTCACTGCTATATCCAAAGTTAAATCTTGCTCACGCAGCGATCTCTCCTTGAGTCCATTATCAAGTATGCCACAGACTATCCTGTCTTTCACTAGTGAGTCTTTCAGATTTTCAAATTCACACATTTCGCTCAGTGTGTTCAGCTCAGCCAAATACTGGTCAAAACGGACTCCCTGTTTCTGATCATGAGAGAAAAACTTGTCTCTCTCAAATGGGAAGTTCTGGCTTGGTACAAAGTACCCCTCAAATTTAGCCATTAGCACAGTCAATGTCAAGTTTGCCTCGTCTTGCTGAAAGCCATTGTAAAATGTCCAATGCATCCTCTCTAATAACATGCAGAAAAATGGAAGCTTTCAATTTGTCATCATCTCCCCCTGCTCCACTGGCTACTAGGTGGATATTGAATCTGCTTGAAACGTTTCCAATCGTCAGCTAGATTGCCTGTTAACTGCATAGGAGTAGGAGGACTAAGACTATCCATGACGGGGAACAGGAACAGTGTCAATTTCTTTTACTTCAGTATGTTGCAACAGGTTCCAATGCAGCCTCGCTCTCGCTGCTGTCACTCTCGTTGTTGCGGCTCGTTGCCCTAGCTCTTGCAAGCTATCATCTTTGACTACTCACGTCACTTGACTTGTGGTAGAATGTTCAATTTTCATCGCAGAAATTTGCAGAGTAACTCCTTTTCTCTGTCTTGTCATAGCGACTACCAATCTGACACCATGTTATGTTTGTTCCTTGTATAATGACAAACCGGGGCGTAGGTTTAACTACTTTTAACTTCTCTAGGCTAGGGGGTGGTATTTTCACGTCCGGATGAAAAGCGTGCCCAAAGTAAACTGCCTGCTACTCAGGCCCAGAAGCTAGGATATGCATATTATCAGTAGATTTTTTGGTAGAAAACACTCTGAAGTTTCTAAAATTGTTTGAATGATGTCTGAGTATAACAGAACTTATTTGGCAGGCAAAACCCCGAGGACAAACCATCCAGGAATTTTTTTTTTTTGAGGTCACTCTTTTCAATGGGTTTTCAATGGGAATGTAGAATTCTAAGGCAGTTGCTTGCAGTTCTTTTCGCTTCCACTGGATGTCAACAGTCTTTAGAAATTGGTTGATGTTTTTCTTTTGTGTAATGAAGAAGTAGCCCTGTTCAGAACGAGGGTCGAGTGAAGTGTACTGTTGTGGTTGAGGCGCGTGACCTGAAAGCACGCTCCACTTTGTTTTCCTCCGGTATTGAACACAGTTTATCCCATCTTAAATTTTATAGATTATTTACGTTAAAAAAATACCTAAAGTTGTATTAGGAAAGTTGTTTGAAATGTTTGGACAAAGATTACAGGTAACTTATGAGATATTTTGTAGTCATGTTGCGCGAGTTGGAATCGGTGTTTTTCTGGATCAAACGCGCCAAAAAATTGACATTTTGGATATATAACTACAGAATTAATCGAACAAAAGGACCATTTGTGATGTTTATGGGACATATTGGAGTGCCAACAGAAGAAGCTCGTCAAAGGTGAGGCATGAATTTTCGGAGTTTCGTGTCGCGCCTGGCGGGTTGAATTATGATTGTCTGTGTTTGTTTGGTGGGGTGCTATCCTCAGGTAATCGCATGGTTTGCTTTCGCCGTAAAGCCTTTTTGAAATCTGACACATTGGCTGGATTAACAACAACTGTAGCTTTAATTTGGTGTACTACATGTGTGATTTCATAAAAGTTTAATATTTATAGTAATTTAATTTGAATTTGGCGCTCTGCCATTTCACCGGATGTTGTCAAATCGATCCCGTTAACGGGATTTGAGTCATTAGAAGTTAATGAACATAGAATTTAGCTAGAAAACTCAGTGTTTAGTCATGCAAGGCATTCTTCAACCCCCCCCCCCGGCATAGCCTGCTGGGTAACGTAGTCTAAATGTTATTAACACACAACAACACAGGTGACATTATTGGAGAGAGATTGAAAAGTGACAGTTTAGGGGATATTATTAAATTCAAATTAGTTTCTTCAAATTATAGGTGACGGAGGAGGTAGATTATAAATAGTATTCTTGGTTTTAGAGCTTTATTTGTTTGACCAGTTGGTGCAATTTAATTTGCCTTGCTAACTTCAGTAGCATTAGCTAGCTAGCTAGCTACCAGCTCGAGTGTGCAGTTGTTGCCGCCAATGCTACCGCAAATTTTTTGGAAGAACCCTTCATTCTCTTGGGTACACGGAAAAGGTCAGAATTAAAAGTGAGGGTCGACCTCTGCCTGAGATCATCTTCATGAAGAAGGATGAAAGGGTGAGGGCGTTCAATACCAATTGGTATCAAAAGAATAGCTGGTTAAGAGGGAGCCTTTCATCAAGCCGCCTGATCATGTGGACGAAGGTCTGCGTATTCAAACTGCGCAACACAACGAGAAAGGAAGAAGAAACATGGATATTCTTAAACGCTTATCGACACCACTGCATTTTTGGCATGTAAGAATTGGCTTTTAGAGGACACGACTAGACGGAAAGTTCCGCTAACAATGGCAACTACAAGGAGCTTGCAGCGGTAATTGCACGTTACAATGCTTTACTTGCTGAAAATATGGAACTTCCGACTGTCTTTTCTGGGATGTCTAAATCAATAAAGAATGACTTGATAGCTTCCATCGCATCATCCATTAAAAGTGAGATTAAGGAGAGAGGCTGAGGCAGCACATTTTTTTCCCGCACGTGCTCAAGTAGGCTTTCCACTTTCTTTCTGTATTTATTTAGCATAGGTGAGAACACAATCACTCCGGACAGACACAAGCAATAACTAATTTCATAAATGTTGCTGCAGCCTAGGCTACCTAAATAGATATCTGACATGCTGTATTGGATGAAAAAGAGACTATTTCAGTCTGATCAACTGTAGGCTACAAATAATAGCAGCTGCATACAGCCTATGTGGTCAGGGTAAACATCTGGTCAGGGTAAACAACATTGGTAACGTTATGTATTTATAGTCCATTTGTGTGTCAGGAGAAAATGTGATCAAATTTGGTTTATATTCAAAGCCAGGCTGGCTAGGCTGCCTATACGTTTTAATCCCAAATGATTAACTGGAATGAATTATTCAACATAATAGTGATGACAGATGTGAGTAAATGTTTTATTAGTTGCATAGGCCTGCATGATGCAAACATGCATAAAACAAGCTCAGCCCTGTGAGTTATATTGTCTATCAGTTGTTGTCTGTGTCTTCACTATTATTCTACAATGTAGAAAATAGTAAAAAAGAAAAACCCTTGAATGAGTAGGAATGTCCAAACTTTTGACTATTAATGAGCGCACACACACACAAATCACCCAGAAAAACAGTTACATTCAAAGGGGCATCGAATATACCATAACCTCTGTCACTATCATAGTTCTCTCTTGTCCACTGCAGGAATATAGCATTGCCTACAGTATGGCACTGCCTATGGTTGTATCTAGTCACTATCCCAAGTGATTGACCTGGCCCCATCTGTTGTCTGTGATCAATGCCTCTGCCCCTCCACCCTCGAAAGGCCCTAATAAAGTTAATTAAGGGTCCGGAGGGTCCCATCCGGAAGGCCATGGTGTAGGTTTACTATCCTGCCAATTTCCCTCGGCCCCAGGAGAGAGGACTGTTACTATGGGAACCAGGCATAGAGGAAGGAAGGGGATTTCCCCCGTCAGTCAGATCCATTCAGACTGACCAAGCACTTCTGTCTCAGAGACAAGCCAGCTGATCTTGCTAGAGAAATAGTAGATGTAAAGTCCTTTCACTTCAGAAAAAGACAAACTCCTCCACTTTCAAATAACAAAAAGCACAGCAAATACACAGAGAAAGAAATTCAAGCCCGAAGACTGACGTCTAGAGCTGAGTAGTTACACAGCATCAATATAACCAGTTCTAAAACTGAGATGAGTGTATCTGACTAGAGCAGTTAAAAAAGGGATGACCTCTCCCACTCCCCTGTGTACTATACCTGTGAGGATGTGATCAGTGTCCAGCTCGGTGTTAACCTGGTTCTTCTTGGCAATGTGTCCCATGATCCACTTGGAGCGGCCATACTGTTGAGTGGCCAGCAGCCACCGCAGAGACTCGGGGAAGATCCTACATGGAAACAAGAGAACAATCTGCTCAATAAAATATGAACCGTTGAAGCAATTAAATTAGTCCCTTTTTTCCCCATTGGGATTTAATGAGAGGCTGAAAGGAACCTCAATATATTATCCTCCTTCCTCAGGCTCTGTGGGAATCCCCGGGTACTGGAAAGTGTGTGTGTGTGTGTGTGTGTGTGTATTCATGCTTTCTTTCTAGCTGATTGAAACTCATTAATAACTGCAATACTGTACTCTCGCTCTTAACCACTATGCTACCTGCCGCTCATCAGGTATACAGTGTGAATACAAGGTAAATATGGTGGTTAATGAATGAGTATTTATTGCCCAAGCCTTAGAGACACCAGCTGTAGTAACATGTACAGTAGAGGTCCTTTGAATGGATGTTAAGCTATTAATTATCATACGCTATTATGGCTGTTACTACAGTGGGGAAGCACCACTGGAAAATTCCCTTGGGCCCAAGAAGCTTCCCTCTGATTCTACACAGATAATGTCCAATTCCATGTTCTCCCATGCCTCGCTATTCCCACTTTCATTTCATACATACACTACCGGTCAAATGTTTTAGAACACCTACTCATTCAAGGGTTTTTCTTTATTTTAACTATTTTCTACATTGTAAAACGATAGTGAAGACATCAAAATTATGAATTGACACATATGGAATCATGTTGTAACCAACAAACAGTGTTAAACAAATCAAAATATATTATATATTTGAGATTCTTCAAATAGCCACCCTTTGCCTTGATGACAGCTTTGCACACTCTAGGCATTCTCTCAACCAGCTTCATGAGGTAGTCACCTGGAATGCATTTCCATGAACAGGTGTACCTTGTTAAAAAGTTCATTTGTGGAATTTCTTTCCTTCTTAATGCGTTTGAGCCAATCAGTTGTGTTGTGACAAGGTACAGGTGGTATACAGAAGATAGCCCTATTTGGTAAAAAAAACAAGTCCATATTATGTAAAGAACAGCTCAAATAAGCAAAGAGAAATGACAGTCCATCATTACTTTAAGACATGGTCAGTCAATACAGAACATTGAGAACTTTGAACGTTTCTTCAAGTGCAGTCGCAAAAACCATCAAGCACTATGATGAACCTGGCTCTCATGAGGACCGCCACAGGAATGGAAGACCCAGAGTTACCCCTGCTATAAAGGATAAGTTCATTAGGAGTTACCAGCCTCAAACTGCACCCCAAATAAATGCTTCAGTGTTCAAGTAACAGACACATCTCAACATTAACTGTTCAGAGGAGACTGTGTGAATCAGGCCTTCATGGTCGAATTGCTGCAAAGAAACCACTACTAAAGGACACCAATAATAAGAAGAGACTTGCTTGGGCCAAGAAAATCGAGAAATGGACATTAGAGCAGTGGAAATCTGTCCTTTGGTCTGATGAGTCCAAAATTGAGATGTTTGGTTCCAACCGCTTGGTCTTTGTGAGAGACGCAGTGTGGGTGAATGGATGATCTCTGCATGTGTATTTCCCACCGTAAAGAATGGAGACACTGATTTATTTCTAATTCAAGGCACACTTAACCAGCATGGCTACCACAGCATGCTGCAGCGATACGCCATCCCATCTGGTTTGGGCTTAGTGGGACTATCATTTGTTTTTCAACAGGACAATGACCCAACACACCTCCAGGCTGTATAAGGGCTATTTGACCAAGAAGGAGAGTGATGCATCACATGACCTGGCCTCCACAATTACCCGACCTCAACCCAATTGAGATGGTTTGGGATGAGTTGGACCACAGAGTGAAGGAAAAACAGCCAACAAGTGCTCAGCATATGTGGGAACTCCAAGACTGTTGGAAAAGCATTCCAGGTGAAGCTGGTTGAGAGAATGCCAAGAGTGTGCAAAGCTGTCATCAATGCAAAGGGTGGCTATTTTAAAAATCTCTGTTTAACACTTTTTTGTGTACTACATGATTCCATATGTGTTACTTAATAGTTATTTCATAGCTCTACAATGTATAAAATAGTAAAAATAAAGAAAAACCCTTGAATGAGTAGGTGTCCTAAAACTTTTGACCGATAGTGTACATAATATCAGCATTGGATAAATAGAACCCACATTCGCCTACAATATAACCCAACCATGACCTGTAGTGTATGATGATTGGGAGTGGTAGGCTATAGCAACTAACCAAGTAAATTAAAATCAGTAGTATCAATCTCAATGGGATCACCAGTATAATAAACAGCTAAATATATCAATACTAAGATGCCAAATTATAGCAGGTGGTGGGTATAGCCTGTCCCATAACTGTTTCGTGCTTTGCCTGAGATGGGGAGTAAAGTAGGTGTTGTCCTCACCAGATATAAGAGACCATAAGGATCAGTGGGCAGATGATGACGGCCTGCAGGACCTGCCAGTCTCGACAGAGGTATGCCATCCCCGGCATAAGGAGCTGCCCGCCCAGCACCACGAAGCTGGCAACCATGGTCATGGAGAAACGCCAGGCTGGTAGGCACAGCTCAATCCCTGGAAGAAAGAGAGAGACATGAGTCAGTAATATTACAATACAGACAGAGCGAGAGGTTAGCCTACGAGTCAAATTAAAATACAGATACACAGATTCTGATCACAGAAACAGCTCCATCTATGATAGACACAAATCTACTAGATACAGACAGTTCTATCTATGATATAGATGGTGCAGAGGAAACAAAAGGTCAACAATGTCAACCCCACATATACACAACTTGACAGAGAGAGTGGACAGAGGGGAGAGGGGTGGCACTAGAGTTCCACTACACAGTTCCATCCCTGGGAAGGAGAGGAGGTACCCTGATACCGATGCCATTATCGTGAACGTTGTCCAATTACCTTGTCTGGAACTGATGCAATACCGAGGTAAGATCAGGGACATTGTATGACTGATGCCACTGCATAATTCGACAACTATCATGCAGAGAATATGACGCCAAATATTTGCTTATTTTGTCATGAGAGCACTGAAGAGTCTCTGCCCTGAACCGAGCCGATTGCAGTGAACTAATGATGGCCAACTTGTACTTACTTCTCCCCAGCTACGATAAGAAAGATCCTGGTTCATTCATACAGTCATTAGCATGCATGCCGCCACCTCGCTAGCAGCTAGCCGGCAGAAACACACACAACTCAGCCCCTTAGCTAGATAGCTAGACGCTGCAGCAGCACACATTATAAAAGATATTAAAAGCAGGCAAGGTTGTCTGGTACTGTAACAGTTGCTTTGCCTCTTTCTTCCCCCTTCTCTCCCTCAGCCTTTTGTCCTCCATTCATTCCTTCCTTCACATCTCCTCCTGTCCTTTTTTGACTTGTGTTTTCTTTTCTGGCGGCCGCATTCTGCAGCCGGAGCACGCGGCCCAGCTCCAGATGGGTCTTTCAAGGTGACAGGGCCAGGATAATACAGTGTCTGCAGGCTGTAGCTCCGCTCCACTCCCAAAGAAAAGCCTGGAATTTCAATTAGGATCTGCCCCCTCCTGGCTAGTATGAATAATGCTCTGTGTTTGTGGAACAGTAACACAGCTGGAACGACTAAGCTAAGGGGGGAGTGTTGGGTTTGGTGTAACTTCAACCTGACACTTACAGTAACACAGCTGGAACGACCAAGCTAAGACTGAAGAGGAGTGAGGAGAGAGGGAATGTTGGGTTTTGGAGTAACCCCATCCTGTAGCTCAGTGGGAGTTTTGTGAGTCAAGTCATGGGTCAATGGGAATAGCATTGGTTTGGTGTTATGTGGTTGTGAGGATCACACATACGGACGCACTAACAGAACATTCTGTACAGAATTACTATGTATGAAAACATGTAAGACACACATGCATCCCCTGACACACACACAAACAAACTCGTGAAGGTGGGGGGCCACCTGAGCATCTTACTCCAGCTGGCCCTAATCCTCCCCATCCCTCCTAAATCAGCAGTCCCACAATTCCCTGCTCCAGACCCGAACCGCCAACCATCAGCTCGGGCCCTGCCCTGCCTGCTGACACAGAGAAGCGCTCAGCTGATGTCAAAAGAAAAACACTCAGAAAGCCAGGGTGACGGAGTGACCAAATGCACTAATAAAGGGCTTTGGTGACAACAAGGTGCTCATTGAACGCCAGGGTGATATCATCGAAGGTTGACTAGGGGTAGCCTTACCAACAAAAGCGATAATCTTCTTATTTTGCTGCCTTTACCAATACAAGCAGTTGAGTAACGCACAGTGTGGGATCCTTAGAGCATGCAACGTCAAGATCTGAACGTCCAGTTAGCAAAAGAAGGCCCATTGTTCTGAGAACACTACATTATCTGACCACTGACTTTTCCCCAGCAGTCACATGATCTCCTCATGCCCTCCCCCTCCTTGCCCCACTGACCTCGGCCACTGGGTTTGTGTGTGTGTGTGTGTGTGTGTGTGTGTGTGTGTGTGTGTGTGTGTGTGTGTGTGTGTGTGTGTGTGTGTGTGTGTGTGTGTGTGTGTGTGTGTGTGTGTGTGTCTGTCTAACACGTGTTCCCAGGGCCCGCTCATTCTAAATACGGTACACACGGACATTCAGTTGAAGTCAGAAGTCTACATACACCTTAGCCAGATACATTTAAACTTAGTTTTCACAATTCCTGACATTTAATCCTAGTAAAAATTCCCTGTCTTAGGTCAGTTAGGATCACCACTTTATTTAAGAATATGAAATGTCAGAATAATAGTAGAGAGAATGATTTATTTCAGCTTTTATTTCTTTCATCACATTCCCAGTGGGTCAGAAGTTTATATACACTCAATTAATATTTGGTAACATTGCCTTTAAATTGTTTAACTTGGGTCAAAACATTTTGGGTAGCCTTCCACAAGCTTCCCACAATATGTTGGGTGAATTTTGTCCCATTCCTCCTGACAGAGCTGGTGTAACTGTGTCAGGTTTGTAGGCCTCCTTGCTTGCACATGCTTTTTCAGTTTTGCCCACAAATTTTCTACAGGATTGAGGTCAGGGCTTTCTGATGGCCACTCCAATACCTTGACTTTGTTGTCCTTAAGCCATTTTGCCACACCTTTGGAAGTATGCTTGGGGTATATTGTCCATTTGGAAGACCCATTTGCGACCAAGCTTTACCTTCCTGACTGATGTCTTGAGATGTTGCTTCAATATATCCACATAATTTTCCTTCCTCAAGATGCCATCTATTTTGTGAAGTGCACCAGTCCCTCCTGCAGCAAAGCACCCCCACAACATGATGCTGCCACCCCCATGCTTCACGGTTGGGATGGTGTTCTTCGGCTTGCAAGCGTCCCCCTTTTTCCTCCAACCATAACGATGGTCATTATGGCCAAACAGTTCTATTTTTGTTTCATCAGACCAGAGGACATTTCTCCAAAAAGTACAATCTTTGTCCCTATTTGCAATTGGAAACCGTAGTCTTGCTTTTTTATGGCGGTATTGGAGCAGTGGCTTCTTCCTTACTGAGCGGCCTTTCAGGTTGTGTCGTTATATGACTCATTTTACGGTGGATATAGATACTTTTGTACCCGTTTCCTCCAGCATCTTCACAAGGTCCTTTGCTGTTGATCTCGGATTTATTTGCACTTTTCGCACCAAAGTACGTTCATCTCTAGGAGACAGAACGCGTCTCCTTCCTGAGCGGTATAACGTTGCGTGGTCCCATGGTGTTTATACAGATGAACTTGGTACCTTCAAGCATTTGGATATTGCTCCCAAGGATGAACCAGACTTGTGGAGGTCTACAATATTTTTTCTCTGAGGTGATTGGCTGATTTCTTTTGATTTTCCCATGATGTCAAGCAAAGAGGCACTGAGTTTGAAGGTAGGCCTTGACATACATCCACAGGTACACCTCCAATTGACTCAAATGATGTCAATTAGCCTAATCAGAAGCTTTTAAAGCCATGACATAATTTTCTGGAATTTTCCAAGCTGTTAAAAGGCACAGTCGACTTAGTGTATGCAAAATTCTGACTCTGAATTGTGATACAGTGAATTATTAGTGAAATAATCTGTCTGTAAACAATTGTTGGAAAACTTACTTGTGTCATGCACAAAGTAGATCCTAACCGACTTGCCAAAACTATAGTTTGTTAACAAGAAATTTGTGGAGTGGTAGAGAAAATAGTGTTTTAATGACTCCAACCTAAGTGTATGTAAACTTCTGACTTCACCTGTATACTGAACAAAAATATAAATGCAACAATTTCAAAGGTTTACTGAGTTACTGTTCATAAGGAAATCAGTAAATTTAAATTAATTAATTAGGCCCGAATCTATGGATTTGTATGGGAATACAGATATAGTTTTAAAAGAAAAGGTAGGGGCGTGGATCAGAAAACCAGTTAGTATCTGGTGTGACCACCATTTGCCTCATGCAGCATGACACATCTCCTTTGCATAGAGTTGATCAGGCTGTTGATTGTGGCCTGCGGAATATTTTCCCAATCCTCTTCAATGGCTGTGCGAAGTTGCTGGATATTGGTGGGAACTGGAACACGCTGTCGTACACGTCGATCCAGAGCATCACAAACGTGCTCAATGGGTGACATGTCTGGTAAGTATGCAAGCCATGGAAGAACTGGAATATTTTCAGCTTCCAGGAATTGTGTACAGATTATTGCGACATGGGGCTGTGCATTATCGTACTGAAACATGAGGTGATGGCAGCGAATGAATGGCACAACAATAGGCTTCAGGATCTCGTCACGGTATCCCTGTACATTCAAATTGCCATCGATAAAATGCAATTGTGTTCGTTGTCCGTAGCTTATGCCTGCCCATACCATAACCCCACTGCCACCATGGGGCACTCCGTTCACAACATTAACATCAGCAAACCGCTCGTCCACACAATTCCATACATGTGGTTCATGGTTGTGAGACCGGTTGGACGAACTGCCAAATTCTCTAAAACAACGTTGGAGGCGGCTTATGCTAGAGAATTGAAAATGTAATTCTCTGACAACAGTTCTGGTGGACATTCCTGCAGTCAGCATGCCAATTGCACACTCCCTCCAGACATCTGTGGCATTGTGTTGTGTGACAAAACTGCACATTTTAGATTGGCCTTTTATTGTCCCCAGCACAAGGTGCACCTGTGTAATGATCGTGCTGTTTAATCAGCTGCTTGATATACCACATCTGTCAGGTGGATGGCTTACCTTAGCAAAGGAGAAATGCTCAGTAACAGGGATATAAACAACTTTGTGCACAACATTTGAGAGAAATAAGCTTGTTGTGCATATGGAACATTGGGCGGTACTGGGCAAATGTCACGTATCCAAAGGGTGACTACATCCTTTGGATACATCATGAAAGTGTGAGTCATGTCTCTGTACACTGAATAAAACTGAGTCAGCAATATGGGCCTACTACAGTATTAAGCTATGGGATAGAAAGTCCCCATCCATCCACGACTCTGGGACTTCTGATAGGAGGGATATAGCGCCAGGGGAGAGGAAGGGTGCTAGGGGTGAGAGATAAGAATGAAGGGAAGGAAGTTTGCAAAGCAGCCAGTGGGAATGTACACCCCGCACAAAAGTGAACTTTACCCTGCTCAGAGGAAGCACTGAGTCTGCACCTTAACTCATCTAGAGCAGAGAGAGAGGGGAGGAAGAAGACGTGAAGAGAAGGACGGAGGGGGTTCCGGGGTATCGCTCCCCATGAATCTCCCAGCCAGTCACAGATTTCCTCCTCTCTTCTGGCTGAGAAAATCCACCATTTATGCTGCCGAGACATCCTTATCTGTCTCTCTGAGAAAGGGCTGATCTCAGCGCTCATTAATGTCTAGTGGGCCAGGTCTATACATCACTAACTGATCCATGTTCAGTTAAGCCTTTATACCTTTATAAAGTCTTTATGCCTTTGTACCTCCATCATTCAGCACAAACTGATCCTAGTTCAGTCAGATAGTTAAACCTGTGTCCTCCATGGCCCCTTCATTCTGCTTCAACTGATCCTAGTGCAACCCTAACTCATCCTAGTATAGTCAGCTAGTTAAGCCAGGGTCCTCCATCCTTGCCTCCATCATTCAGCTTTAACTCATCCGGTTACATTTTTGGGGGATAGTCTGGATAATCCATCTGTAAATGCTCTACAGATGGTCACACTATCAACATACTATCTGTTGATAAGCAACTGCTTGCTAAGACCCATAGACAATCAAATTAATGAAAAATATAAAATGACATGGAAGCTACAGTATAAGGACCCCAGACTCGTACATTCTGCAGCATGGGAGCTCCTACATTCACATTTGGTCACCAACATGGAACTCAATCTCAGCATGCCCACAGACACATTCACTCACTCAAACCCACCCCCCTCCCATGTCTGTCTTCACTTCAGTCACTTCTCTCCCTCTGTACTGGGAGATGAATGCTTCTGGATACGGACGGACGGACGCACGCACACTAATTACCGACAGTCAATCTGTCCGAGCAGCAGAACATACTGCAGCAGGAAGGGGAACAGAGCTGGCCCAAATCCCGTCTGAATAAACCAGCTTTACTATCCCATCAGAGGGGAAACAGACCAGGATAGATCATGGCAAAACAGGGGATACGCCGTCATCTAGCTACTTTTTAGAGTAGATAAGTGTTTTCCTATGCATCTTCTCAGTTCCTCTGTGCAATGCTAAATGTACAGCAGATACTTACCTGTACATTAGAGCTAGGAGTATGACTATGTATGTAATTAAGTTGGAGTGCAGACTCTAGTGTCTCCAAGTTGTAACTACACAGAATAATCGATACAGTTCAGTAAGTGTTGAGAAGCATAAAGACTACAACACGTCAGACTGGAATGAACGGACTGATCAGATAGTCAATAGTACATTTCATTTAATGTCACTGCTTCACAGTGATCAAGATACAACCCTGCTCCTTCAACACAAACAGAGCAAGAACGTGATGAAGTCACCTCCTGATAAAGTCACAAGACTAGATTTCCCGGTGAGAATATCACATGACTTTCATCTGGAGGTGTTGAATTCTGAATAGATGAACAAATATGGTCACGTAGAGGACGCAGTGATTCAAAGTAACTGACTTGACTCATTCCATCTTTATAAACATGAGGAGAGTATAGGAGAGTTAAATCAATCAAATAATCACAATTATTTTGAAGTTATTTCTTAATGAGTGTAAAAGTTGACTAACTTAACCCTTTGTGAGATACAACCCAAGTGTTCAATATTAAGGAAGTGTTAGGCATGGCAACAACATGTAGTCAAATCTGGATAATTCTACACACACAAACTTGTGATTCCTACTAGTACACAGGGCTGGGGCACTCCTAGTTAGCTGTTTGGTGACATCATCAGCTCTACCAGCTAATCTCTCAACAAGATGTCAGAGTCCTGAGACAACACGAGTATGTTGTGAGCGAGGCAGGCGGGGGCAAGCCTGGGGAATACACTGCAGCCAGAGAGTGATATCATCAAGTATCGTCTGCTTAGACACTGTTCAACATCCCAGGATCACATGTGCTCTGGAATGATACAGTATATGAAGCAACAAGCTGAGGCCTATGTTCAGGGTTGTTATGATTTCTATGTGCTGTAGATACACAAAATACTGAGATCTCCCTAATACACTGTATACTTTTGTGATTAGCCTAATGAATAAGAGTATGGTCGTCAACATTTACGATTCATTAAGTTAAAAGAATAAATTGGCAATATAGGCAACTAAATTTATCCAATGACCTAGCTAAAATGATAAAAATGAAGACTAGTTGAATTCAAATTGCATCACAGGCTGGGAGAGAAGTAAAGTGACCTACATAGCTGGGGCAAGACATGAGCTAACAATAACACACAGAGAAAGAAACAAATCTAGCTAGCTAAGTCTACCCACTGCACCTGAGCACAATAACCCTAGCAGAAATGCTATACAGTATGTTAGCATTTCTGCTAGGGTTATTGTGCTCAGGTGCAGTGGGTAGACTTAGCTAGCTAGATTTGTTTCTTTCTCTGTATGCCTACTGATGCTACAGCGCAAAAATGCTAATATACTGTAGGCCTTGTCAGTGATGGAACTCTGAGGTAGAAATAGCAGTGCATTTGATTAGCGATTGTGCTATGTTTTAAAAATAGGGTGGATATGGATGTGCTAGTCTTAATATGGCCCACTGCTTTGGAGTGCACACATCCTGGGCACTGCAGGTAAATGCACACATTAGCACAGCAAACATTCACGCTTGTGCCAGCATAAAAAAGATTGATAACATCAAATCCTCACCAAAAGAGTAATAATGAGTCATCACATAGATAGTGAGCTATATTCCTCTCCCTCGCTCCATTTGCCCCACCCTCGTGTCTCTCTCTAGCGCACTGCCTTTCTGTCTCTCCCATCGCTCTCCCTCTCCCTCGTCTGGATGGTGATAGAGGTTGTGTCAGGAGCCTCACATCAGCCCTGTCCGCCCCTGCAGTATGGCTGAATCTGACAGGCCAGCGCAGCGGAGCGAACAAAGGCATTAACACAAACCTCTCCCCTACCGGGGCTTACCGCCTGCCGTAGAGCTCACTGAATGGCTGGCTGGCTGGCAGGCAGGCAGGCACTGGGGATATAGTTAGGGAAGGGAAACAGAGAGGAGGTTGGTTATGTTTTCTTACTAACCATACCCTCAGTGCTTCCCCATACAGGTACATTAAGGCCCCTAAGCAGCATCCAGTGCCCAAACATACCATGTCCAATACTTTCAGGCAGGGAATAACAGATGGAAGCTGGATGGAAGGGAGCACCTTTCCTATGTAATTAAAGGGGAATTACTGTCATACACACTCCAGAGCCTTTTGAGTCACAAGTGGAAAACACAAGTCACACAGAGAGTATGTCAATCAGCTCTATATAGTGCAGCACTGCGCCCTGTCTCTAGGTAAGATGAAACCACACTGAAAAGACACAGTAGCTTACATGGTGGTTTCCATGGGGAAATATCATTGTTGACAGTGAATCCTGCAGGGTTTTACCCGGATTACAGTCCCTCTCTCTAGATCAACGTTTGTGTACGATTAGCAAAGCAAAATCAGACTACTAGGATTATGACTATGCACTCACAGCCACACTTTAGGAGAAGGAAGAAGAATGCCATTGATGTGGGGAATCTTGGACTGCAAGGGAAGGTGACATAACCACGATGAAATACCTTTAGTGTATGGTCACTCCCTTGGTCCAATCATTTAGCCTTGACCTAGCACATTCATAGACGGTAACGCTAGCGCGTTAGCGTCTATTCACTTACATATCTGCCATACACCGATGCTCCAACACTGCCCCGAAGCTCTGTCTAAACGTTAATAGGCTATGCCTCGCTTGCGATACGGTTTTGTAAACGTTTGGAACTTAACCATCATATCAGCAAGAAAGAATTGTCAATAAATTTTTTTTTAAAAGTTTAAATTACTACACATCTTTATAGGGTTAGGGTTCCCACACGGCCATATTTCCATGTTAGAGCGCTTGTTTACGGAAGACAGGTAACCACCTGTTCTAATTGGCTATCTAGCATCTCCGAATACCTGTGCGTAACGAAAGAAGGATGCCAGAAGTGTTGTAACTGAAATATTTTAATACTGTCGGCTGCAACTGTGTTAAACAGGTTAAAACCGCGTACACTGTGTGTAGAAAACATTAAGGACACCTGCTCTTTCCATGACATGGACTGACAAGGTGAACCCAGATGAAAGCTATGATCCTTTATTGATGTCACTTGTTAAGTGCTTGAAATGAAATGATGGGCAGAAATTCAACTCCATCTTTCATCGAATCAGATGGCTTATTTATCACGAATCCATTTGATGTTGCCAATTATTTTTATGATCATTTCATTGGCAAAGTGGGCAAACTTTGGCAGGAAATGGCAACAACGAACAGTGAGCAATTGTATTCATGCATAAAAAACAAATAATGAAAGAAAAGCATTGCAATTTTGAATTTATAAGTTAGTGTGGGAGAGGTGGAAAAATTGTTATCAATCAATAATGACTGGCATTGACAACTTAGATGGAAAGCAACTGAGGATGGTAGCTGACTCTATAGCCACTCCTATCTGTCATATTTTTTTCTATCTGAGCCTAGAGGAAAGTCTTTGGCTTCCCTCCAGGCCTGAGGACAAAGTAATTCCGCTACCCAAGAGCGGTAAAGAGGCCTTTACTGGTTCTAACAGCAGACCTATAAGCTTGCTCCCAGCTCTTAGCAAACTGCTGGGGGAAAAAAATGTGTTTGACCAAATACAATGCGATTTATCTGTTAACAAAGACTTTCAGCATGCTTATGGAGAAGGGCACTCAACATGTACTGCACTGACACAAATGACTGATTGGTTGAAAGACATTGATAATAAGAAGATTGTTGGAGCGGTACTGTTAGATTTCATTGCAGCCTTTGATATTATTGACCATAATCGGTTGTTGAAAATAACTTGTGTTATAGCTTTTCAACCTCAGCTCTGAATCCACGATAAGGCAATCTATCTAATAGAACTCAAAGGGTTCTCTTTAATGGAAGCTTCTCTAATGTCAAACATGTAACGTGTGGTGTACCGCTCTCTAGGCCCTCTACTATTTTCAACAATGACCTGCCACTGGCATTAAACAAAGCATGTTTGTCTATGTATGCTGGTGATTCAACCATATACACATCAGTAACCACAAGCACAGCTAATGAAGTCACTGAAACCCTTAACAAAGAGTTGCAGTCTGTTTTGGAATGGGTGGTCAGTAATAAAACTGGTCCTGAACATCTCTAAAACTAAGAGCATTGTATTTGGTACAAATCATTCCTTAAGTTCTAGACCTCAGCTGAATCTGGTAATGAATGGTGTGGCTGTTGAACAAGTTGAGGAGACTAAATTACTTGGCGTTACTTCAGATTGTAAACTGTCATGGTCAAAACATATAGATTCAATGGTTGTAAAGATGGGGAGAGGTCTAGCTGTAATAAAGAGATGCTCTGCTTTTTTGACACCACACTCCAAAAAGCAAGTTCTGCCGGCTCTAGTTTTGTCTAATCTTGATTATTGTCCAGTCGTGTGGTCCAGTGCTGCAAGGAAAGACCTAGTTAAACTGCAGCTGGCCCAGAATAGAGCGTCACGTTATGCTCTTCATTGTAATTAGAGGGCTGATATAAATACTATGCATGCCAGTCTCTCTTGGCTAAGAGTTGAGGAGAGACTGACTGCATCACTTCTTTTTATAAGAAACATTAATGCGTTTCAAATCCCAAATTGTTTGCATAGTCAACTTACACACACACTTATCCCACCAGACATGCCACCGGGTGTCTTTTCACAGTCCCCAAATCCAGAACAAACTCAAAAACGTGTACAGTATTATATAGAACCCTAATTGCATGTAACTTCCATCTCATATTGCTCAAATAAACAGCAACCCTGGTTTCAAAAAACAGATAAAGCAACATCTCGCGGCACAAAGCCTCTCCCCTATTTGGCCTAGATAGTTTGTGTGTATGCATTGATATGTAGGTTGTGTGTGCCTTTAAATTTTTTTTTATATAGTTCTGTCTTTAAGTTGTTCTTGTCTGTTCATGTTCTGTATTATGTTTCATGTGGACCCCAGGAAGAGTAGTTGCTGCTTTTGCAACAGCTAATGGAGATCCTAATAAAATACCCCCAAAAATACAAAAAAAAAATATGAATGGGAGGATACAGGTTAAAAAATTATTTTTTATAAGCCTTGAGAAAATTGAGACATGGATTGTGTATGTGTGCCATTCAGAGGGTGAATAGGCAAGACAAAATATTTAAGTGCCTTTGAATGGGTGGGGTATGGTAGCAGGTGCCAGGCGCAACGGATTGTGTCAAGAACTACAATGCTGCTGCGTTTTTCATGCTCAACAGTATCCTGTGTGTATCAAGAATGGTCCACCACCCAACTTAACAGAACTGTGGGAAGCAATGGAGTCAGCATGCCCGTGGAAAGGTTTTGACACCTTGTAGAGTCCATGCCCAGACAAATTGAGGTATTTCTGATGGGGGGGGGAGACTACATATTAGGAAGGTGTCCTTAATGTTTTGTACACTCAGTGTATTTTGCAAATTTGAAATTATATTGATGTGATATGAAAGTAGAGGGATTTATGTTTCTACAACCGTATGGCAATTGAGAATGGATTGACATTTAGATGGAGTATTTGACTGTTTTGGTTACCTCTGAACAGAACATATGAAGTCCCTGGACGTTAAAGGAGTAGCCTACACTCCTTAACAGTACATCTTGAACTATCCTTGACCCAAATACTACATGGTTCTTCCCAGGTTTTCCCACACCACAAGTCTCTTTTAACAGCTGTGTTGATATGACAGCCTAGATGCCTGGCATACACAATTCTTCCATTTGCCCTGGAAAATGTAGATGTTTTGTGAATAGAACTTTTTTGGAAAGTCTAAATATGCCTATAGTGTACATAGCAGTATTATGTATATAGTGATATAGGGTTTGGATAACAACAGTGCCAATATCTGAAGAGAACCTGCATTAGTAGAGTTGCGGCAATACAGAGGGGAGACGCAGAATGTGACGTATACCGCCTCCACATTAAGAACAACAATACGGTATAGCTCAACTTAAATGATTTGACTAGCTGATTTTTTAATTTTTTATTTGAACTCCACCCATTCCATAGAGTAATTATTCCAAACTGTATTGGTTGGCATTTGCACAACTTGAATGGCGAGTTCAGACATAATCTAGACAAATCTGTAAAGCAAATATAATACAGCCAAACCATGGGTATGCTACAAATCAATTATACCAATCATTCTAAATGCGTGATGACCGTGTGGTAGTTTTAACAAGTAGACAGCCAATATAGTCCCGACATAATGAATCCTCTCAGCACATAGCCTTCATGGAAAATGCCCATATCCTTGCTCTGCCTTTCTGCTGTGTGTTCCTCAACAACACTGACGGAGAATGAAATGCAGTCGGTTTGAACTCCAGGTTCGTACATAGTCTGTTACCGGAGTGATTCAGTGGCACTCCTTAAAGCGTACGTACACTCGACAGTATTTACTCAGCAATCACTGGGATGGCAGTTGATAATGAGTGGAAAAACAGGATAGAGAAAGACAGGGCGGAGAGGTGGAGACTGGAGAGAGAGAGCGAGAGAAAAAGAGGGTGGAGGGACAAAAGAGTTGGCGAGACAGACAAAAAGAGGGTGGGCCTTAATTTAATTATGTCCATACATACACAGTATCTAGTCAGCATACAGTGAGACGACTTTGCGAAAGCTATGTAAACAACCAACCAATGAATGCAATTATCAAACACAAAACAAACTGACAGAAGGTCCCAGCCGTCTATTTTGGGAACGCTGCGAGGCTTTTCAAGGTAGACGGTGTGGAGTAAATTAGAATGACAAGAAGGGCCCCTCTGGCTCTGCCCCCCTTCCGTTCCCCCCCCCCTCCCCTCACGCATCAACCACAAGACTAGTTATCAGGATGCTATCATCTCACTCCTCCTCACTCCATCCCCCCACCCTCTCCTCGCTAGCTGGGTAAATGCATTTCAACGGGAATGAGCGCCAGGACCGACTGGAACGGCTTTCTCGGGCAGATTATCCCTCATCAAACTTTTACTGTGGAGAGAAAAGGTCACAAGGATTCATCTCTCTGACTGTTATGGAGTGTACAGTACACACAGTTCTAGTGAAGCACTGCAGTGGGCAAGGCCAGCGAGTACAGTGGAGCGGACAGATTATCAACTTGCCACCTCCTCTGTTTCTATCTCAGTATCTGTCACTCAGTCTATTGGTTAACAGTAATGAGAGGACAAACCAAGGAAGTGAGCTTGATTTAGAAAAACTGCACTCATTTCAAAGCTATTCTGCACTTGTTGGGAGTGCTTCGGAGGGACTTCCAAAAAGTGGAAAGTCAGCAATTCTCTGTCAGTTGATACCTCCTCAGAAGGAGGTCACACCCTCTAAAATAGAAGCTGTATGCTATCAGAGGCTACATTTACACTGAAAGGCACTTTGATCAAGGGTATTTGGCTCCACAGGAACACACAAGCAAAGTCAAGCTGGGATGACCTTTTTTTAAAAACCTTTTGATAACTTTCCACTCTGTCTACCAGTAATGCGATGTCGTCTTTCCTAGAACTATAACCCAGACCAAAACAAACCTAGTGTAACTGACCCCATCAAAAGGGTGAGCCTGACACAGCCCTGACAGTGTTCCATGTAATAGACCAGACAGGCTGCAGGTACAGTATTGCCTCCCTCTGTGTTTAGTACATATTCAACAGCCTCTGACCCTCTGCTGACCCTCCACAAACATGACCCACACTGGAAAGGCTAGGGCTGTGTCTGAAGTGGTACTCTATTCCCTATATAGTGCGCTACTATTGACACAGAGCCCTGGTTCAAAGTAGGGTACTATATAGAGAATAGGGTGGCATTTTAGACACAACCTAGGTTTCCACACAGGTACATATGGTTGCAGTTATCTCTATCAATGCAGAGGCCTGGTGGAAATGGGGATGAGTGACAACACAGATCGATAGCTAGGACCTATGGAAGCTGCTGCAACAGCATCTACATAACCCACATAGGAAAGGCAGTGTTTCTCTCTATGGGGCGATACGTTTCCACAGCTCCTTCTGAAACGCTTGCAGTCATCTCCAGTGATACAGAGGCCTGTCCTAACAGTTTACAGGCAACTAGAACGAACAGCAGCTGTTGGAAAGAACACACCCCTCACACCATATTAACACCTCGTCACTCGGGTTTTCCCTAGTCTGTGTCCCAAATGGCACTCCATTCCCTACTGTACATAGTACACCACTTTCAACAAGAGCCCTAGGGAATAGGATGCCATTTGGGATGTGGCCCCTAGTCAGGTAATATGGCCCTACTCATAACACCATCTGATGATATATAGAATCCCAACGCCAACTCAAGACATGGGGGTCTGTTTAATATAACACACTCCAAAGACAAGGCTATGGAAACCAACAATTGCCCTCACTGCAGCACATCCATTACCACAACACTAATTGAAATTCTCACTAAAACAGATAAATCAATTGACTGTACAGCATAGCAAAGGCATGGAGAAAAGCATGGTGTACTAGGCCTGCAGGACTTACTGAAGACTTACTGAGGATGTAGAGGGAGAGGATGATGCCTGCCAGGCAGAAGCCCTCGAAGAAGCGCAAGGTGCTGAACATGGGAACGTTGACCGAGAATGCCACGGTCAGACCGAACACCAGCATGAACAGGACCGAGATGATCAGGACCGGGTGGCGACCAAACCTGAGGATGGATGGGGGGTGGGGAGAGAGACGGGGGGGGGGAGATGTCCCATATTTAAACAACACAAGCTAAAGACTTCGAGTCTGCCCCTTAAGGTATTTTATTGTTTCAGTGCATTAGCAAGAAACACACTGAACACTCCTGAACTGAATGTCTATTCAAATATATTATGTAGTAGTTAGAAATAAAACTCACCAGTCTGCCAGGACCCCAAAGACCAGGTATCCGAATATGGAGCCCACAAGCAGAGAGAACTTAGCGATGTGGACCTTCCATGCCGAGTCACACACCAGACTCCACTGTAAAGGAAGATTAAGAACATATGAAGGTTAGGCTACTATTGGCCATCCAATGTAAACAACAGATGTGTTTTCTGCTTTATCCGGACCCCTCTGAAACACACACACACACACACAGAGAGGGCAGCCATAATACGGCGTAGGGAGAAAGAACACGTTAACATCAGTCATTTCATATTCAGACTGGAACATGTACATTAAATTATCTCAGCCAGGGTAAAATAAAAAGCACCACCTGATGGTTGGTGAACTCAGAAAAGTGCTGGTTTAAACTACAGACAATCGCCTCGGGTCCCCAGTCACAGGGACAATGACGAAGCAGGAGACATAGTCAAGTCACTCATTTATTGCCACAAACACACAGAGCATTGAATTTTTAGTACTAGTGTTGATAATGGTGGGAGTGAAAGTTTATTTTTTGTTGCATTGATGCACTAGCACCCCACCCATGTTAGGAGAAGTGTCCAGAGTTTGCAGTCCAGTATGCACTCTTCTGCTAAAGTGTACTCCGCTTGACTGGGGCCAAGTTTCCTGTCATCCAGGACCTCTATACTAGATGGTGCCAGAGGAAGGCCCCCCCCAAAAATTGTCAAAGACTCCAATAAGCTTTGTTCAAATACTCATACTAACAGCACTATTTGTGACGTGATTGAGTATATAGTATGTTAATTGGGCATAGTATGGATATAGTTAGTATGACAAAAGTTTCCGGATGTCGTACTAAATTTGCCAAAATAAGAAGCATACACGCAAAGGACACTAATTCTGTAGTTTAGAACCATAATTAAATTCTTCATGAAATGGACATGGCTTCACATAGTTTCCAGAATTGAAGAAAATGGCGGAAAATATGCAGTCGAAGTACAATGAGAGCGGATACAAATTAATTGCTTTAACTAATTATGACAAATGTTATGAAAATGTTGAGCAATGTAATAAAGTGATGACTTTTCAAATAAGTTACCTTACATGTTATATTGGCTGACTATTTTTTAGCTACACTGTCTTTACGAACCACATAGCGTATCAGTATAGCAGCATGTACTGGTATGTTGTAGCTAGCTACCTAATGTTAGTTGGCTACTTAAACATCAAACTTGCCAGTATATTAACTATAGGCTCACTACCTACCCAACGTTTATTGATTTGATTATTCCCATCATTCTTAGCTTATCTAAATGGTATAGTCATTGTGCCTTCTCAATGGACATTGGGTGCTTTCATAAATTCGCTCTGGCTATTTACTCCGATTTCGGCGTTCTCTCGTTTGAGTGTACCACAGCGCAGAATAAATAATTTACAAGCGCTCAACACCCTTTGAATATGGCCAGTGTCAGTAAACGTCGGCAAAAAAGCGTAATTAAATTGTTGCCAGCTGCACAGTTAGTCTAGTGACTCCTGTGGCGGGCCGGGCGCAGTGCACGCTGACCAGATCGCCAGGTGTACGGTGTTTCCTCCGACACATTGGTGCTGCTGGCTTCTGGGTTGGATGTGCATTGTGTCAAGAAGCAGTGCGGCTAGGTTGGGTTGTGTTTCGGAGGACGCATGGCTCTCGACCTTCGCCTCTCCCGAGTCCGTGCGGGAGTTACAGTCTTGTCTCATCGATGCAACTACTACCAATTGGATACCACGAAATTGGGGAGAAAAAAAGGGGGTAAAAAATTTCAATTCTGGTTTTGAGTACAGGCTCTGTCGCAGTCGGCCGCAACCCGGAGACCCATGGGGCGACGCACAATTGGCCCAGCGTCGTCCGAGTTAGGTGAGGGTATGGCTGGCAGGGATGTCCTTGTCCCACCGCGCACTAGCGACTCCTGTGGCGGGCTGGGCACAGTGCACGCTGACACGGTGTTTCCTCCAACACATTGGTGCAGCTGGCTTTCCGAGTTAAGTGGGCATTGTGTCAAGAAGCAGTGCGGCTTGGTTAGGTTGGGTTGTGTTGTGTTTCGGAGGACACACAGCTCTCGACTTTCACCTCTCCCAAGTCCGTACAGGAGTTGCAGCGATGAGACAAGACTAACTACCAATTGGATACCACAAAATTGGGGAGAAAAAAAAAGTGTAAAAAAGAAAATTAACTAGCTAGCAAGAGGTTGCAATGCAACAGCATTAACTTATGTTAGACAGGCGAAGAGCTAGTACGCTCAACTGAAAGCATACTGTTCGTTTACAGTATACTAAAATTAACTAATAGTATATACTCATTAAGTATGTAGTATACAGTATGTTAGTATGGGTATTCAAACACAGCTATAGACTATTCACTATGCTACCGCACAACAAGCGGTACCGGAGCGCCAAGTCTAGGTCCAAAAGGCTCCTTAACAGCTTCTATCCCCAAGCCATAAGACCGCTTAACAATTAATCAAATGGCCACCCAGACTATTTGCATTGACCTCGACCCCCCCACCCCCCTTTGTTTTTACACTGCTGCTTCTAGCTGTTAATTATCTATGCATAGTCACTTCACTCCTACCTACATGTACAAATTACCTCAACTAACATGTACCCCCGCACACTGACTCGGTACCCCCTGTTTATAGCCTGGTTATTGTTATTTTGTGTTACTTTAGTTTATTTGGTAAATATTTTCTTAAAATTGCATTGTTGGTTAAGTAAGCATTTCACGGTTAGGTCTACACCGGTTGTATTTGGCGCATGTGACAAATACAATTTCATTGTCTCTAGAAGCACTGCGCCGCCCTGTGTGATCAGGGTGATTGCAGGCTGGTGTCCATTGCCTGGATAGCTGCCCTGTGAGCACAGCAGGGGGTGCTGCATTTGCTGTGGGGAATCTCGTCTGGTGGATGCAGTCATCCACCTAGGAGTAAGGATGCCGGTGAGCAGACACTGGCGAGGAGCAGGGTCCTGTGAAGGAAGATCTGTGGGTCCCTGGACCAACCAGCTCAGCTTTGTCTTAACAGCTACATGACTGCCTGCAATACATGATCGAACAAGCTGGACTGGGGTGATGAGGTGCAAGTAATCAGCACTGATAAGAAGCAGAGGTGTCACTTGGTTCAGCTCCTGAAGTGGCAGTCGCCTGAGGTGGTGGTGTTGTCTTTGAGCCTAAGCAGGGCAGGACGTGACAGGTTTGCCAGGCTTAGCTCCTTTGCAGTGAATGTGTGTCTGATGGAGAAGGGCCTGGAGAAGGCCCTCCTGGGTCCCTCCAAGGGACGGCACCTGAAGCTGAGAGATGAGCCTTGTAGGGAGCTCTCATCTTGTTGCACTGTCCGGACGGTGAGGGACTCTTCCGCCCCGTCATGCCCGAGCTTGAGGCTTCAGGGAAGGGCATTGTGCATTCCAACCCCGTCTTCCAACACTTCATAGGTCTCCAAGGTTCCATCCTTGTTTTGCAGGAGAACCTTGAACACTTTGAGCAGTGTCCGGCCTGAGGAGCTCACCTGACCCATCTGAACAACCGCTGGATATGAAGAGCTGTCGGGATATTTGGACCTATACTTCTACGTGTGCACTTAATGGAGTACAATGAGGTGCTATCCACCACATATCAGTCTCCTGAAGTCACACCGAACTCACGGTGAGCTTGGCTGCACCGCCAACAGTGGCTCTTGTCCTTCAGCCACTTGAGGCTCTGCTCGACAGTCATTGAGTTGAATCTCTAACACCTGATGAGGTAGTGGTCCCTGCTTTTGCACAGGGGCAATACGCGTTGGCCTCTGCTGTGGGCTGTGTAAGTGGTAGTTCCTGTGCAGGAGTCTTTGTGGCCCATAGTATAGCGGCACCGGAGCATTTCTGCTCAAAGGCTGCAGGCTTGTCTCGTAGTGTACGGGCACTGGCTGCTCTGTCGTGGCTTTGGCACTCTGCTTCCATCTTCAGCCATTGTGCTCGGAACAAAAGGGTATGTATGTATGTATGTATGTATGTATGTATGTATGTATGTATGTATGTATGTATGCCTGAAGTTGGCCCGGTATTCAGAGCTTCCCCAGAAGACACTCAACTTTGGAGCCACAGGACTCGATTACCCCTGTGCCCGAGTGAAGAGGGCATGCTCACTAAGGTCTGGATGAGAAAAGAGAACTGACTGAAGCCTTGTGTCCCCTGGCCGGATGTCTTGCAACTTCATGATGACAGATCTCCAGGGCAAGGTAATGTGGATGGCCCCATTGCTGCTCAAGGTCTGCCATGGCAGCGGTGTATGGCACTAGGTCATGGAGTGAGATGGCCATGAGACGAGGATCAGGCAGCTTGAGGTGGTCGAGAAAGTGGTGGAACTTAACCAATGTGTCCTCATCTGGGAGCAACAGGTTTTCGAGGGTCATCTTGAAGAGAGCAAACTCCCCTGTCATCTTTATTGAAATCAGGGAGCGACAGTTTCTCTAAGTGCATGAAGGCGTCGATCCGTGGCATGTACTGTGGCAACCTTGGCCAGGGCTGAGGCTGGTCAGGTGGGTAACACTGGCTGCGGAGGTGGGTACGTGTAGGCGGTAGCACCTAGATACAGCTACTGGCTCGGGGGTTGTGCTGGCCATCTCTGCTGGGGCAGCTGCTGGCTCAGGGGCTGTACTAGCTGCTGAGGTAGGTACATGGAAGCCACAGCGGCTGCATCCAGGTGGTAAGAGTAAGCTTCTCCGTCTCCAGGAGACCTTGGTCGCCTGAGGCCTGTGACTAAGGATTGGGCCGGTCGAAAGCGTCAATGAGCATGTCAAAAGATCTCTCTGGGTAGGTGAGCCTCCTGAGCAGGACGTCGCAATTCCCGCCATCCTCTTCTCGCCGGTGTGTGCTTGCATAACTCTGGTCAGGACCGCCCTGATCCAAGACCAAGAGTTGGCTGGGGAGCTGAGAGGACTGCGAGTAGCCCCTACTGGTAATTTCTCCAGGTTAATCGTCTCTAATCCGTCTCAAATAAGGATGCCGGTGAGCAGACACTGACGAGGAGGAGGGTCCTGTGAAGGAAAACCCATGGGTCCCTAGACCAACCAGCCCAGCTTTGTCTTAACAGCTACAGGACTGCCTGCAATACACTACATTTTAGTCATTTAGCAGACGCTCTTATCCAGAGCGACTTACAGTAGTGAATGCATACATTTCATGATCGAACAAGCTGGACTGGGGTGATGAGGAGCGAGTAATCAGCACTGATGAGAAGCAGAAGTGTCACTTGGATCAGCTCCTGGAGTGGCAGTCGCCTGAAGTGATGGTGTTGCCTTTGAGCCTCAGCCGGGCAGGCAGCGTTAATCGTCTCTAATCCGTCTCGAATGACCATGAAAAAGAGTGCCACCTGTTGGTCGGTGAACTCAGAAAGGTGCAGGTTTAAACTAGAGACAATCGCCCCGGTCCCCGATCACAGGGACAATGATGCAGCAGGAGACATACCGTAATTTCCGGACTATTAAGCGCACCTGCATATAAGCCGCACCCACTGAATTTAAAAAAATATATTATTTTGAACATAAATAAGCCGCACATGTCTATAAGCCGCAGGTGCCTACCGGTACATTGAAACAAATGAACTTTACACAGGCTTTAAAGAAGCACGGCTTGTAACAAAAATAAATAGGCTTTAACGAAACACGGCTTGTAACAAAAAATAAAAAATGAGCAGTAAAAAGTAGCCTACCAAGAAAGTCATTGGTCACCATCTTCCTCCTCCTGTGCACTGAAACCACTCTGAGTTGAATAGCCTCAGAATTGCTTCATCTGATATTGGATCGTTTTCATTGTCGCTCTCGTCACTTTCATCCGGAGGCAAATCCCCCTCTGAGCCCTCTTCAACACGCAGCAGTCCAGCCTTTCGAAACCCGTTGATGATAGTGGATTTTTTGACAATGCTCCACGCTGTCAGGACCCACTGGCAGACTTGACCATAAGTTGCTCTTCGCATGCGGCCCGTTTTAGTGAAGGATTTCTCCCCAATTGTCATCCAAGCCTTCCACTGAACACAGAGCGCCACCTTAAATGCACGATTTACACTGATGTCAAGTGGCTGCAAATACTTTGTTGTGCCCCCAGGAATCAGGGTGACAAAATGACTACCGTAATCAGAATGATGGGAAGTTTGAGCGCGCTCGATTTAATCTAAACAGTAAACAAAAAAGTTGTTTGACCTTAACCCGTTCGGCAATTTCATTGGTCTAATGAAAGCTTCATGCCGCCAAAAAACTGAGCACGTCACAGAATGTGTTTTTTTGGAAGAAAAAAAATGTGAAAGCGGGAAAAATCCATATATTAGCCGCATCATTGTTCAAGCCGCGAGGTTCAAAGCCTGGGAAAAAAGTTGCGGCTTATAGTCCGGAAATTACGGTACTCAAGTCACTCATTTATTGCCACAAACACAGAGCATTGAATTGTTAGTCCTAGTGTTGATAATGGTGGAAGTGGAAGTGAAAGTATAATTATAATTGTTTTGCATTGACACACTAGCACCCCACCATGTTAGGAGACGTGTCCAGCGTTTGCAGTCAAGTATGCACCCTTCAGTTATGGTGGAAGAGCAGTGCGCAGCCCATCCCCCCTCTAGCAGGCATTGCACCTCAAAAGAATAAACAAGCCCTGACTATTACTAGAAGGAAGATTTTCTGCACAGAGTGTGTTACTCAATACATCCAATAACTAAATGAAGCACATACATTATTTGTCAGACTGTATGGGGACATTAACTCAGGGCTCAAACGCATTAGCTACCTTGCTATAGGGATAGGAAACGGGCAACAAAACCCCTGATCCCAATCCAGTTTCCCTAACCAAACTCTCACTTTGCTAACACTGCCTTAACCAGAGAGACTCAGCAAAACACAGAAACGTTGCTTTAAAGCCTCCATTAAAATTGTTCAGCCATGTAAATGTACTATAGCCTATTATGCAGCGTTTCCTCTTCCAGCGCCTAGATCTCCCTCTGTGTTTAGGCTATAATTACATATACCCTCTGTCTGTGTGCTCTCCCTCCGGCTGTGTACTGTAGTCCACTACCCCAGCAACAGTGGGATTCCCAGAATGCAAAGCATACTGTGCCACTCTAGATGATTTGCATTAGCATTTTATTTATTTATAGATATAGTAGGTGCATACATATATGAACAGAACAAATCACCTTTGAACAAATCTCACAATATTGATGAAGTAGATAGTCGTACATCATGTCTAATAAATCAAATCGTATACCGAGTCATAGCTCCTGTACAAGTACTGTATGTGTACAGTACATAAAGTAGATGAATAAACCCACTTTTGAGAAAACTGATGATAATCTCACCCCAAATCTGTTTGACTTATCCACTCCACTATCACCTGAAAATTTGAGTCCAATGCAGCTGTGAATGAACTGAGAAGCAGGCTGTTGGGGACGGTTACTAGGTTCCTGGTACTCTGGTCTGGAGCCCTCTCTGTGCATACAAATATTATGAGGAAGGAATATAACAATGGATATGAAATGGGGACTGGGTTTGCACTTCTCCTTTGAAACTCAATGTCTTTAGGCTATCAAGGTTTATAACCTCTTATAACCTCTGGCATAGTGACCTGTTGTGTTCAGAGTGGAAACTTCTGGAGGATTACTCATTGACACCATGCAGTGATCATGAGACACACATGCATGCCATGTCATTCATACCTTCAGTATCGATGTCACTATGGATCAAGACCAAGACAGGAGGCAAACAAGTTACTCAATGTTGCGCAATACCACATAAAAAAAGCCAAGGAAGTCTCCTCTGTCTTGGTCTGTATTAAACTAGCGTGTTGAAAGTGTGGTGTGTGTGTTTGCGCTTCAGAGCTGGGACTGTGAAGACCATGGGATATGGAGAACTCATGACTGTGCAGAATGGGGGACCAACCAGACCACGCGGTCGAGGTGACTGACTAAGCATGACCGATTAATGCAGTTCAAAGCAGTTGATGACTGCAAGGTTGAAAGTAACCTTAACCATTAAATCAGCAAAGAAAGAGATGACCGGGCAAGAAGCCTGACCACATCTTAGTTAAAGGAACAGCATGTCTTAATGCTAATCTTAAAATGTTACCCATGATAAAAAGCATAACCGTGCTTCCTTTCGTGTACTGATTCACTCACACACTATTGTAATGGTCATTGCAGAGAGCTGAATTGAAGGCTTTGTGTTAGACAGAAGGCAATGCCTTATTAATCCATTAGTTTGACAGGCAAGTGGAAGGACAAAAGGCCTATTTGTGCTCTGGGTCTGTGTGTGGCAGCAGGGGAGGGCATCAGGGCCTGAACACTGGCCCCGAGTGACATCCCCAGTCCAGGGAGGAGACAGAGGGGGACAGGAGCCTCCTTGTATAAACCCCGCTGCTGCGTCTATCGTTTAACCCCAACGGTCGCCCTGCATCAGTGATTCAGATTGGCCCTGACAAGGACGCTATGCACCAGCTACATGTACAGTACATGTCTAACTAAAGAGAGGGAGGGAGGGGAGGGAGTAGAAAGAGGGAGGTGGGGGAGGTAAGCAAATGCTTGACAGTGAATGAGGATTGGAAAGAGAAAGAGAATAAGGAACTATATTAAGGGAAAAAGAGCAAGAAATTATATGCCTGACAGGGACTGTGAAGAGAGGGAGAGTGGAGTAAAGAGACTGATGCATAGTTACCACCTAGCAACAGACTCACCTTGGTTATCAGTTTTTCTTTCCTAATTAACAGTATAAATTTAGAAGGATTATTTCATCTCTGGGATCAGGGAATATAGGAGAGTAGGTGGAGGTGTGAGTGACAGAGAGAGAGACGTCAAAGACATTCCATTACCGGTACATCTGTCACAGAAAGAATATCCAAAAATATAAACCCACAACTGTACCATCAGTGAGATCATTTTGATAATTAAAATGCAACTCATTGAGAAATCCCCTAGGTTGGAAATCCTCTAGGTTAGAAATCCCCTAGGTTAGAAATCCCCTAGGTTAGAAATCCCCTAGGTTAGAAATGCCATATTCTAGAGCTATTATGTGAAGGTTTTGATATCATATCCCAGATAAATATCATACCAGAATCAATTCTCAAGTTACACAACGGTTAAATATATTACAGAAATGTTCAACGGGACTGTCTGGGACATACAATTTACATGCTGAGCAGACAATGGTGACATCCATTCAAAAACCACCTCAGGTCAAGTCTCTACTGTTAGCATTCATGGAAATAATGGGGCACCTTTTCTCTCGGGGGCACAAATAAATTAACAATCTGAAGAAAAGTACCATTATTCCTCTACTGAAATGAATGGTTTCAGCCTTGGAGAACAGTGGCACGCTCAGTGAAAGGGAAAGGACAACAGTCTTCCACCACACCACAATCTCCTTATGAAGGCCTGCTGTGTGTGTGTGTGTGTGTGTGTGTGTGTGTTTTTCCGTGACAGAGCACACAGTGAAAAATGGTACCAATGTCCGTCAGACCACTTTCTGAGAGAGAGAGAGACTTGATCAGATCAAACTAAAGAGTTGTCTGAGTTCTGCAGGAAGCACTCAAGACATTCTTACCGTATCCTGAAAGTGTCCACACAGACATACTCAAACACATCAAAAGATCAGAAGACATTCTTAAGTTTGGGTGTGTTTACACTAAGGTAATAGCATATTGGGTATGAGTCACCTTGTACTGTGTGGAGAGAGAGACTAGACAATATTATTGGGCGGATAGTGGGTGAAACGAGAGGCTTTTGTCCTTGTAGTGTGTCAGCATGCAGTGAACGATTACTGTACTGCCTGACTCTCATAGCTCCTTCTCTCTGTCTCTTACACACAAAGTGCTCCAGTCTATCCAGTTCTGGTAATATAGCTGATGAACCATATAATTCAATGTTTAAAAAAAAAAAAAATTATAATCTCACTGTTTGTCACCCTACAGAGAGACGGATGGAGAGAAAGGGCATGATTAGCTACTTCCCTCTGATCCTTGCATTACATCAATGAATCCTAAAACCACTGTGACCAGGGCCAAAGGTTGAGCCGGGTCACATATTATCAGAATCTAACTCCCGCCAGCACACACATACAACGCCTGTACAAAGCTTTATCTTTCAGTGCCACAGGCAGGCCTCTTTTCCTCCCACTTGACGTGTGTGCGTGCGTCTATCCAAACAGATCTGTTGGTCTCCTGCTGTTCCACCCTGATCCTGGGTCTGTCGATAAGACAGGGCAGGTCAGTATATGGAAGATAGAGAATCTCTAAGGCTAGGTGTTCCTGTATTCACTCACAGGGCATTGTGGGGGCCATTATCCAGTCCTGCTACTCTATCACTACAGTGGAATTAGGTGCAAACCTTATCTCGCCGTACTTGTATGAAAGTGAGGTGTCATGACATACAGTTAATCTTTTTCTACAGATAAAGAATACAGACTTTCGTAAAAAACAAAAAAGATATCTGCTTGGACATATACACATAACAGGTAACGTGTATGAGAGAATAGGGGTGCAAGCTTGGGGAGCTGTATATTCTAACATTTCTTATTTAAATTTGAAGAATTACTGCATGTTGTTATACTAAACAAAAATATAAAAACGAAACAACAATTTCAAAGATTTTACTGAGTTACAATTCATATAAGGAAATCAGTCAACTTAAATAAATTCATTAATCAATGGATTTCACGACTTGGAATACAGATATGCCTCTGTTGGTCACAAATACCTTAAAAAAAAGGTAGGGGCGTGGATCGAAACCCAGTCAGTATCTGGTGTGATCACCAATTGCCTCATGTAGCACAACACATCTCCATCGTATAGAGTTGATCAGGCTGTTGATTGTGGCCTGTGGAATGTTGTCCTACTTCTCTTCAATGACTGTGCTAAACTGCTGGATATTGGCGGGAAATGGAACAGGCTGACATACAGAGCATCAAACATGCTCAATGGGCCTCAGGATCTCATCACAGTATCTCTGTGCATTCAAATTGCCATTGATCAAATGCAATTGCGTTTGTTGTCTGTAGCTAATGCCTATCCATACCATAACCCCACCGTCACCATGAGGCACACTGTTTACATCAGCAAATCACTCGCCTGCACGAAGCCATACACGTGGTCTGCGGTTGTGAGGCCGTACTGCCAAATTCTCTGCTAGAGAAATTAACATTTTCTTGCACCCCTATACAACAGTCCCACCTAGATACTTCTCCAGCTACATTTGAAGAAGTTCTGTTGCCCCTTCTCTGCCTTCTCAAACCACTAACTCTGCAACTAATATGGACAACCACAACATTCCTTGAACACACTTGGGGTTTTAGTCAGTATAGTCTAGATCAGTGGCCACCAACATTTTCTAAGTCAAGATCACTTTCACAGTCAAAAAGCAAGCTGAGATCTAACCCTCAGATTTGATCTTTTTTACATGACTACAAAAAAAACATGAACTTAATAAAACAGTTCTGTAGAAATGGGGTTTGGGCAGTAGGCTTAATTCATGATCACAGCATACTGGCTATATGCCTGGCCTGCCAAATTTCATTATGCTCAGACCATACTATATTTCAAATCTCGAGCTTTGATGACAAAATAGATCAGTTAGTGTAGCATTTGCAAGGCACTGCCGATCATGAATTGAAATATTTAGCTTTTTTTTTTTACTGGACTGATGTTACCTGCTTTTGTTGTTAATGGTGAATTCAAGACAATTGGGAACTTCCCCCCCCCCCAAAAAAAAAATATATATATATACAAATGCTCAAAAAAATAAAGGGAACACTAAAATAACACATCCTAGATCTGAATGAATGAAATAATCTTATTAAATACTTTTTCCTTTACATAGTTGAATGTGCTGACAACAAAATCACACAAAAATAATCAATGGAAATCCAATTTATCAACCCATGGAGGTCTGGATTTGGAGTCACACTCAAAATTAAAGTGGAAAACCACACTACAGGCTGATCCAACTTTGATGTAATGTCCTTAAAACAAGTCAAAATGAGGCTCAGTAGTGTGTGTGGCCTCCATGTGCCTGTATGACCTCCCTACAACGCCTGGGCATGCTCCTGATGAGGTGGCGGATGGTCTCCGGAGGGATCTCCTCCCAGACCTGGACTAAAGCATCCGCCAACTCCTGGACAGTCTGTGGTGCAACGTGGCGTTGGTGGATGGAGAGAGACATGATGTCCCAGATGTGCTCAATTGGATTCAGGTCTGGGGAACGGGCGGGCCAGTCCATAGCATCAATGCCTTCCTCTTGCAGGAACTGCTGACACACTCCAGCCACATGAGGTCTAGCATTGTCTTGCATTAGGAGGAACCCAGGGCCAACCGCATCAGCATATGGTCTCACAAGGGGTCTGAGGATCTCATCTCGGTACCTAATGGCAGTCAGGCTACCAGTGGCGAATTTGGCAATCTTGGTGTTCTCTGGCAAATGCCAAACGTCCTGCACGGTGTTGGGCTGTAAGCACAACCCCCACCTGTGGACGTCGGGCCCTCATACCACCCTCATGGAGTCTGTTTCTGACCGTTTGAGCAGACACATGCACATTTGTGGTCTGCTGGAGGTCATTTTGCAGGGCTCTGGCAGTGCTCCTCCTGCTTGCACAAAGGCGGAGGTAGCGGTCCTGCTGCTGGGTTGTTGCCCTCCTACAGCCTCCTCCACGTCTCCTGATGTACTGGCCTGTCTCCTGGTATCACCTCCATGCTCTGGACACTACGCTGACAGACACAGCAAACCTTCTTGCCACAGCTCGCATTGATGTGCCATCCTGGACGAGCTGCACTACCTGAGCCACTTGTGTGGGTTGTAGACTCCGTCTCATGCTACCACTAGAGTGAAAGCACCGCCAGCATTCAAAAGTGACCAAACATCAGCCAGGAAGCATAGGAACTGAGAAGTGGTCTGTGGTCACCACCTGCAAAACCACTCCTTTATTGGGGGTGTCTTGCTAATTGCCTATAATTTCCACCTGTTGTCTATTCCATTTGCACAACAGCATGTGAAATGTATTGTCAAATCAGTGTTGCGTCCTAAGTGGACAGTTTGATTTCACAGAAGCGTGATTGACTTAGAGTTACATTGTGTTGTTTAAGTGTTCCCTTTATTTTTGTTGAGCAGTATATAATTGAAGTATAATCATGAGGTTAGTGATCGTCACGTTAGAAAGTCAGAGCTCTAGAAAGAGTTTGACTTGGAAGTTGGATCTAGTTTTTTTCAGCGTTCCCAGTTGTCTTGAGCCCTAGTCAATCGGATTTAGTATTACAGGATGTGGGTAATGTGCTTTTTACTATTGCACATCAGTGATTTTAATAAACGATCCGCATGGGATAAGGCTTCTCACCAAAAATCACTGAGGGAGTATGATTGTAAGTTTGGTCTGTTCCCAGATGTACTTGTCACACACTACTTCTGCCTACCACAACAACAACACACGTGGAAACCGCAGCGGCAATTCAAAATATGGCACCCAAGTCAAAGAAAACCAGGCACTGGACAAGAAAGGAGACAGTATGCCACAAATCTGTGTTGGGGGAGCTGCGCTTTCAGCGCCATTTCGAGGAAATTATTCACAACCATAAAAAGTTTGGGAAGAAATATTTAAGCAGGTGTGTGAGGAATGTCCAGCCGTAAAAATCAACATTTGTCGACGCAGCGAAGTACTGTGAACAAATCAACTATCTGAAAAGAAAGTATCGACAGAGAATTAAGCACAACAACAAAAAATTGCTCAAACCCCCAGTACTGCCCGTACTTTAAAGAAATAGACGCAGTTCTGAGTAAGAGCATATTTTTATTGCATATCTGTTAGGTAGGCTAGCTAGCTAGCTTCTGAATGCATGACTAGTTTGCTGGCCAGCTATCATTAGATAACTAGCGGGATGCATGGCTAGTTAGCTAGCTATAAAAGCTGGCGGTATGTATGGTTAGCTGGATATTTATCAGAAGTATCCCCTTATTGTCCGCCTCTCACGATCCCTGCTCACTCCTTCCTTTCCTCCGATGAGACAGAGGGGAGGACACAGTCTTACACCTGATGACGAAGCTCGAGCCGCAGCGCATCTGCCTCATGCGCAAATTCATGTTGTTCCTATGACCAGAGAAGTGAAATACTCTTTAAAATTAAAATAGACTAATAAAAAAAAACAGGGTTATCGATACACTTGGCTACTCATTTATTGCAGCGCGAGCGGACGTACAGAGAAGCGCGTTTTATGTTTTATAATAGTGTTGAATGAAAACAGTGTTGACAGTGCTGAATAAAATCTTAAACATGAACTTGAACTCATAAAAACAACAGCTCTTTGCTGTATACTTTCACAGTCTCTCTCTGGTCATGATTTTAAAATGTATTAAATCTTACGTAGGCTAGTAGCCTATCAAACTTTGCTGTGGCCAGGGACGTGGAAGCTCTGTAGGAAACTGTGATTTGAGCTGATTGGCCATTGCTCAGTTGGTAGAGCATGGTGTTTGCAACGCCAGCATGGTGTGTGCAACGCCAGGGTTGTGGGTTCGATTCCCACGGGGGGCCAGTACAAAAACAAAAAAAAAATATGTATGAAATGTATGTATTCACTACTGTAAGTCGCTCTGGATAAGAGCGTCTGCTAAAATGATTAAAAAAAATAAAAAAAATCTCCCAGGCTGCCCAGTAGGCAGAGCGCAAGCCTTTATCGTTGGCTTTTCAACAGAAATGTCTGGTGATCAACTAGGAATGTCTTGAAGATCTGTTGTGATTGACCGGTGGGCGACCACTGGTCTAGATAGAATGTGATGAGAGTTTTAAGGCTCTACTCCTGGCTGTGTGATGCTGCTGCCATCTGAATATAATGTAGAATATATGAGCGGCGTGAGATTAAGCAGGGAGCGTGGGAGACCCTCTGTCTCTCTCTAATGATCCGGGCTCGTTTTATTTTATTCAGCTCAGTCCAATTAACTGAGTCCCCGAGGAGCCCAAGGTCTCAATTAGGATGGGCCTCCACATCCACACCAGCCAGTCTGGATCCCTCATCTGCCCCTATCCGCTCCTCCTCTGAACCTAGCGTTATCAAATCCTTCTCTGAACATAGCTATGAGGGCAGAGTTGTACTGAGGAGCACAGTTACTATGCCATGACTATTCAAGGAGATGCTACCGTGTAAATCCATTCTGTTGCTCTACTATTAATATTTAAAGACGATATAGCCAAAGCTCTTATTGCATTATTACTATGTTGTACTATTACTATTCAAGGAAATATATCCTCTTACTGTATTGCTATGCTATGCCAAGGCCTACTCCAAGAGACGTAGCGAAAGTAATTCCTTTGATTTCTCTTAGAAAGCGTTAACCGTCTGAGATAAGACGTTAACGTAGTGTTCCGGTACATTGTGACAGGAAAACGACACCACCTTTCCATGGCGTCGGCACTCCGCTCCACTCCTGAAGGATAGGGAGACAGAATTTTCAACAGATGGAACCATGTGCCATTATGCCCATGTAATCTAAACACACCAAGGACTGCGTTGCCATCACTTTATGTCATCGTGTGTGTCACTTTCTGGTTATAGCATGTCGGACCAGGAGTCTAGGGAAAGGGAGTGGGCTTATAAGGTCCTTTAGTGGGATTGGATTCGTCCATTAGCCTGAGAATAAATTCCTTCTGGGGACGACCTTGTTGGTTTGTGGAATGCTTGCTTGGGAAAAAGGACACCTCTAGTTTTTGTCACCAACTGCTCGGCTGTGTCAACAACTGCCTTGCCCTGGTGCCAGTGTCAACAGGAAAACCAACACAAATATCAGTAGCTATACAATTTAGTCCAAGAGAGGAGATGGAATGATGCAACATTGTTAGATATTGTTAAAAAGGTCCAATGCAGACGTTTGTATCTCAATATCAAATAATTTATGGCCAACAATTAAGTACCTTAATGTGATTGTTTCAACAACAAAAAAAATTGTCAAAAATAGCTTCGCAAAGAGCAATTTCCCAAACAAGAATTCTGAGTGGCGAGCGGAAAACTGAAAACTAGCTGTTATTTATTGGCAGAGAGGTTTGGAATGTGCTTCCTTAATTGTCTATAAACTAATTTACCTTCTGGTGACGTCGCCATGCAGGCCAAACTCCATCCCACCAAAACAGGGTGAAATTTCAGGCGGCCTTTTCAAACAGCTCTTACACTAAAAGGGCATTATCATAATTTTCACAGTATTCCTCCATATTTTGCAAAAAACACAGGGAAATCATGTTTTTGACTGCACTGGGACTTTAATATTGTGGTAATACTACTTTTAGCTGCTGTTATACCTGTGTAGTAAAGCTGTAATTACTATGGTAAAAGAACTTAACAATAGCTTTGTATTTAATGACATAGCAATGCTTTAAAAAATAAAATAAAAAAAGGGTAGGCTATCATATTGTTTAGAGTTTCAATACCAACTCTACCAATCAAAGTGGTATCAAAAAGCTATGCAGACTGCCTGCTGTCCTCTTATCATACAGACATTCCCCATCAGCATCCCTTGAGACACCACAGTAAAATGAAGTGTGGCTAAAGTCTCCCTTGGCTTGTGGTGGAATGAAACGCTGTGCATGCAAGGCTTCTGCATTTTTATCTGCTGCTCATTTAAACAGGGGACATTATCTGTGATTTTAAGATGTCCGAGAATGTGGAGCACGTGCGGTTGCTCGTAGTCATATCACACTGGGCACAATAAATCCATGATTTATTTCAGACAGGTCTAAAGAACCATGATTTAGAGAAAATGTCTATTTCAGAAGAAAAGAATAGCATACTCTGAGTTGTCCTTATGCTAGGTCCTGGTGTGGCTATGCCAAATGGCTGTGGGCTACACTAGTTCATTTAACAGACAAGATTTGCTTTGAATTCCGTGGCATTATTTTATAGTATGAAGAAGAATTGAACAAAGCTGAATAAATATAAAATATTTTCTCCAAACGATTAGAGGTAGTGCACATATGCGGCTATTGTGTTGAGCGGTTAACAAAACAAATAGGTCCTCCTATATGCTGAATTTAGAGTTATTAATGTAACGTTGGGCTATTCGTTTTGATTTTTAATACATTCTAAGGCTGCATGATGAGACTAATGAGGATTTGAAAAAAAAGTCGCTTGAAAGGCACGAGCTCTGCTTTGTTTTTTTTGCGCAGGCTGTACACACTACAATAGTCTCTCATTCACAATTTGACAAGCACTTGATATTGCCTTGAATTTCACAGCGACATCCCCTTTGTGGCCGTAATGCATCCTAGTTCTGCATTGTGCCCTTCTCCCTGAGTGTGCTGCGAATTCAGAAGTGTCTCTCACTTGCATGGCTCTCCGTCACGTGATGGGGTCTTTCTCACAGTCTACAAGTGAAGACAGACTTATTGGGGACGCAACTGAAGGCGTCCTTATCCAATTCCAAGGTGCATAATTGAAGAGATTGGAAGAACTGTCCACATTTACTTTTCGTCAGCCAACAAGATGAGTAGTCTTAACCAACAGCAAAAGCACTAGCCTATGTCAATCTACTATCCCCCATAGTACAAAAGTCAACCTACTCTGTTCTGTGCGAGAAATAAATATTCCAAACATAGTCTGGGAAAGTTGTGGGATGCGATAGATCCCAAATTAATACAACCAATAGCATTAAAAAAAACTGTACGTTTAGCTTAAAATGTTATCAAAAGTGACCGGAAATGCAATTATAAAATGTAAGGCTTTTATTATAAAAAGGTGCATTTAAGGTGAAAATTATCTTCCTCAAACTTGAAACTCATGCGCTGCTTATATATGCCAGTTAGACTCTACACCCCTTGTAAAGCAGATTATTATGCTTAATTTTAAGAATTCATTTGGCCACTTTAGTTATACAAACCGTATTAAAACATATAGGCCTATGGGCTAGGCAACATGAGGTGTGTGACTATGATTTTTAAATTCACACAAAAAAACACATTGTTTCTTATGCAGGGCATCATTCAAGTGATAATACTGTATATAACTCACAAGTGATTAGCTAATGTTGGCACCGATCAGACTATTCTTGATTTAATCTTCTCTTTAAATATACGTGTGACATTTGTTTTGATGTAGAATGGACCATTATCATGCACCTGTATCAAAACGGGCAGTGGGATAAAATACATGACATCTATGCACTTAAATAGCGAATGGAGGACACTTTTCCCCGTGGTTCATTTTCATGCCAGCCAGGTAGGCTATTCTCCTGTTTTAAATATAAGCAATGTGCTTAATATTAGGAAAGTTGAGAAATAAATATACTAAGCCTATAGAAAGCTGATGGTATCCTCCTCTTTTTAATAGAGGCCATCAACTCTGTTATCTCCCGCAATTACATAGCCTATAGAAATTTTGCACAAGATGAGTTCATGGGCACCCATGAAGTGTTTGATTAGATTTTCAAATGCATTTGCATTGATGTCAGGGTGATTAGAGGGACAATAGAGTGCTGAGTACCAGCAGTTATCAAGTTTGGTAGGTTACTAATTACCAGCAGCAGCATCAGAGCTTGGAGAAGTCTAATTACCGTGACTAAACAGTCATGTGGAATTTGACTGCTTTCATGACTCGTGATCGCCGGTGTGGCGGTAATACGGTCACTGCAACAGCCATAGGTACAACCACTTTGTATAGTACTGAGAGGCTTCAAAACCAGCCTCTTTATCAAGCTGGTCCTCTTATGCCTTTGAGCAGCAAAATGTCAGGTCTAGGTCAACATAGAGCAGACTACAGTGTCTCCCATCTCCAGTCCTCAAGTACCAACAGTACATTTTTTTTGTAACCCTCAACAAGCACACCTGATTCAACATGTGAACTAATCATTAAGCATGTGATGAGTTGAATTAGGTCTGTTTGTCCCTGGGGCAACAACAAAAATGTGTACTTATGGACTGGAGTTGAGAGACACTGGACTGGATGACGCATCTGTGTGTAAACGGGTGTATTTGAAGTACAGTGTTTGATTACGAATGTGTACCTTCAACAGAAACCTATCAAACTCTACTGCCCCTTCCTTCCCAGCCCCCATGGAGATGGATATACTAGGCTACTTTTAAAAAAAAGTTTGCTTTCGACAGGTGTACACACACACACAAATGACAGGGACACAGGACATAGCATTTAGAATGTAGTAATACGTGACCTTAAAGTTCAGTTTTCAACCTTTTTGATAAAAAATATAAATCATTAACTCAGTCCAGAGGATGTTTAGTTTATCTATGTAGAACTTACTACACATCAGAAAGGAATTACTGGGACAAAGTGTAACTACAAAGCCCAACAAACAATTAGGGGGTGTCCAACATTGGCCTAAAGTCGTAGTTTTGTTGCTGATGTGCAGCCCTCCAAAAACGACAGAAAAGGCCACATGACTGGCATCTCTGCTATGGATGTACTCTTATACCGCTAGGGGTCCATGAGAAGAATGCCAAATAATTTCTCAATATCTTCTCACAGAAAGACACCCTTTTGTGAAATAGTAGGCCTTATGAGGTCTATTTTGAATGTGCAAAATCATGTTTTTTTGTCACTATTTGGGTTAAAAAATATATATATCTAAGCCTAGTATATAATAATAATAATAAAAAATAAATACATTTTATTTGGTGGACACCTTCCAGGGTACTCAAGGACATCTTATATTAAAAGTAGGGCTACATAAAATCAAGTGCAGTTAGTACATAAGATCATCAAATCAAGTGCATCAAAGTGCAATTTTAAATTAATGGACCAGACAAAACAGGACAGATAATGAGGAGGGGTTGGGTAGAGGATACAGTTTAGACTAGAGGGTAAGGGTTTAGGTTTACGGGGTTGGGAATAGGTTACAGACCGGGTTTAGGGTAAGAGTGTGGGCTGGGGGTACACATAGGTATACGGGGGGGGTAGGACAGAATTAATCCTAAACTATAGGTCAGGGGAAGGCAACCCTTAGCTCAGTTGGTCAGGTGTGGTGACTAGTTGGAACAAATTCACGCAGTCTACGGCACTCCATGAACAGGGTTGCCTACCCCTGCTTTGTAGGTGAGGAGTGTCTTAAAGTTAATACGGGATTGCACAGGGAGCCAGTGTAGATTGATTAGGATTGGTGTGATGTGTTCGGTTGGCCTGATGCGGGTGAGGATTCTGGAAGCAGAGTTCAGTTGAAGTCTGTTGGTGAGGGTACCAGTGAGGAGAGCGTTGCAATAGTCCAAACAGGAAGTTCCTGAGTCATGGATGAGGGTTTCGGTGCTGGAGGCTTAGATCTAGGCCTGTGTGGATCAATAAACACCAGAGGAACTGAACTACAACTGAACTAAGCGGTATACCATATTTTATGATATACCGGTAGTGATGCAGGGACCGGTTTGGGTTTTTACTTTACCTTCTATACCGGTATTTGAATGTTTGGTCTGTTAAATGTGATACGCCATGTTTAATGTCAATTTTTATAGTTTACTTCGCTACTTGAGTCATCTCTCTCCGCACCACTTTCCACACAGACCTAGCCACGCCCCCTGTCACTCAAGGAGCGCATTTGATGTTCCTCAACCACGAGAGACTTGCGTTCAGTCTGCATGATCAATGTAGCACATGCAACAATGTTGATAACGATGCTGTTTTCACTTTGCTTCTTAATATAAATCCACTAGCGTTCTATAATGACAGTATTAGTTTGTGTTTCTTACATCAGCAAACAGCTAGTTTGTCTTTTCTTAGCAAGTTGCCCTAAATCTTGTGAGATGCTAATAGCCACTAATGCTAATAAATGTACTGAGTAAGAGCAAACGTAGCTAGCTAATACAGCCTGATAATACCAGTGATGGTGTAGACCTAAATCAGCATGTTGTTTGTGCAACAGTATCTTCTAAATCAAAGAGGAATATGCAAAGCAAGAAAACGTTAGCTACATGAAGTAGCTAAGAGAAAACATGCAATGCAGCTAAAGCATACAGGGTCCCCTAGGAAACACTTATCAACACTTTAGTTCCTACCCTGTCACAATAACTCCTCCCTGGGGAAATTCTCTCAATTGAGCAGTGGTGTAAAACACTTAAGTAGTACTTGAAAGTATTTTTACTTAAGTCATTTTGTTTGGTATCTGTACTTTACTATTTTTGACAACTTATACGTTACTACATTCTTGAAGAAAATATTGTACTTTTTACTCCATATATTTCCCCTGGCACCTAAAAGTACTTGTTACATTTTGAATGCTTAGCAGCACAGGAAAATGGTTCAATTCACACACTTGTCAAGAGAACATCCCTGGTCATCTACTGCCTCTGATCTGGAGGACTCACTAAACACACATGATTTGTTTGTAAATGATGTCTGAGTGTTGGAGTGTGCCCCTAGCTAGCTAGCTAGCTAGCTAGCTAGCTAGATAGATAGATAGATAGATAGATATATACTGCTCAAAAAAATAAAGGGAACACTTAAACAACACAATGTAACTCCAAGTCAATCACACTTCTGAGAAATCAAACTGTCCACTTAGGAAGCAACACTGATTGACAATAAATTTCACATGCTGTTGTGCAAATGGAATAGACAACAGGTGGAAATTATAGGCAATTAGCAAGACACCCCCAATAAAGGAGTGGTTCTGCAGTTGGTGACCACAGACCACTTCTCAGTTCCTATGCTTACTGGCTGATGTTTTGGTCACTATTGAATGCTGGCGGTGCTTTCACTCTAGTGGTAGCATGAGACGGAGTCTACAACCCACACAAGTGGCTCAGGTAGTGCAGCTCATCCAGGATGGCACATCAATGCGAGCTGTGGCAAGAAGGTTTGCTGTGTCTGTCAGCGTAGTGTCCAGAGCATGGAGGTGCTATCAGGACACAGGCCGGTACATCAGGAGACGTGGAGGAGGCCGTAGGAGGGCAACAACCCAGCAGCAGGACCGCTACCTCCGCCTTTGTGCAAGGAGGAGCAGGAGGACCACTGCCAGAGCCCTGCAAAATGACCTCCAGCAGGCCACAAATGTGCATGTGTCTGCTCAAACGGTCAGAAACAGACTCCATGAGGGTGGTATGAGGGCCCAACGTCCACAGGTGGGGGTTGTGCTTACAGCCCAACACCGTGCAGGACGTTTGGCATTTGCCAGAGAACACCAAGATTGCCAAATTCGCCACTGGCGCCCTGTGCTCTTCACAGATGAAAGCAGGTTCACACTGAGCACGTGACAGACGTGACAGAGTCTGGAGACGCCGTGGAGAACGTTCTGCTGCCTGCAACATCCTCCAGCATGACCGGTTTGGCGGTGGGTCAGTCATGGTGTGGGGTGGCATTTCTTTGGGGGGCGCACAGCCCTCCATGTGCTCGCCAGAGGTAGCGTGACTGCCATTAGGTACCGAGATGAGATCCTCAGACCCCTTGTGAGACCATATGCTGGTGTGGTTGGACCTGGGTTCCTCCTAATGCAAGACAATGCTAGACCTCATGTGGCTGGAGTGTGTCAGCAGTTCCTGCAAGAGGAAGGCATTGATGCTATGGACTGGCCCGCCCATTCCCCAGACCTGAATCCAATTGAGCACATCTGGGACATCATGTCTCGCTCCATCCACCAACGCCACGTTGCACCACAGACTGTCCAGGAGTTGGCGGATGCTTTAGTCCAGGTCTGGGAGGAGATCCCTCAGGAGACCATCCACCACCTCATCAGGAGCATGCCCAGGCGTTGTAGGGAGGTCATACAGGCACATGGAGGCCACACACACTACTGAGCCTCATTTTGACTTGTTTTAAGGACATTACATCAAAGTTGGATCAGCCTGTAGTGTGGTTTTCCACTTTAATTTTGAGTGTGACTCCAAATCCAGACCTCCATGGGTTGATAAATTGGATTTCCATTGATTATTTTTGTGTGATTTTGTTGTCAGCACATTCAACTATGTAAAGGAAAAAGTATTTAATAAGATTATTTCATTCATTCAGATCTAGGATGTGTTATTTTAGTGTTCCCTTTATTTTTTTGAGCAGTATATATATATATATATATATATATATATATATATATATATATATATATATATATATATATATATATATAAAAAGATGCCATCTGGTTTGCTTAATATAAGGAATTTGAAAGTATTTATAGTTTCACTTTTGATACTTATGTACATTTTATCAATTACATTTACTTTTGATACTTATGTGCATTTTAAACAAAATACTTTTAGACTTTAACTCAAGTAGTATTTTACTGGGTGACTTTCAATTTTACTTGAGTCATTTTCTATTAGCGTATCTTTACTTTACTCAAGTATGACCATTGGGTGCAGGAACTGCAGAAATGATAAAAGTGCTGACATTTGTTGAAGTTGAACTGAACAGTATAAAACAATCAGAATGGAGAAAGACTCATTGAAATCACTTAGAATGTATGTGTTGCCACCATAGGATCACTAACTACTCAAAGCAAATGTAGACCTTTTATTATTCAAAATAAAAATACCGTCATACCGTCCATTTTTTTTTTAAATACCACGAATTAATATTTGGGCCATATTGCCCAGGCCTAATCTGAACTATCAACAATTAAAAATAAGATGGAAACTGTGCAGAAATCCCATTACCTGATGTTGGATGACTACAGTCCTTGATACAGTAGTCTAGTGTATACTTTTCAGATATAAATTCAGAAAGAAAGAAAGCAAGCAAGCAAGCAAGGCTGACTAGTGTTGGCGTGTTAAATTAGATATATGGCAGGTGACAATAGCAAAATAGGGAAGTCGTTATTCTCGGGAGGCGCGCGCGGGAGAGCACTAATGAGCATGACAGTACATGCCCTTTGCTCTAAATCAAAGCTCGAGTATCACTTTGGTCTGGGTCTTTATGACCACGGGCACATTCCGCCGTGGTCAGAGATCTCTCCACTATAGCTCACACCTCGTCAGCTGCTCCGAAGAGTAATGTCATGTTGGCATGTTAAAATGAAAATCACAGAACCGCCCACATAGTGCTAGTTGACCATTATTATTCTTAGCCCCGTGAACAGATTATTAATGCACTCAGTGCAGCAGCTCATTTTATTATACGGGGATAGCCCACTGTGGAAAAATCCTTTCCTGGGCTTGTTGCGCCAGTAGGATATTGGAGGCTGCAATGCCTGAACCAGCCATATGTTTTGACTCCTATGAAGGTGTGACGGTTAAGCCAGGTGCTGGTCTGTATCAAAATAATATTATATTATGAGACCAGTGGCGGTTCTAGACCATTTCAAACTGGGGGTCCAAGCTGGGGCCAGTTGTACTGTTAGAGGGACCAGTTACATTAGACGTTATTGTTGTCATATCGTTTTCTTCACTGCATTGCAGGCATTATCAGGCAAAATACCATGTTCATAATCATCATCGTTGCCACTGTCTAATAACGGATGTAAAAAAAGAACGATAGCAAAAATTAGTTATGTAAAAATTATTTCATACTCCACATTTAGAAGGGCCACAAGGGGGTCCAAAATTGTTGTCACAGGGGCACTGCCCCCCCCCCCCCCCCCCCAGAACCGCTAGTGTATGAGACCACAATACATGGAATAGGTCTATAGTCCTACAATAAAACAATGTGAAAACGACAAAGCCCTTATCTGGTAAAGCCCTTATGGCTGTGGGTAACCCGCCACAATATGCTGATAGCCCATTATAAATCAATTGACCCAATGCACCTCATCTGAAAAGAGGGAGGAATGTATATGACACAATATAAACTGGAAATGCAGTCCTAATTGCTCAATGTCAGGCTACGAAACTTACCTTGGTAACCACATTCTGAATGAGTCCGGTATGCAGCTCAAACGTCCACTCTTTGCACATACAATGTTGCAGATGCCTGGCCGTTACATTGTGGGTGCCATTGGTATAAACGTACGCCGCTGTTCGCGGAAAACTATTATTTGCCCCATGAAATAAAGGACTTCTAGTCAAATTAGTCGTGTTTGCCATAGGCGGAACACATGTGTTGTTCGGTTGGGCAAGAAGGAATTCATCAGAGTACTGGCTGAATCCAATAAATAACGCCGGAATCCATGTCAGCACGATTAGCTGTCTCTGGTACTTCCCAAATCCCCCAAGAAAAGGCAAGACACAACTGTCAATGCGTGTGAGCAATCCCGGCGACTCTGTTTCGGGGGACACAAAACCGTTCTCCGATTGATGGTCCTCGGTATCGAGCTGTACCACGGCCATCGCGGTTTCGCTCATGGATGCGTCTGTAGTGCAGCCGAGTTGGCAATGCTGCCGGGAGACTCCACACTGCGTCAATAACCCCGCTCTGGTGGTGACTGCGGTGCGTAGGCAATCACTGAAATTGAAGCAAGACGCACTTCTTTATGACCAGGAAGCTGCTCGCTCCCTGTGATCCTGTTTAGGTGGACTCCCCGCACTATTATCACTGAAGGAAGAGCGCTTATTTGGCTGACAGCAAGCAGGTTTAAATGCAGGCTGGCAAATGTCCTATATTAGAACAGACAAGCGCGAGAACATGCGGCGAGGGAAGTTTTTAATCACCAATATTTCCCATCTGCTGGATACATCTCGTTTACATAGAATTTGATCAACCTATCTGTGTGAGCTGTGCCGGAAGAAGTAGTAAACCAAGGGAGGGAATACAACCTTGCCCCTTACACGGTTGCACGTACAGGTAACACACCTGCCCAAATACAGTCATTTAGAGTAGCCTATAGCGTTCAGAGTTAAATAGTCACATGTACAAGGTTGCAGATGTAATTACAGAGTACAGTACACTCATTGAGCTCTGACTTCTTGTAAACACAAGCCTATTCCCTCTTTTCCTGTCAAGTCATCCGCTGTATCAAAAGTTAATGCTTTTTTAATCATTTACACAGCGGTGGAGTACCACGGATTCTGTTTGCAGAATAAGATAAGCGGAACTTTGAGCAACCTTCCACCCTTGTCCGTCGCATACACCTACAGGGTGCATAACAATAGACTAGTGGTGGGTCGTTTGCTAGGAACGTCACTTTTTTTAACAGCTGTTTTTGAGAACGTCGGGAACAGAATCGCATCTGTGAAAGAGCCTTTCATTTGGCTTCCGATTTGCATATTGTTACTATTGCTTTTTGAGCTCCAGATATCGATTATCCGCAGATAAATTAGTCTATATAAAAGACATTGATGGTAATTCCTCAGCTCAGGAACAATACGGGAGGAGAGCGTCATTCTGGTCTGCACAAATAATTTCAGTAGGCTACCTTAAAAACAAATCTCTTTTTTTGCAGGCCATCTAATAATTTGGTCAGGTAAACATGTATTTATCTCACGATGTGATATCCTTCAAAATAGTGACGTTAACTGATGAAGATTATCTCATAGAACAAAACGTATAAGATTTCCCTAAACCTGTGTTTACCACAGACCTTATTTTGGCCTTCAATCAAATCCCCCCAAAAAACATACATTTCCCCATAGGCTTTGGCCAACGAGCCATGATGAGTGCCTACAAACATACACCAGTACTATTGCTCTCTATAAGGCTTTGGCACTAGACAGCAACAAAAGTCCCCATTGTAATGTGTGTAGGAGACGTTTAGTAGGCCATACGCCTGCCCTTTATAGTTCTGTGACAATAGGACTGTCATAGTGGAGGGAAAGGAGAAGAGAGTGTGCAATTGAGAGTTGAGAAGAAAAATGTAAGGGTGTAGACCTACTATCACACACACACACACACAAACACACACACACACACACACACACACACACACAGGGGGTATTTTATTATTACCACAGATATACAGAGAGAGTGATTAATATCACCTGTGCAATACAGTCAGTCAACCACATTATTTTATGATCTTATCATATTATTATTTCAGTAATGATTAACTGTAACTCTCAGCGACACTGTCTTGTGTGGTCAGATAAAATACTGTAAACTATGAGGAAATTACATAATTGAAATCAACACAACAAAATCAATATGAAGTACAGTGCCAGTCAAAATTTTGAACACACCGACTCAGTCCACAGTTTTTCTTTATTTTTACTATTTTCTACATTGTAGAATAATAGCGAAGACATCAAACTATGAAATAACAGCTTTGCACACTCTTGGCATTCTCTCAACCAGCTTCATGAGGTAGACACCTGTAATGCATTTCAATTAACAGGTGAGCCTTGTTAAACATTAATTTGTGGAATTTCTTTCCGTCTTAATGCGTTTGAGCCAATCAGTTGTGTTGTGACAAGGTAGGGATGGTATAAAGAAGATAACCCTATTTGGTAAAAGACAAGGCAAGAACAGCTCAAATAAGCACAGAAAACAGTCCATCATTACTTTAAGACATGCAGGTCAGTCAATCCGGAAAATGTCAAGTACTTTGAAAGTTTCTTCAAGTGCAGTCTCAAAAACCATCAAGTGCTATGATGAAACTGGCACTCATGAGGACCGCCACAGGAATGGAAGACCCAGAGTTACCTCTGCTGCAGAGGATAAGTTCATTAGAGTTACCAGCCTCAGAAATTGCAGCCCAAATAAATGCTTCACAGAGTTCAAGTGACAGACACATCTCAACATCAACTGTTCAGAGGAGACTGTGTGAATCAGGCCTTCATTGTCGAATTGCTGCAAAGAAACCACTACTAAAGGACACCAATAAGAACAAGAGACTTACTTGGGCCAAGAAACACAAGCAATGGACATTAGACCAGTGGAAATCTGTCCTTTGGTCTGATGTGTTCAAATTTGAGATTTTTGGTTCCAACCACTGTGTCTTTGTGAGACGCAGAGTAGATGAGTGGAGGATCTCCGCATGTGTGGTTCACACAGTGAAGCATGGAGGAGGAGGTGTGATGGTGTGGGATGTTTTGCTGGTGACACTGTGATTTACACTGGGGATTTATTTCGAATTCATGGCACGCTTAACTAGCTTGGCTACCACAGCATTCTGCAGCGATACTCCATCCCATCTGGTTTGGGCTTAGTAGGACTATCATTTGTTTTTCAACAGGCCAATGACCCAACACACCTTCAGGCTGTGTAAGGACTATATAACCAAGAAGGAGAGTGATGGAGTGCTGCACCAGATGACCTGGCCTCCACAATCATCCAACCTCAACCCAATTGAGATAATTTGGGATGGCCTCCCGGGTGGTGCAGTGGTCTAAGACACTAACTACCTCATTTTTTTTGGGTTCGAGCCCAGGCTCTGTCGCAGCCGGCCGTGACCGGGAGGCCCATGGGGCGGCGCACAATTGGCCCAGCATTGTCCGGGTTGGGGGGGGTTTGGCCGGCAGGGATTTCCTTGTCTCATCGCGCACTAGACTCCTGTGTCGGGCCGGGCGCAGTGCACGCTGACCAGGTCGTCAGGTGTACGGTGTTTGTGTTTCGGTGGATGCATGGCTCTCGACCTTCGCCTCTCCTGAGTCCGTACGGGAGTTGCAGCGATGAGACAAGACTGTGCACGTTGGGGAGAAAAAAAGGGGTAAAGAAAAAAAATGAGGTAGTTTGGGATGAGTTGGACCACAGAGTGAAGGAAAACCAGCCAAGAGTCTGCAAAGCTGTTTTCAAGGCAATGGGTGGTTACTTTGAAGAATATAAAATCTATTTTGATTTGTTTAACCCTTTTTTGGTTAGTACATGATTCCATATGAGTTATTTCATAGTTTTGATGTCTTCACTATTAGTCTACAATGTAGAAAATAGTAAAAATAAAGAAAAACCTTTGAATGAGTAGGTGTGTCCAAACTTTTGACTGGTATATATTAGATTTATCGTTTCACCCCTTTCACCCCTTCCTCTTTTCTTTCTATTTAGTGGCAATGCCGCTCTCTGCTGGTTACAGTGTGTCACTACAGCATTGCCATTTTTAGTTTACACAAAAAAGTGTGAACAGTCATTCTAAAGGACATAGGCCTTGACATAGGCCTTGGATTGTTGTTAGAGGTTTTGTTGGTATTGGAACTGTCCCCAAAATGTGATGTTTTGATTATTTTGGTAGCACTTTATTTTACAGTACAGAAATGACAAGGTATTTACTTTTAATGTAGATAGTAAATGGCAATTAGTCCAATGACACATAACTTAGTTACTTATTTCTTTGTTTGATATTTCAATAAGCACCACTAGCATAGGCTCTATTTGGTAACAGTCAGCCCCAACCAAAGATGCAACTCTCTGACTGTTTCCAAGCTCCTCGCCACTATTGTAGAATACAGACCTACTGTAGTCTAACAGACCGTGGAGCAGTTCCAGCTTGTTACCATTGTCTTAACTGACACACTGCTGCCCTGCACTGCTAAACCTGAGTAACAGCTCTTGTCAACCTTGATGTGGGAATTATACAGCTCTTAGCAAAGATCAAAGACATATATCTACAAGTGTAACGGTCATGTAGCATTTGACTGTTCAAGGTAATATTCTTATGCTCAATGTGGCTTAGGGCATAGTTTTTATGAAAAGATATCCTGTAAAAAAAGATATATGTTTTTTATTGTCATATGCACTGGACAAGTGCAGTCAAATGTGTTGTTTTCCAGGGTCAGTCATAGTAGTACAGCACCCCTAGAGCAAAGTGCCTTGCTCAAGAACACATCAACAGATTTTTCACCTTTTGACTAATTTGACTAATTAAGTTGGGTATTTAAACCAGCACCCTTTCAGTTACTGGCCCAACGATCTAACCGCTAGGCTACCTTTATTGTGTTTGCACCAAGTCTCGAACCAACAGGACCATGAACAGCTTCTACCCCCAAGCCATAAAACTGCTAAATAGCTAAGCAAATGGCTACCTGGACTACCTGCATTGACCCTTTAATGCACTCGTTTGCACTGACTCTATGCACACACACTGGACATACTTACACTAACACCCCAACACACTTGCTGCTGCTACTGTGTATTATCTATCCTGTTGCCTTGTCACTTTACCCCTACCAATATGTACATTACCTCGTACCCCTGCACTTCGACTCGGTACTGGTAGTCCCTGTATATAGCCATGTTATTACCTCGTACCCCTGCACATCGACTCGGTACTGGTAGTCCCTGTATATAGCCATGTTATTACCTCGTACCCCTGCACTTCGACTCGGTACTGGTAGTCCCTGTATATAGCCATGTTATTACCTCGTACCCCTGCACTTCGACTCGGTACTGGTAGTCCCTGTATATAGCCATGTTATTACCTCGTACCCCTGCACTTCGACTCGGTACTGGTAGTCCCTGTATATAGCCATGTTATTACCTCGTACCCCTGCACTTCGACTCGGTACTGGTAGTCCCTGTATATAGCCATGTTATTACCTCGTACCCCTGCACTTCGACTCGGTACTGGTAGTCCCTGTATATAGCCATGTTATTACCTCGTATCCCTGCACATCGACTCGGTACTGGTAGTCCCTGTATATAGCCATGTTATTACCTCGTACCCCTGCACTTCGACTCGGTACTGGTAGTCCCTGTATATAGCCATGTTATTACCTCGTACCCCTGCACTTCGACTCGGTACTGGTAGTCCCTGTATATAGCCATGTTATTACCTCGTACCCCTGCACTTCGACTCGGTACTGGTAGTCCCTGTATATAGCCATGTTATTACCTCGTACCCCTGCACTTCGACTCGGTACTGGTAGTCCCTGTACATAGCCATGTTATTACCTCGTACCCCTGCACTTCGACTCGGTACTGGTAGTCCCTGTACATAGCCATGTTATTACCTCGTACCCCTGCACTTCGACTCGGTACTGGTAGTCCCTGTATATAGCCATGTTATTACCTCGTACCCCTGCACTTCGACTCGGTACTGGTAGTCCCTGTATATAGCCATGTTATTACCTCGTACCCCTGCACTTCGACTCGGTACTGGTAGTCCCTGTATATAGCCATGTTATTACCTCGTACCCCTGCACTTCGACTCGGTACTGGTAGTCCCTGTATATAGCCATGTTATTACCTCGTACCCCTGCACTTCGACTCGGTACTGGTAGTCCCTGTATATAGCCATGTTATTACCTCGTACCCCTGCACTTCCACTCGGTACTGGTAGTCCCTGTATATAGCCATGTTATTACCTCGTACCCCTGCACTTCGACTCGGTACTGGTAGTCCCTGTATATAGCCATGTTATTACCTCGTACCCCTGCACTTCGACTCGGTACTGGTAGTCCCTGTATATAGCCATGTTATTACCTCGTACCCCAGCACATCGACTCGGTACTGGTAGTCCCTGTATATAGCCATGTTATTACCTCGTACCCCTGCACTTCGACTCGGTACTGGTAGTCCCTGTATATAGCCATGTTATTACCTCGTACCCCTGCACTTCGACTCGGTACTGGTAGTCCCTGTATATAGCCATGTTATTACCTCGTACCCCTGCACTTCCACTCGGTACTGGTAGTCCCTGTATATAGCCATGTTATTACCTCGTACCCCTGCACTTCGACTCGGTACTGGTAGTCCCTGTATATAGCCATGTTATTACCTCGTACCCCTGCACATCGACTCGGTACTGGTAGTCCCTGTATATAGCAATGTTACATTTTCTCGTTATTGTTATTCGTTATTTACTGTGTATTTATTCCTTGTGTCACTATTTCTATTTATAAAAAATACATTTATCTTTAACTCTGCATTGTTGGAAAAGGACCCGTCAGTAAGCATTTCACTGTTTGTCTACAGCTGTTGTTTACGAAGCAGGTGACAAATAATATTTGATTTGATTTACAAAAATACAATTATTCATCCTAGTTGAACAGAGTTAACAGTAATGTTTCAGTGAAACGTTCTATAATTGTGCAATATCACTAATATGCTTAATTCACCAGCCTTTCCCACAAAACCTGGTCCTGTCAATGTAGCCTGTCACAACCCACTGGGTATAGACGTCAGTTCAAAGTCTAGTTTTGATTTACATTTGGTTGAGTTGTCAAAAAATACAAAATTCCCTTACGTAGATGACTCTTTGCAAATCCAATTCATTTTCTACGTTCATTCAACATCATCACATTGATATTTTGGGTTGAAATGACATGGAAACAATATTTATTCAACCAGTTTTTGCCCACTTTGTTAAGTGTCTGCCAATAAAACCTGACCTGCCTTCACACCACAACACTATCTGTGGGCACGTTCGAATGGGTCACTTTTGTGAACTGCCTTTCAAAGCGTGTTGCATTATGGTTATAAAAAGTGTCCGACTTGCATGTCGACTGCATGAACTGATCAAAGGTCATGCAGTTTTTGATGAAGTCACCTTCAAGTCGCTGCAGTTGCTTCTCACCAGCTGCATCATGCAAAGCACTATTTGTCAACTAATCATTAGAGTGTTTTTTGTTTGACCCACGTGAATGTGGCCAAATACGTGACTGAAGCAGGAACCAACTTTGGGCGATTCTAAAGCTACAAGGGATACAAATGAAAAGTGGTATTTGAGACCAGTCTAACCAATTAATTTTTCACACGTTATGTTTTCAGTTTGTGAGTATGTGATATGGGGGTATAGAAACATTTATTTTGACATTTATAAAGACTTTTACAAACAATACAATCTATGTTGACTCTGCCATGATGATCTAAGCCTTGCTGTTGGAAAACCACAACAGTGTCCGACTTTCGGCTGTCGCAGATGCACCTCCCCCGACTTCACTCCTCGACTTTGGTCCACAGTCGGTTGCTTTCGCCTTACCACTCAAACAAGCCCTGTCTCATCACACTGTTTCTTATTGTTCAAACCTGCTTCTTTGTCACCATGGCAACAATCTCAGGTGTGGCAGGAAGCCAAACCGTATGTGCTTCGGTTGACCTGCGTGTGTTTGTGTGTGTGTGTGTGTGCGCGCACGTGTGCGTAGGTGTGTGTAGGTGTGTGTGTCGGAAACTGTCAACACTCACTAGGCTGGTGATTAATGCTCGGCTGGAAAGCACTGGTGGTTTGCCTCAGGCTTAAACAGTGCTGTCAATTCTAACTTTGCTGTGTAGAACACTCTCACTCTCTTGCTCACACACACACAGACACACACACACACACACACACACACACACACACACACACACGTTAAGGATCTTATATCCTTGTGGGGACATAAAATCCATTTCCATTCAAAATCCTATTTTCCCTAACCCCCTAAACCTAGCCCTAACCCAAACCCTTACCTTAACCCTAACCCAAACCCTAACCCTAAACCTAACCACTAACCACTAACCCCTTACCCTAATTGTAACCCTAAATCTAACCCCTCATGGGAATGTGGGAAATGTCCCCACGAGGGAGAATTTTCCTTGTTTTACTATCCTTGTGGGGACTTTGGGGATTTTAGGTCCCCACAAGGATAGACGAAGCAACCCCCACACACATACATACACACACACACACACACACATTTTCCCCTTTTCTGTCTCACTGTATCTAATGATCAAAGCTTTGTGAGCACACCATCATTGCTCCATATAAATCGAATTGTTTAAAATTATTCAAAACTATCAGTTGCTAGAGGATAAACAGTTCATACTGGACTCATAGTTTTCCCACAGAAGCAGCTGCAAGAAAATCACCTTTCAAACGAATGAGTAATTATTTAATTCTTCCTTGTCTGCCTTTAGGTCATAGAGTGTGAGTTGAGGTGTCTATGTGACATTGTTAAACTGGATTTCCATCCTAGCTGTCTGCTGAGTTATACTAGCAGTGCCACACCCTGCTACTGTAGCTGTGCCAGGCAAGACTCCAAGACAATGCAGACTGTACAGTGGTTTGTGAAAGTATTCACCCCCCTGGGCATTTTTCCTATTTTGTTGCAGTACAACCTGGATTTAAAATTGATTTTTTTTTTGGGGGGGGGTTGTATCATTTGATTTACACAACATGCCTACCACTTTGAAGATGTAAAATATTTTTTATTGTGAAACAAACAAGAAATAAGACAACAACAAAAAACTTGAGCGTGCATAACTATTCACCCCCCCCAAAGTCAATACTTTGTAGAACCACCTTTTGCAGCAATTACAGCTGCAAGTCTCTTGGGGTATGTCTCTATAAGCTTGGCACATCTAGCCACTGGGATTTTTGCCCATTCTTCAAGGAACAACTTCTCCAGCTCCTTCAAGTTGAATGGGTTCTGCTGGTGTACAGCAATATCTAAGTCATACCACATATTCTCAATTGAATTGAGGTCTGAGATTTTTGAATTGAGATTGTTGTGGGCTATACTCTGCCTTGTCTTCGGACGGTAAGTTGGTGGTTGTAGACATCCCTCTAGTGGTGCGGGGGCTGTGCTTTGGCAAAGTGGGTGGGGTTATATCCTGCCTGTTTGGCCCTGTCCGGGGGTATCATCAGATGGGGCCACAGTGTCTTCTGATCCCTCCTGTCTCAGCCTCCAGTATTTATGCTGCCGTAGTTTATGTGTCGGGGGGCTAGGGTCAGTCTGTTACATCTGGAGTATTCTCTTGTCTTATCCGGTGTCCTGTGTGAATTTAAATATGCTCTCTCTAATTCTCTCTGTTTCTCTCTTTCTTTCTTTCTCTCGGAGGACCTGAGCCCTAGGACCATGCCTCGGGACTACCTGGCATGATGACTCCTTGCTGTCCCCAGTCCACCTGGCCATGCTGCTGCTCCAGTTTCAACTGTTCTGCCTGCGGCTACGGAACCCTGACCTGTTCACCGGACGTGCTTGTTGCACCCTCGACAACTACTATGATTATTATTATTTGACCATGCTGGTCATTTATGAACATTTTAACATCTTGACCATGTTATGTTATAATATCCACCCGGCACAGCCAGAAGAGGACTGGCCACCCCTCATAGCCTGGTTCCTCTCTAGGTTTCTTCCTAAGTTTTTGGCCTTTCTAGGGAGTTTTTCCAAGGGAGTTTTTCCTAGCCACCGTGCTTCTTTCACATGCATTGCTTGCTGTTTGGGGTTTTAGGCTGGGTTTCTGTACAGCACTTTGAGATTTCAACTGATATACGAAGGGCTAGAAAAATAAATTTGATTTGATTTGATTTGGTCTGGGCTTTGACTAGGCCATTCCAAGACATTTAAATCTTACCCCTTAAACCACTCAAGTGTTGCTTTAGCAGTATGCTTAGGTTCATTGTCCTGCTGGAAAGTGAACCTCCGTCCCAGTCTCAAATCTCTGAAAGACTGAAACAGGTTTCCCTCAAGAATTTCCCTGTATTTAGTGCCATCCATCATTCCTTCAATTCTGACCAGGTTCCTGTCCCTGCCGATGAAAAGAAATCATACACCACAGCATGATGCTGCCACCACCATGCTTCACTGTAGGGATGGGGTTCTCGGGGTGATGAGAGGTGTTGGGTTTGCGCCAGACATAGTGTTTTCCTTGATGGCCAAAAAGCAAAATTTTAGTCTCATCTGACCAGAGTGCCTTCTTCCATATGTTTGGAGAGTCTCCCACATGCCTTTTGGCGAACACCAAACGTGTTTGCTTATTTTTTTCTTTAAGCATTGGCTTTTTTCTGGTCGCTCTTCCGTAAAGCCCAGCTCTGTGGAGTGTACGGCTTAAGGTGGTCCTATGGACACATACTCCAATCTCCACTGTGGAGCTTTGCAGCTCCTTCAGGGTTATCTTTGGTCACTTTGTTGCCTCTCTGATTAATGCTCTCCTTGCCTGGTCCGTGAGTTTTGGTGGGCGGCCCTCTCTTGGCAGGTTTGTTGTGGTGCCATATTCTTTCAATTTCTTTATAATGGATTTAATGGTGCTCTGTGGGATGTTCAAAGTTTCTGCTATTTTTTTTATAACCCAACCCTGATCTGTACTTCTCCACAACTTTGTCCCTGACTTGTTTGGTCTTCATAGTGCCGCTTGCTTGGTGGTGCCCCTTGCTTAGTGGTGTTGCAGACTCTGGAGCCTTTCAGAACAGGTGTATATATACACTGAGATCACGTGACAGATCATGTGACACTTAGATTGCCCACAGGTGGACTTTATTTAACTCATTATGTGACTTCTGAAGGTAATTGGTTGCAACAGATCTTATTTAGGGTCTTCATAGCAAAGGGGGTGAATACATATGCACGCACCACATTTCTGTTTTTTATTTTTTCCAAAATTTTGAAACAAGTTATTTTTTTCATTTCACTTCACAAATTTTGACTATTTTGTGTATGTCCATTACATTAAATTCAAATAAAAATCAATTTAAATTACATGTTGTAATGCAATAAAATAGTAAAACGCCAAGGGGGTGATACTTCTGCAAGGCACTGTATGAGATTTGCATACATAGTATCACTTTGTGATGTTTCAAATGTGTCCAGGTGCATCACTGAATTCAAAGTCCAACTGAGAGGTGCAGATAAACACTTTTATTATTACTCAGAAGGCTTTATTGCCATGTGTCTACTCTTGTATATAGAGTTCATGTGAGAGCAATGTACACGTGTTGAATTAGCTTATCTTTCTCTCACACATGCATGTGCACACACACACACACACACACACACACAAAAAGATAGATCAGATTTGTATATTGCTAGAGCGTTGGTGAAATTGGTGTGTAAGGCAAAAGAGAGATTTACTAACCAATCCCCAAGCTATAATGGTATAAGGTTATTAAATCAAATCCAATTTCATCTGTCACATGCACATTGTAATGTTATGCATATGTTATTGCAGGTGTAGAGAAATGCTTTGTGTTTCTAGCTCCAACAATACAGTAATATCTGACAATATGCACAACCTGAAAGTAAAATAATGGAATTAAGGAATATATAAATATTAGGAAAGCAATGTCGGAGAGGCATAGACTAAAATACAGTAGAATAGAATACAGTATATACAGTGCACATATGAGATGAGTAAAACAAAAATATGTAAACATTATTAAAGTGACTAGTGTTCCATTATTAAGTGGCCAGTGATTTCAAGTCTATGTATATGGGGCAGCAGTCTCTAAGGTGCAGGGTTACGTAACCGGGTGGAAGCCGCCTAGTGATGGCTATTTAACAGTCTGATGTCCTTGAGGAAGAAACTGTTTTTCAGTCTCTCGTTCCCAGCTTTGATGCACCTGTACTGACCTTGCCTTCTGGATGATAGTTTGCCCCCGGTGATGCGTTGGGTTGGGAAGACCGCACCACCCTCTGGAGATCCCTGCGGTTGGGGGTGGTGCAGTTGCCGTACCAGGTGGTGATACAGCCCGACAGGATGCTCTCAGTTGTGCAAGTTTGTAAAAGTAATCTGTAAAAGTTTGTGAGGCTTTTAGGTGCCAAACCAAATTTCTTCAGCCTCCTGAGGTTGAAGAGGCGCTGTTGCACCTTCTTAACCACACTGTCTGTGTGGGTGGACCATATCAGATTGTCAGTGATGTGTACGCCGAGGAACTTGAAGCTTTCCACATGCTCCATTGTGGTCCCGTTGATGTGGATAGGGGCATGCTCCCTCTGCTGTTTCCTGAAGTCCACGATCAGCTCCTTTGTTTTGTCTACATTGAATGAGAGGTCAGAGAAGAGGGCCCTCACCTCTTCTCTGTAGGCTGTCTCGTCATTGTTGGTAATCAGGCCTACTACTGTTGTGTCGTCTGCAAATTTGATGATTGAGTTGGAGGCGTGGTTGGCCACGCAGTCATGAGTGAACAGGGAGAACAGGAGGGGGCTGAGCACGCCGCCTTCTGGGGTCCCTGTATTGAGGATCAGTGCATTGGAGGTGTTGTTTCCTACCTTCACCACCTGCGGGCAGCCCGTCAGGAAGTCCAGGACCCAGCTGTACAGGGCTGGGTTCAGACCCAGGGCCCTGAGCTTAATGATGAGCATGGAGGGTACTATGGTGTTGAATGCTGAGCAATAGTCAATGAACAACATTCTTACGTAGGTATTCCTCTTGCCCAGATGGGATAGGGCAGTGTGCAGTGCGATGGCGATTGCATCGTCTATGGATCTATTTGAGTCGGTAAGCAAATTGAAGTGGGTCTAGGGTGTCAGTTAAGGTACACCTCTTAGCGCACGGATCCCGTTACCGGGATCAAAATCGACAACATCTGGTGAAGCTGGAGCGCGCCAAATTCAAATTACAAAATTGTAATATTAAACATTCATGAACATACAACTGTCTTACATCATTTAAAAGCTTAACTTCTTGTTAATCCAACCACGTTGTCAGATTTCAAAAAGGCTTTACGGCAAAAGCATACCATGCGATTATCTGAGGACAGCGCCCCGCATACACCAGCATTAAAAACATTTTCCAAACCAGCAGAGGCGTCATAAAAATCTGAATTACCGATAAAATAAATCACTTACCTTTGAAGATCTTCCTCTGTTTGCAATCCCAAGGGTCCCAGCTACACAACAAATGGTAGTTTTGTTCGATAAAGTCCTTCTTTATATCCCAAAAAAGTCAGTTTAGTTGGCGCGTATGATTCAGTAATCCACCCATTCAACATGCAGACAAAGGAATCCGAAAAGTTACCAATAAACTTCATCCAAACAAGTCAAACAACGTTTCTAATCAATCCTCAGGTACCCTAATATGTAAATAAACTATACAATTTAAGACGGAATGTAGTATGTTCAATAACGGAGATAAATAACGAGGTGTGCGCCCTCATCCACTAGCGCCAGAAGACTACAGTCAAAATGAGAGCCACCTTGAAAAACTACAACTACTAATTCATTTTTCCAAAAAAAAGCTTGAAACCCTTTCTAAAGACTGTTGACATCTAGTGGAAGCCATATGAACTGCAATCTGTAAGTCGCTCTGGATAAGAGCGTCTGCTAAATGACGTAAATGTAAATGTAAATCTGGGAGCTATTTATTTCTATATCTCATAGACAAGCGTTAAAATGGACTGCCTGCCATATCAGTTCTGTTATACTCACATACATTATTTTAACAGTGTTAAAAACGTCAGAGTACTTTCTATCCAATGCTACCAATTATATGCATATCCTAGCTTCTGGGCCTGAGTAACAGGCAGTTTACTTTGGGCACGTCATTTATCCGAACTTCCGAACACTGCCCCCTAGCCCTAAGAGTTTTAAGGTAGAGGGGATATGATCCTTAACTAGCCTCTCAAAGCACTTCATGATGACATAAGTGAGTGTCGTTAAGACAATAACAGCTTACAGACGGTAGGAGGTTAAGGTCACAGTTATGAAAACTTAGGACACTAAAGAGGCCTTTCTACTGACTCTGATAAACACCAAAAGAAAGATGCCCAGGGTCCCTGCTCATCTGTGTGAACGTGCCTTGAGCATGCTGCAAGGAGGCATGAGGACTGCAGATGTGTCCAGGGAAACAAATTGCAACGTCTGTACTGTGAGACGCCTAAGACAGCACTACAGGGACACAGGACGGACAGCTGATAGTCCTCGCAGGGGCAGACTACGTGTAACACCTGCACAGGATTGGTATATTCGAACATCACACCTGCGGGACAGGTACAGGATGGCAACAACAACTGCCGAGTTACACCAGGAACGGCACAATTCCTCCATCAGTGCTCAGACTGTCCGCAATAGGCTTAGAGAGGCTGGACTGAGGGCTTGTAGGCCTGTTGTAAGGCAGGTCCTCACCAGACATCACCGGCAACAATGTCGCCTATGGGCACAAACCCACCATTGCTGGACCTGACAGTACTGGCAAAAAGTGCTCTTCACTGACGAGTCGCGGTTTTGTCACACCAGGGGTGATGGTCGGATTTGCGTTTATCGTCGAAGGAATGAGCGTTACACCGAGGCCTGTACTCTGGAGCGGGATCGATTTGGAGGTGGAGGGTCCGTCATGGTCTGGGGCGGTGTGTCACAGCATCATCGGACTGAGCTTGTTGTCATTGCAGGCAATCTCAATGCTGTGCGTTACAGGGAAGACATCCTCCTCCCTCATGTGGTACCCTTCCTGCAGGCTCATCCTGACATGACCATCCAGCATGGCAATACCTCCAGCCATACTGCTCGTTCTGTGCATGATTTCCTGCAAGACAGGAATGTCAGTGTTCTGCCATGGCCATCGAAGACCCCGGATCTCAATCCCATTGAGCAAGTCTGGGACCTTTTGGATCGGAGGGTGAGAGCTTGGGCCATTCTCCCCAGAAATGTCCGGGAACTTGCAGGTGCCTTGGTGGAAGAGTGGGGTAACATCTCACAGCAAGAACAGGCAAATCTGGTGCAGTCCATGAGGAGGAGATGCATTGCAGTACTTAATGCAGCTGGTGGCCACAGCAGATACTGACTGTTACTTTTCATTTTGACCCCCCCTTTGTTCACATGTCTGTGGAACTTGTTCAGTTTATGTCTCAGTTGTTGAATCTTGTTATGTTCATACAAATATTTACACATGTTAAGTTTTCTGAAGATAAACGCAGTTGAAAATGAGAGGACATTACTTTTTTTGCTGAGTTTATTTTGTTCAGCACTCTTGAAATGTACAGTGACAGAATTAAGAACATGGGCTGTTCTTACAGTATTCTCCCTGTACACCACCAAGTCAGAAGCATAGGATAAATAATGGGGGCTTATCAGCAGACAATGAAAGCTCTAACAATTTTCGATGATGACATTTATCTAAAACAGGCTATAGACTACATGTGAACCACCTAATGTAGTCAGAACAGGAGGCTAAGTTATGAGGGGGAAAGAGACCAAAATATTAGGGTGAGGCACATGGGCTACTAACAGCTTACTACACAACATATACTTAGTATGACTTTCTTAGCTACAGTATACATACCTCCCTGGGAAATTACATAATTTGTAAAGCAGCATACAATACATTTTGGACTCACCTTGTTGTGCTGTACTCACTTGAACAGGAAGGAGGCGTGGGGTCCTTCTTGTAGGAACATTTTGTCATCGAACTTTGTCATCAAAGTCTGGCATTCTATGGATTTATGGTGTTTTCAAGACAACTGGGAACTCTGAAAAAGTGTGTCCGCCCTCGTCTCCTGCTTCTCCGGCAAAGCCCTGGAGTGGGCCAATGCCGTATGGAGTGAGGGAGACGCGGCGTTGGACCATTACGCAGAGTTCACCCGCTGCTTTCGGGCAGTGTTCGACCACCCGCCTGAGGGTCGAGCGGCGGGTGAACGTCTGTTCCACCTGAGGCAGGGGACGAGGAGCGCGCAGGATTTCGCCTTGGACATCCGGACCCTGGCCGCCAGAGCGGGATGGAACGACAGGGCCCTGATCGATCACTACAGGTGCAGTCTGCGTGAGGATATCCGTCGGGAGTTGGCCTGCCGAGACACCACCCTCACATTGGACCAGCTGGTGGACATGTCCATCCGGCTGGACAACCTGCTGACTGCCCACGGACGTCCAGATCGGGACCTGTCAGTTCTATCCCCCAGCACCTCCGATCTGACGCCCATAGAGCTGGGAGGTGCTGCACTTAGGGCGACCGGAGGGGCCATTCCCTGCACCATCTGTGGCCACAGAGGGCACACTGCAGGACGGTGCTGGGGGTGTTCCTCAGGGGGTCGAGGCAGCAGGCAGGGCACTATCGTGTCACCACAGGTGAGTCGGCACCAGGCTCACCCAGAGCCCCCTGTTGCTCACATGTATGTGTTTATTTCATTTCCTGAGTTTTCCCCGCATAAGGTGCTAGTAGATTCAGGCGCAGCTGGGAATTTTATTGACCGTTCATTTGCTCATAGTTTAGGGATTCCTCTTGTTCCTGTGGATATGCCCTTCCCTGTGCACGCCCTAGATAGTCGACCATTAGGGTCAGGGCTGATTAGAGAGGCCACCACTCCACTATACATGGTTACACAGAATCAGTCTCTTCCTTGTTGATTCTCCTGCGTTTCCCGTGGTGCTGGGCCTACCCTGGTTGGCCTATCATAACCCCACTATTTCGTGGCAACAGAGGGATCTCAAGGGGTGGTCACGAGAATGCTCAGGGAGGTGTGTGGGGGTTTCCATCGGTGCGACTACGGTGGAAAGTCCAGACCAGGTCTCCGCCGTGCGCATCCCCTCAGAATATGCTGATTTGGCTCTCGCCTTCTGTAAGAAGAGGGCGACTAAATTACCACCCCATCGACAGGGCGATAAATCTCCTGGTAGACGCAGCACTTCCCAGAAGTCACATGTATCCTCTGTCACAGGAGGAGACGGCGGCTATGGAAACATATGTCTCCGAATCCCTGGGGCAGGGATACTTCGGCCCTCCACTTCACCTGCCTCCTCTAGTTTCTTTTTTGTGAAGAAGAAGGATCGGGGTCTGCGCCCGTGTATTGACTATCGAGGGATCAATCAGATCAGAGTGAGGTATAGCTACCCGCTGCCTCTCATCGCCAGTACAATCGAGTCAATGCACGGGGCGCGCTTCTTCACAAAATTGGATCTCAGGAGTGCTTACAACCTGGTGCATATCCGGGAGGGGTCGAGTGGAAGACGGCATTTAGTACCACCTCAGGGCACTATGAGTACCTCGTCATGCCATACAGGTTGATGAATGCTCCATCAGTCTTCCAGGCCTTTGTTGACGAGATTTTCCGGGACCTGCACGGGCAGGGTGTAGTGGTGTATATCGACAACATTCTGATATACTCTGCGACACGCGCCGAGCATGTGTCCCTGGTGCGCAGGGTGCTTGGTCAACTGTTGGAGCATGACCTGTACGTCAAGGCTGAGAAAAGTCTGTTCTTTCAACAGTCCGTCTCCTTCCTAGGGTACCGCATTTCCACTTCAGGGGTGTGGATGGAGAGTGACCACATTTCAGCCGTGCGTAACTGGCCGACTCCCACCACGGTAATGGAAGTGCAGTGGTTTCTAGGGTTTGCCAACTACTACCGGAGGTTTATCCAAGGTTTTGGTCAGGTAGCAGCTCCCATGACCTCACTGCTGAAGGGGGGACCGGTGCGGTTGCAGTGGTCGGCTGAGGCGGACAGGGCTTTTGGTCACCTAAAGACTCTGTTTACCTCGGCTCCCGTACTGGCTCATCCAGATCCCTCTTTGGCGTTCATAGTGGAGGTGGACGCGTCCGAGGCTGGGATAGGAGCCGTGTTCTCTCAGTGCTCGGGCACACCACCAAAGCTCCGCCCCTGTGCTTTCTTTTCGAAGAAGCTCAGCCCGGCGGAGCGAACCTATGATGTGGGGGACCGGGAGCTGTTGGCTGTTGTCAAGACTCTGAAGGCGTGGAGACATTGGCTTGAGGGGGCTAAACACCCTTTTCTCATCTGGACTGACAATCGCAATTAGGAGTATATCCGGGCGGCGAGGAGACTGAACCCTCGCCAGGCAAGGTGGGCCATGTTTTCTACCTGTTTTGTTTTCACTCTATCCTACAGACCAGGTTCCCAGAACGCTAAGGCAGACGCACTGTCCCGGATGTATGACACAGAGGAGCGGTCCATGGATCATACTCCCATACTTCCAGCCTCTTGCCTGGTGGCACCGGTGGTGTGGGAGCTGGACGCGGACATCGAGCGGGCGTTACGCACAGAGCCCACTTCCCCCCAGTGTCCAGCTGGGCGCCTGTACGTTCCGTTTGCTGTCCGTGACCGGTTGATCTATTGGGCCCACACGTCACCCTCCTCTGGTCACCTTGGCATCGGTCGGACGGTGCGTTGCCTTAGTGGGAAGTACTGGTGGTCCACCTTGGCCAAGGACGTGAGGGTTTATGTTTCCTCCTGCTCGATGTGCGCCCAGTGCAAGGCTCCCAGGCACCTGCCCAGAGGGAAGTTACAACCCCTACCCGTTCCACAACGGCCATGGTCACACCTGTCGGTGGACTTCCTGACGGATCTTCCTCCCTCACAGGGCAACACCACGATCCTGATCGTTGTGGATCGGTTTTCTAAGTCTGCCGTCTCCTCCCTTTGCCCGGTCTCCCTACGGCCCTACAGACTGTGGAGGCCCTGTTTACACACGTCTTCTGGCACTACGGGGTGCCTGAGGACATAGTTTCTGATCGGGGTCCCAGTTCATGTCCAGGGTCTGGAGAGCGTTCATGGAACGTCTGGGGGTCTCGGTCAGCCTCACCTCAGGCTTTCACCCCAAAAGTAACGGGCAGGTGGAGAGAGTAAACCAGGATGTGGGTAGGTTTCTGCGGTCATATTGCCAGGACCGGCCGGGGGAGTGGGTGGCGTTCATCCCCTGGGCAGAGATGGCCCAAAACTCACTCCTCCACTAACCTCTCTCCTTTCCAGTGCGTACTGGGGTATCAGCCCGTTCTGGCACTGTGGCATCAGAGCCAGATCGAAGCTCCTGCGGTGGACGAATGGTTTAAGCGCTCGGAGGAGACCTGGGACGCCGCCCATGTCCACCTACAACGGGCCGTGAGGCGGCAAAAGGCGAGCGCTGACCGCCACCGCAGTGAGGCCCCGGTGTTCGCACCAGGGGGCCGGGTCTGGCTCTCAACCCGAAACCTGCCCCTCCGCCTGCCCTGCCGGAAGCTGGGCCCGCGGTTTGTGAGGCCATTCAAAGTCCTGAGGAGACTGAACAAGGTATGCTACAGGTTACAGCTTCACCCAGATTACCGTATTAATCCCTCGTTCCATGTGTCTCTCCTCAGGCCGGTGGTGGCTGGTCCACTCCAGGAGCCCGAGGTAAGGGAGGTTCCTCCGCCCCCTTTGGACATCGAGGGGGCCCTGGCGTATGCTGTTCGAGCCATCCTGGACTCGAGGTGTCGGGCGAGGGGCCTTCAGTACCTTGTGGAGTGGGAGGGATATGGTCCGGAGAAGAGATGCTGGGTGCCGGTGGAGGACGTTTTGGACCGAGAGTTCCACCGTCTCCATCCGGATTGCCCTGCGCCTCGTCCTCCAGGTCATCCCCGAGGTCGGTGTCGGCGCGTCAAGGGTGGGGGTACTGTCACGATTTCCGCCGAAGTCGGTCCCTCTCCTTATTCGGGCTGCGTTCGGCGGTCGACGTCACTGGCTTTCTAGCCACCGCCAATCCACTTTTCATTTTCCATTTGTTTTGTCTTAGTCTTACACACCTGGTTTCACTCACCCAATTACCTGTTTATTATTTAACCCTCTGTTCCCCATGTTTGTTTGTGAGTGATTGTTTATTGTATTTTTGGTCTGTTATGGTGTGCTCGTGATGTTACTTTGTACATTTGTCATTTTGAGTAAAAGTACATTGATTACTCCTATTTGCTGTCCTGCGCCTGACTCTCTACACCAGCTACACACAGGACCCTTACACTAGCTTACTAGCTAAGATTTTGAAAGTATGATGTTGACATGATAAGTCCAATCAAAGCTACAATAAATATAACAGGATTTGAAGTCATTTTATCTGTGGCCAATGATCTTGAGCCTTCTTGGATGGGCACTTCTAATGTAACTCTATGGCAGCACCCAAGGGGCTTGAATTTTCGAGCTCTCCCCATAGATTTTGCGGTGACATAGTGTCTCCGTGAGTGACAGAACACTGATCTAATCATGTCACAACTAGAAAACATTACCAACCCCTGTGCTCTGTATTTTCTGCTGGCTGCTCCACCACCACAGAAAACAATGAGCTAGGCTGAAACACCTGCATTTTGGAGCTGCCTTACTCAAAAAAGCAAAAAAGAGACCATGTTTGTATGCGGCTTTATTAACTGAATGTTGAAAAAAATACATTGTTTTCAAACTGATATATGACACGTATTAAACGCTGGTCCCGTAATCGGGATCAACATCCAGCGAAAAATCAGAGCGCCATATTCATAACCAAATCTAATAATTTCTGTTTCTCAAACATAGGACTATTTTACACCGTTTTATAGATACACTTCTCCTGAATCGAACCACGTTGTCCGATTTCAAAAAGGCTTTACAGCGAAAGCAAAACATTACATTATGTTAGGAGAGTACATCGTCAAAATAGCCACACCGCCATTTTCCGACCGACCACATGCATCACAAATAACCAAAAAACAGCTAAATGAAGCTCTAACCTTTGACAATCTCCATCAGATGACACTCCTAGGACATCATGTTACACAATACATGCATTATTTTGTTCGATAAAGTTCATATTTATATATAAAAACATCATTTTACATCGGCGCGTGACGTTCAGAAAATATTTTCCCTCAAACGCATCCGGTGGATCAGCGCTACAATTTACTAAATTACTATTCGAAAACATTTTTAAAATGTAATATTGTCATTCAAAGAATTATAGATTAACATCTCGTGAATGCAACCGCATTGCCAGATTTAAAAATAACTTTACTGGGAAATCACACTTTGCAATAAACGAGGTGCTATGCTCAGAAAAATAGTCTAGGCGATACAGATTAGCGCCATCTTGGAACCATCTAAAATCAAATATACTATTGTAAATATTCCCTTACCTTTGATTATCTTCATCAGAAGGCACTTCCAGGAATCCCAGGTCCACAACAAATGTAGTTTGGTTTGAAAAAGTTAATAATTTATGTCCCAATAGCTCCTTCTTGTTAGCGCGTTCCGAAGGCTACTCAAAATGTAACGAAGCGCGCGGGACTTGTCGTCACGAATGTGCAAAAAATATATATTTACGTTCGTTCAAACATGCCAAACGTTGTATAACATAAATCTTTAGGGCCTTTTTCAATCAGAGCTTCAATAATATTCAAGGGGGACGATTGCATTGTCTTACTAAACGTTTCGGAAGGGGAGGCTACCCATGGGCGCCCGTGTCATAGTAGTAATGGCCCTCCCCTTATGACCAACTTTCCAAGCCTCTCTTTCGGTCAGTTTCTACCATAGACGACTCAAACCACTTTTTAAAGACTGTTGACATCTAGTGGAAGCCTTAGGAAGTGCTCAATGAATCCTAACTCACAGTGTGTTTCATAGGCAAAGTGTTGAAGGTGATTCCACAAATCAGATTTCCACTTCCTGTTAGGATCTGTCTCGGGGTTTTGACTGCCATATGAGTTCTGTTATACTCACAGACACCATTCAAACAGTTTTAGAAACTTTAGAATGGTTTCTATCCAAATCTACTAATTATATGCATATCCTAGCTTCTGAGTTTGAGTAGGAGGCCGTTTAAAATGGGCACGTTTTTTTTTTTATTCGCTGTAGCGCCCCTATCCTTAACGTCCGTCACATGTTAGTGATGGCTGTTTAACAGTCTGATGGCCTTGAGATAGAAACTGTTTTTCAGTGTCTCGGTCCCAGCTTTGATGCACCTGTACTGACCTCGCCTTCTGGATGATAGTGGGGTGAACAGGCAGTGGCTCAGGTGGTTGTTGTCCTTGATGATCTTTTTGGCCTTCCTGAGACATCGGGTGCTGTAGGTGTCTTGGAGGGCAGGTAGTTCGCCCCCGGTGATGCATTGTGCAGACCGCACTACCCTCTGGAGAGCCTTGCGGTTGAGGGCGGTGCAATTGCCGTACCAGGCGGTGATACAGCCCGACAGGATGCTCTCGATTGTGCATCTGTAAAAGTTTGTGAGTATTTTAGATGACAAGACAAATAATGATGGGCTGTCGTTTCTCTGTGCTTATTTGAGGTGTTCTTGCCATAATACAGACTTTGTGTCAGCGAATGCTAGGAGTGGTGGTAGGAGTCAGGTGCAGAGAGCAGAGGTAAGGAAAAAATGTATTTATTCCTTAAATACAAAAAACGGTCGACGCCAACACAACCGGCGTGAGATGCGAAGTGCCCAATTACAACGGGTCCACAGTACGCATATAAAATAACACAAGTAGATCGCCAGCACATCCAACAACAAAAACACTCTGACGAAAATAATCCCGCACAAACCCGGGCGGGCTAAACAAGCTTAAATAACCATAAATCAAGAGACACAAATAAGGAACAGGTGCAAACAATAAGACATACCAAACGAAAAGGAAAAAGGGATCAGCGGCGGCTAGTAGGCCGGCGACAACGACCGCCGAGCGCCGCCCGAGCAGGCAGGGGAGCCACCTTCGGTAGGATTCGTGACACTTTGTCTTTTACCAAATAGGGCTAACTGCTGTATACCCCTTTTAACAAGGCACACCTGTTAATTGAAAAGCTGTTTGAGAGAATGCCAAGAGTATGCAAAGCTATCATCAAGGCAAAGGGTGGCTACTTTGAAGAATCTCAAATATAAAATATATTTTGATTTGTTCAACACTTTTTTGGTTACTACATTAGTCCATATGTGTTATTTCATAGTTTAAATGTCTTCACTATTATTATACAATGTAGAAAATAGTAAAAATAAAGAAAAACCCTGGAATGAGTAGGTGTGTCCAAACTTTTGACTGGTACTATATATATTTAGCTTAACAGGTGGGGCTCAGAACAGGTGGGGTTCTGCTCCACCTGCCCTGAATGACTGGTCGCCACTGAGTATACATAGGAAGTGTTCATCACCTAGCTGTCACAATCCGTTCTCTGTCTTACTCTGATGATAATAATGTCACTGTCTGGTGGATTCAGGTTAGTCTCTACAGGTACCAGCTGTCTTCTGACTGGCTCATAATCACTATGATTCACATACAGTGAACACTGTGTTTTGGGACTGGAGTAATTATCACACACACAGACACCCATAACACGTTTCAGACAAGGTGTGCCTCATAATGCTGTTTATATTTGTTGAAAAGAATACAACTGTCTAAATGTAAAGGGATATTAGATTTATTTAGTAAATCATATTTTTTCTGTTAATGTCTGAATTGTAGTAGTGTATACTCCAATGTGCAGTGTCGTAGAGTGGAAAGCAAACATGGGAGTGATTTACCATTGAATTGGAAATGCAGGTACCTCAACATTTTTATGACGGTGTGTGTGTGTGTGTGTGTGTGTGTGTGTGTGTGTCTGTGTGTGTGTGTGTGTGTGTGACTGAGTGCGAAAGATCAGAGACAGACAGAAATAGTTGAGAGAGAGAGAGAGGGGTAAAGATAGACATGCAGCCAAACTGGTTGTGCACTGCCAATCGAAAGTAAAAGCTTGCAAAAGTTCTCCAGGCTGTTCATAGCAGCACATGTAGCCAAGAGGATATTGAGAAAGGGTTAGAGAGGGTTAGACAGGGTATTAACATGGACACACGCTCTTAGCATTGCTGACAATGAGTGAAGTGGACGAGGGAGGGGGGCAGACATGAAGGCCCAACCCTGTGCCACACCTACTGCACTGTTGAGTGAGTGAGTCTGTAAGAGCTTCATACATTCTGACTGGAGCCTTCCTACTGAACCCCTTATACTGGAGCCTTCCTACTGAACCCCAACTTTCCAATCTAGAATCAGACATTAACAACAAATACAAAAATGAGGCATGGACATAATTGCAACTCATTGTCATCGTTCTGTTAACTATCTAATGATCCCAACCCCATATTGCTGGAGGGAGACAGGGTGACACATCATGTCTGTTGAAGTCTTTGTTAGGGGATATTAGGCAGTGTTCAGTCCAGCTATTTCAAAGTGGCTCCCCACTACACACATGACATTTGAAAACACAGGCGCGTTCAGTCTCGCTCTGGGGTTTGTTGGTGCAGTAAGGATTATTAGATCTAAGGAGGGAAAGAAAGGAGCAAAGCAAACATCATCACTCTATCTCTGCTGAAAAAAACAAGGTGTGTCCTTTGGGTGTAGGGTGTGTTTGGCCCTTCAAGTCGAGAACAATGGCCTGGTTCTGATTATGCATACGGTAGAGAAGAAATAGGGTAGAACTGTTTGGTACATTGCAAAATAGAAATGTTACTGTCGTTGTTGTTTCACCCAAAAATACACTGCGAAGTGTCTACACACCTCCATAACCATAGCAGACATTGGTTATAAACATTTTAGTATTGGTTATAAACATCGGATTACCTTATATCAATAGCCAAGCCCTAGGAGGACCCTCATTAACACCTCTGAAGGATACAGGTAACTGGCCAAAATAAACACTTGAGTAAATTAGGGATACAAAGTATATTGAAAGCAGGTGCTTCCACACAGTGTGGTTCCTTAGTTAATTAAGCAATTAACATCCCATCATGGGTAATGTAGGGTAATGTATAAAAGAGCACAGGGGGTTTAAAAGTGTGTGTGTCCGTGTGTGTCAGTCACCTGATCTCAACCCAGTTTAACACTAAATAAGAATTACTTCTTAACTGACTTGCATAGTTAAATAAATGTTAAATGTAAAAATTAAAATTAAAAAATCTGGGAGATTCTGGAGCAGACCTGAGACAGCGTTTTCCAGCACCATCAACAAAACACCAAATGATGGAATTTCTAATGGAAGAATGGTGTTGCATCACTCCAATGGAGTTCCAGACACTTTTAGAATCAATGCCAAGGTGCATTGAAGCTGTTCTGGCAGCTTGTGGAGGCCCAACACCCTATTAAGACACTTTATGTTGGTGTTTCCTTTATTTTGGCAGTTACCTGTATATGCACATGCAAAACACTCTTCATTCGAAACACTGTCCATTCAATAAGAGACACGAATCATGGATTCTGCTGCTCTATACATATCAAAGAGATATCTCACGATACAGAGATAGGACCAGTGGTGTAGTGGAGGGTAAACACAAGTAAATACAATTTAATCACCTTTTTTTGCATGACAGTTTACCCACCTTTTGGGGGATTGTATTTCATAAAAAACATGCACCACTATTTTAGCAGGGAGTACATGATGTGTTTCTTTTCTCACTGTGACCAGCTATCAAAGTTTACCCACCCATTTGTTTTTACCACTTCATCACTGGATAGGACCACATGTTATGTATTATTCACCATGCAGTTATATGTGGGTGCATTGATGTTTCTTTTTCCTGTAATTACAGTAGCCTAATTTAATTGATGAGAAGCAAATATGAATGGCTGAATCTTTACTATAGTAAATTACTAGAGAGGTGTGGACATAACCACTGGAAGTAGTGGCTATGACCACACACACACACACACACACACACACACACACACACACACACACACACACACACACACACACACACACACACACACACACACACACACACACACCAGAGAGAGTGCACTCAATCCATTAGGGATCGACACAGACAGGATTTAAACACCAGAGGGCAGAATATGTCATTCTGAAAAATCCACTCTCAGACATATTGTTTAAAAAGAGACACATGACTCAGCTGTTTTATCTTCTGGCCAAAATAAGCATAACGTCTGGCCACTATCAGTTTAAGATGGAGTGGTTGATAACATTGAACATGTGAGTGTCATATTGTTGAAGGTATTGTAAAGCACTTCAGATCAGCTTCACTTGTTCCATCAATCAGCTATTCACTTGTGTGACGTTGCTGTCTTATGTTATGGCTATGATTAGCCCAATGGTATTCAAGTCGGGGTCACGGAGGGACTGCAGTGGGGTCCCCAAAAAGGAACAAAATATTAAGATGACAGATTATTGTATGGGACAATATACAAATGTTTTTGAGAAAGATTATTGTGTAAACGTATGTAGTGGTTTCTTTTCATTTTAATAAGAGTTGAAAATGTAATGAATTGAGGGTTATTTGTTGATGTAAAAAAAAATGATTTTAAGGTTGTGTCATTATATTTGGGGTGGGGTCAAGAGAAATTATTGTGGAAAGAAATTGGTCCCCAGAAATTCTGCCGGAAAAAAATGGGGTCCCCGCTGAAGAAGTTTGAATACCACTGTCATAGCCTAATGCTCACTTATTGTCTGCCTCAGCTTATCCTCTGCCTCAGACTGGGTGTGTACTCCCCTCCCTCCATTACGCTCTCCTCCTTTCCCGTTAAAGCCTGCTGCTCAGACACACCTGTACCCTATGTGTGTCTAAATCTAATTTATTCAACCTAATAAAACCAATTCCCATATTATAGCATTTTTTTTAATTTGTTTTTTGTTGCAGACAGAAAATATAATTGTACCAACAAATTCATAGTATAATAATCACTTGTCCATTTGAGCATTTAGTTTGAAAAAAAAGAGAGACAATATTATTATACTCATTCGACCTTCCCGACCTCAAGAATCTTGCTTGTGAAGAGCGTGACAAATTCTTTGCACAGCAGTAGAAAGTTACCACCAAATATAATTAACAAAGGGGCGTTACTGCCGCCCACTGTCTGTCTTCGTTTGCGACGCTGCGACGCTAGGAGTGGTCTGTCCAAAAACGACTGTCCTCCGTGTTCTCACGGTAGTAACTACAATATCTGCGCGACAGGAAGACGTCCGAAAGGGTGGGCGTAGGGACGAACACCTCCGACGTTTAGGACTACACTTCTTTCAACACCATTTACCTTTTTTTAACAAAATTGTAAATTAGAAACTGTACCTTAAATTAGTATGTACGGCTCTCACAATAGACTTCCGACAATGAGTCGGAGGTCTAATTCTCGACCAGACCTGACAAGCGGCACTCAGTTCGTCGTTGGTGGAAACGGCTATCAACAGGAATATGCAGACGGATACAGCTATTCACAAACTTTCTCCAAAACGGCCATGGGGGGAGGTGGTGGGGGCTACGGAGGGGGACTTGGAGGGGGAACAAGGTATGTGCACCTTGCGTTCAGAATTAGCCTAAAGGTTGATTAAGGACAGGAGAAAAATTGGACCAATAGTCAACGTTAATGACTAGTTTACTGTGAATCAGATGAATAAATGCATTGTATTTACACAGTGGAAAAAAAATCTAACTTTGTTTTGTCAAATACATAAATCCGACATTGGATCAGTATTTTTAATCATAGTGATTTCGGGGATTATCCCCGGCCAGAAGTCGAACCGGAGTCCAGCAACTGTCTAGCCAACACCTAAATCGTTAGACCAAGAGGTCCGAACCACGCATTTAGGTGGCTACGTGTTGGTTTGACAGTAGCTGGACCAGGGTTCGCGTACCGGTTGTGGCGCCCCTTGAACAGAGATGGGCAGTATTTCTGTTGCATGTATTTGAAATATGTATTTCAATTACTTCTGAGTATTTTGTCATTTGAAATACATTGGGCTGAACTACACTCTAGTGTATTTTGTAACAAGATACTTTCGAGAGCTGTAGTTTGTATTTTCACTCTGCATTGGTATCACACCATAGTGCCTTCAGAACTCTGATAAGAGCGTCTGCTAAATGAACTAAATAAAAAGTATATGATTGCAAAGCATGCATTAGTATTATTCTAATAAGCTTCGCCCTGAAACAAGGCCAATAATAATACCCAGTGTGCTTTGCAGTTAATTTAGGAATGTTCATTTTCACATATATATTTACATTTTGATCATTTAGCAGACACTTACAGTCAGAGTATTCAACTAAGATAGATAAACAACATGTCACTGTCAACATTTACGTAATCTGTTACTGAGAACGTTGTTGTTGTTAGGCTGGCTATTTGAAAATGTATTTTTTTTATTCTAAAATACAAAATACATGTATTTTAATTAAATACATTACAAACTACAAGTATTTTGTAGTTTATTTTGATACATTGATATTTATGGTATTTTGGAATATTAAATACTCAAGAAATACACTGTTTAGACTTAATTAAGATAAATCAGATTACATTGAAATTAGGCCTATCTTTGATATTAGGAATCACATTATTACATTATGATTAGCATTATACAAAGTACTGTTTTACATTATGTATTAAATGACAAAACTACACTCACAATAGTGGTCAAAGCCGATACATTGAGATCTGAGATCTATATTTGACTGTGTTCAAGAGTGAAATGTGTTGAAAACTTTCAACACACAACATACACACACACATACCCCTTAACTTGATCCTCCCCCAGAACGTGACGTCACCTAATGTCACGTACCTTGTTGTTATTGTTAATATTAGTATAATGCCAATATAATGGATGCTTTGTGTTACAATATTGCAAACGTTGATGGTGTGTTCTTTGTTTTGTCATGTTTAGTGTGCAGAGCATCCAACACAAAGCTTTCTTCCTGCAAAGCCAGTGTCAGGAGTACCTGCAGAGAGTACAGCAGATTCTCCAGGCAGTAAGTACCCTACACAGGTCAATTATGGATAGAAACACACACACACACGTATGGATGCACATGCCCACACACAAACATGTTTGGTTGTGGAATAGCAGCATTAAAATGGGTTTAGCTTTAGCATAATAATTGATCTTTCACTTACAAATATAAAGTCATATTTTTTTAATTATCTTGGATGTTTCTGTGTAAACAGGAGGATTTTGCAATCCTGTTTTTTCTGTGTTGATGGAACATTGGTAGCAGCTGTCTTCAGCTGTACTGATACTATTTCACTCATCTAGATTTACTGTCCTGAAACGTGCTGTTTGCCTTTTTGTCCATGAATGGTCCATTATTATCTCCCCTTCCTGAAGTGTTTTCAGCCATTATGGGTCATAATGGTGTGGTCTTTTTGACCTTGTTGGTCTTCCTGGTTGTCTTTTTGACAGTTTAGTGCAGTGTTTCCCAAACTCGGTCCTCATGACCCCAAGGGGTTCGTGTTTCGTGTTTTTGCTCAAGCACTGGGGTGGCAGGCAACCTAGTGGTTAGAGTGTTGGGCCAGTAACCAAAAGGTTGCTGGATCAAATCCCTGAACTGACAAGGTAAAAATCTGTTTCTGCCCCTCAACAAGGCAGTTAACCCACTGTTTCTCTGTAGGTCGTCATTGTAAAAAATAATTTGTTCTTAACTGACTTGTCTAGTTAAATAAAGGTCAAATTATAAAAATGTAAAAAACCACACAGCTGATTCAGATGATCAAAGCTTGATGATTAGTTGATTATTTGGATCAGCTGTGTAGTGCTAGGGAAGAAAAAAAAGTGCTCCCTTTGAGGTCCGGAGGGCAGAGTTTGGGAAACACTGGTGTAGTGTGTACCACAGCAGGTTGCTGGCACCTTAATTAGGGAGGACGGGCTCGTGGTAATGGCTGGAGCGGATTAAGTGGGGTGGTTTCCATGTGTTTGACGTAGTTCTGTTCCAGCCATTATTATGAGCCGTCCTCCCCTCAGAAGCCTCCACTGGTGCGTACTGTATTGCCATGTTCAGGTGTTAGGCGGTTGTCTTGTTGGCTGTTTTGGTGTGTTTACCATGTTGACATAGTAGCTTACTGGGCAGTCTTGTGGACAGTGTGGGTGTGTTGACAGTACTGTGTTGACTGTGTATGTGTGTATTGTTGTACTGACCATATGATTGTCCTCCCCCAGGGTGGTCCAGCGGGGGAGGTGGACAAGCTGATGATTATGTCTTCTGAGGCTATAGACCAGCTGAAGGGATGTGCCATGGAGCTGCAGCACATGAAACAACCCAAAGACAAAATCATCAAGAGGTAAGGACAGAGAACGAGATGGAGAGACAGAGAAAGAGAGCTAGTGAGAGTGTGCTCGTGTGTTTGTGTGTGTTTGATACATTCATTTGCATATGTGTTTGCATTTACATTTGTGCTCAGAAACAGATGGGACGAATCCACTCTTATCTTTCATGTCAGACATTTGCCGTCTCACCCTCCCTACAGCATACAGCATCTCCAGAACATGCAGAGTGGGATCACCTCCTCCATCAGTGGGACAACCCAGAGGATGAGCAGGGGCAGCATTGGCTGGGAGGAGAGGGGGAGGACCTACACTGATGCCATGTCTTGGATCGGCCAACAGAAGGTATTAAAGCTAGAAAACCTGCAATTAAACCTGCATAATGTATCGACCAATTTCCCCCTCAAGGTGATTGCAAAGGGTGAATAGATGACTGCATCACTCTGGAACTCAGCCCCTAGACAACATGCCATCCTTCTCTCGAAGCTCCAAACCGGTTTAGAGCAGTAGGATAGATAGTTTGAGTGTGTGCGTGTGTGTGTGCAGGGAGGTTGGAGCATGACACCAATCTTATCGCAGATTCTGGCCTGCTGAAACTCAAACCACCACGATGCAAAAAACATAAGCTGCTCAAAAAAAGAGAGAGAGAGAGAGAGAGAGAGAGGGTGGGGACAGACAGACAGAGAGAGAGTGAAGGGGGGAGGGTTCAGAGAAAGAGAAATGACAAACAGGGGGGAGAGAACACATACCAGAGAGGGAGAGAGAGATTGAGCAGTAGAGAGTGAAAAAAGGGCAAAAGAAGGAGAGGAATGTGAAATCTAACACTCACTACTGACACAGTGTTGTGGAACATGACTGTTAGACTGATGACTTACATGCCTATGCGAACACACCCTGCACGCCTTGCTTCCAACTAATCTGCTCAGTCAGACACACACCACTCCCTACCTCTCCCTATTTGGGGAGGCAGGTAGGCTAGTGGTTAGAACGTTGGGCCAGTAACTAAAAGGTTGGTGGATTGAATCCCCGAGCTGACAAGCTGTCGTTCTGCCCTTGAACAAGGCAGTTCACCCACTGTTCCTACGCCGTCATTGTAAATAAGAATTAGTAGTGACTTGCCTAGTTAAATAAAAAATTCCATCCCTCCGTGTCATCCCTTACCTATCATTATCTCATCCCTTGTTCTCAGATGTTTTTCTTTCCCAGATGTTTGTCCTTCTGACTTTGTCACTGCGTGTTGTGTTGTGTACATTCTCTCCTTCTCTTTAGCAAGTCAAGGTGATAAAAGTATTGGCAACAGTAAAACGGCAACAATAAAACGTTTCTGTCGTGACCCTATTTGAGCCATCACATACCCTCTCTCCCACCCACATATCCCTCTCCTACCTCTTTATTCACTGCGACAGTGTAGCTCACCAAATAGACATTTGTGCATACCAACTTACAAACATAAATGCATTTAAAAAAGGATGGGGAAAGAAAACAATAGGAAGCAGAGAGAGAAGAAAAAGGGAGAGTTCTGTAGAAACTGTCTGGGAGTGGTGGGGTGGCCAACCATCCCAGCTAGTTTCTACTGAGCACAGCACTCACCCTTTTTCTTATCAAAGATGAGTGGAGTGAAGTGAACTCTCTACAGGGTGAATAGGTGGAATAGTTTCCTGCTGATGCCAGACACACTGACAGTGGGAACAGTTAATTATTATTTACTACCATCTAGGGGATAGAGTTAAGAAACACATTTATTTAGGCTTCCATACAAACAGACATGGTTTCAGTAGCACGTTGTCACTGTCCTACAGCTTATATGGAAATATTCAATAGAATTGCTAACTAAATGACACCAAATTGCACTTTTTTTTAATGAATCCTGAAGCTGAGAGGTTGTTATTCAGTAATAATAATGTAATTAAGCTTTTGGTGGCATGCTGTTTTGCAGTGTCGTTGTGGTAAAGTAAGCCGTATCTCTCCTTTGTGTCTGTCTGTATGCAGCGTCTGATCGAGACGTCTCCGTGGGGTGAGGACGCAGCCACCATCGAGCAACAGATCCTGAGCCAGAACAAGTTCCACAGCTCCATCCAGAGGAGCCAAGAGGTGGAACGCGCCAGAGATGAGCTGGTACGTACTGTAGAGCTGACTGTAACTAGGGCCCAGAGTTCCCCATGGACAGGCCAAATAGTTCACATAGACCCTACTGATCGTCTGTGTCTTTACTCAGGCCCAAAATGATGACAAGGGTGGCCTCCATTCGCTGCAGCAAGAATGGGACAGTCTTCAGGTATGAGTTCATATTAACAACAATCAATTGAACAAAATACACTTATTTGATCATTCATTTCTTCAGAGTTATGATTAGTGTATTAACATTGAACTCTTCTCCTCTGTCAGAAAATGTCATTTGCTCGTATGGGCCAGCTGAGAGAGCTACAGAACATCATCGAGGAGATCTCCAGGGCCATCATGTGGGTCAACGAGAGAGAGGAGGAGGAGCTGGTGTTCAACTGGGGAGACAAGAACATTGACGTCTACATCCCCAAGAAACAGGAAAGCTACTCCGTAAGGCTTTACACTGACATTATACCTATTCTGAACGCTCATTAGTCTCATGTTACACTTCCTAGTTTCGTTTTCACTTTGCTATCTATTTTCAAACTAACATGGGAACAATGGATATCAAAGTCCTTGCACTGGTAACCATGAGTAGACACGCCTAGATTCCTATACTCTAGTAGCCTTTTTGAAGGTCCTCTCACTGTCTCTATCCAGAAACTGATGAGTGCCCTGGAGGTAAAGGAGAAGGAGCTAAACAAACTGAAGCAAAAAGTCGATGGCCTCCTGAAGAACAATCACCCAGCCTCAGACAAGATCGAGGTGAGAGTCACTTTACCCTTAGCTAGGGTTGAACATTTCCCCAACGTTCCCAAAATCCGCAGGTTTTCTAGAAATTCAGGTTGGAAGATTCCTGGAATCAGACGGGTAAACACAGGAAAACCTGGGAATTTGGGGAAAGTTACCGGCATTTTGCAACCCTACCCTTAGCCTCCCATAAGTAGTGAAGTGAAAACATCAGTTTGTTGTATACAATTTATGGAGGTGCTGCTATCCAAAAGGCGGTGTTTGTTCCCCAGGCCTACATGGACACTCTGCAGACCCAGTGGAGCTGGCTCCTCCAGATCACCAAGTGTATTCATGTCCACCTGAAGGAGAACGCTGCCTACAGCCAGGTGAACACACAAGTGCATGCTTCCATAAACACACAGACATGCATGCACAGACACACACACACACACAAGGGAGGCTGCTTAAAAGCTACCATAGGTAATTTTTTACTAAACTTCCCGCTCCACTTCAGTTCTTCAAGGAGGCCAATGAGATCTACAGCAAGCTGCAGAAGGAACATGAGAACATCCGTAAGAAGTTCACCTGTGATAAAGGAACATCTCTGGAGAACCTCACTGAGCTCCTCAAGAACCTTGAGGTACCTAAAACTGATTGACACCTGGGAATGTTTCTATAGTTTCTATAGTAACTATCATAATATCAACAAATAGTTGACATGAGTATGATGGACATGAAGTGAGCATTTTTGCTATATATTAGACAATCCTCCTTACTACTCTTACAGGATCTTAAGTCGATCCCCCTGTTGCAGGTGAATTTACTTGCAATCCAGGAAATGTAAAACGTGCAGTGTATTTGAGTTTTAAAAAGGCTTCTGAAGTTTGTAATTTTTACTTTGAAATTTCAGACTTGATTTTTCCAAACGAAAAATGTGTCAAACCCTACAAAAATGTCCATTAATAATAATCCACATAATAATTCACATTTCCTGTTGCTGCAGGATTATTTTCCTGCTGTGGCAAACTGGCTCAAATTAAGATCCGCTCTGGGTTGTTTAAAAAAATGTGCAACAGAATACATATGACATACAGGTATATTGCAATTGTTTAGGGTGGTTCATGTATCCTAAGACATGATTGATATGTAACTGAATTATTGTTGGTGAGAAAGTTGTGGATATAAAACTAGTTGGAATTATTTCAATGGGAGAACTAGTAGCTTTAGGGATAACTATAGGACTATTGGACCTGTTTCCGTGACCTTTATATGACGTGTGTTTGTCCCCAGAGAGAGAAGGAGACGATCATGGAGAATAAGAGGCAGGTCAAAAACCTGGTCAACAAGTCCAAGAGCATCGTGAGGCTGAGACCACGTAACCCTGAGGAAAAGAGTAGTAGTCCTAGTCCTGTTATAGTACAGGCACTGTGTGACTTCAAGCAAGACCAGGTCAGACAGACACACACACAGCACATACAGCACAGCACAACACAACAACACACACAAGAAAAAACACTCATTCTAAATTGTTAACCCATGATCTTATGTAGCACATGCACATTCTTGTGTATATGCTTGTATACTACCACCACCAACACACACATACAATATTTGCAGAGAAGAACTGTGTTCTTTGTGTCCATCAGAAAGGGATCTTCAAGGGGGACGAGGGCATCCTGACGGACAACACCCAGCGCAGTAAGTGGCACGTGACAGGTCCTGGAGGTCTGGACATGCTGATCCCATCTGTGTGCCTCCTCATCCCCCCGCCCAACCCCATCAGCATCGGACTGGCCAACAAGTAAGACTCCCTCAACGTCCACGCTGTCTGGCTCTCTGACATTACTGCCATTTCAATAACTCTGCCATAAAAATGACATTACAATACATATTAAAAGCTCATTAAAGCTGGTGTCAGACTACATCAACTGACTTCCTACTATTATGACACAAACAGATCGTTGATTAGTAACTGATCCTATATTGTGTATTGCAGGAATGAGCAGTACTACGAGGCCATCATGGGCATCTGGAATCAGCTCTACATCAACATCAAGAGCCTCATCTCCTGGCAGTACTGTGTTAAAGACATCAACCACATTAACTCTCTCACCCTCACCATGGTAAGGCCTTACACAAGACTACCACTTACACAGCGGGGTCAGATAAGTCGCCCTGGATAAGAGCGTTTGCTAAATGACGTAAATGTGAATTATAAGTGAAATGATCTGTCTGTGAAACAATTGTTGGTAAAATGACTTGTGTCATGCACAAAGTAGATGTCCTAACCGACTTGCCAAAACTATAGTTTGTTAACAAGAAATTTGTGGAGTGGTTGAAAAACAAGTTTTAATGACTCCAACCTAAGTGTATGTAAACTTCCGACTTCAACTGTATATGTTTAATAAGCGTTCTCTCTCCCCTTGGTGGTCTTTAAGAGTAGTCTTCTTAGCCCACAGTAGTTGTAAATCTCACTCTTCCTTCCTCTCTGTCATTCTCTCTCCTAGCTGTCCCAGATGCGTCCTGAGGAGTACCGGAACATCATAAAGAGTCTGGAGACTCACTACCAGGAGTTCCTTCGCAACAGCCATGGCTCCGAGATGTTTGGAGAGGATGAGAAGAAGAGGATGGAGGGCCAGTATGCTGGAGCTCAGACCCACTACGACACACTGGTCATAGGGCTGCCTACATACAGTGAGTCCTAGGGCACCTAGTGGAGCTTCTTAGATGGCTGAATGCCTTCCCTGTCTACACTGCAAACTACATCAGTTCAGTAGAAATCGTAGAGTCAGGGAGGTTAAGAGAATGAATTGAATCATTGAAATAGGATACTGTGACTCCAATTGCTACAGATGTTTGCCAAGAAATCACTCAGATTATGTTGGATATAGGTTACTACATGAATATGTTATGTGACTGGATTTGATGCCAGTGCACTTAATTCAAATTGGTTCCATTTCACAGATCAATCCAAAGCGGAGGTGGTCAAGAAGGAGGTGGTCAAGCTGGTGGTCCAGCATGAGCCGCCCATCAAGGTGGAGACGACCAATATCTTACAGGGCTCTACCCTCAGCCTGACCCTGCTTAGTGACCTCCACGCCCTCAGACGCAGGCTGGAGCTGGCCGAGTCCGGCCTTAGCCACCACCTCCATGTGCCCCTGGGGGAGAACAGTGTGCAGGAGTGCTCACAGCATCTCCTAAAGCTGGAAGTATGCAACTACATCAACAACAGACATTCAATAGAGAAAATGGGCCTGTAAAAACTTTTCCAAACTTTGCATTTCTTCCTCCTGTCTTTAATGTAGTATCTGAGATAACATGACTGGATAGGCGACAGCAATGAAGGCAACCTGTGTGGTCAATCCTATCCAATTGTGTATTTTTCTTTGAATAATCTTTATAATCCTAAACGCAACCTATTGTACATGATGAACTAACCCTTGTTCCTGATTCTCAGGGCATACACCATGATCTGGACGGGGTGCGTGATGAGTACCTGAGGCTAAGGGAGAGGGTCCTCAGGCAGCTGGAAGGGACAGCAGCAGACTCAGAGCAGGCCAAGTTCCTCAGGAAAGAGCTAGACCTCCTCAACCAGAAACTGGGAGATCTGCAGGGACTATCCTCTGCCTACCTCCAGAGGTATGGCTCTCACAGGAGCTCCTACCTCTAGTCTTCTTCCTATGTTAAGAAATGGTTGTGTAAACAAACTGGTTAGCAAATGTTTGTTGGGGGAAAGTGTCACCTCTGTAAAATGGTTATAGTTTGTTGTGGTGTTGTTTCATGTTTCACTGTTGAAATGTCGTTTGTTGAGATGGTGTTGTAACGTGGTGCATGTGTCTGCTTTCCTTGTGTAGACTGTCGTATCTTCGGAACTTGTGCCAGAGCCTCCTCCAGGCTGAGGATGTCATCAAGGTCCACGAGGCCCGTCTGACTGAGAAGGAGACCACCTCCCTGGATCTCAACGAGGTGGAGCGCTACAGATCCACCCTCAAGGTCAGATAAACCATCAGTTACCAACTGCTGTCAATTCATGTCTTTCAATCCATGTTTAGTGTGTACATTATGGAGTGCTGTGACTGTTTGACTCTGAATGGCCTAATATAAACAAATATATGATGCTTCTGGGTTGTTGTGTGGTTTGCTGCACAGTGGCTGTGTCGGTGATGGCATTGCAAAGGGGAGTGTATTTCAACTACAAGAGTGTCAGTGTTTTTCCTAAGGCTTGTCTGTCTGTTGTCTGCCCCTACAGCAAATGAAGTCGGAACTGGAAAATAAGAGAGACTTGCTGAAGGCCATGGAGAGTGACCTGGTCAATGCAGTGCACGTGAACAGTCAGATATCAGCCTCCTTCCACAAGTGTGATGTGGACCTGTCCAAGTACGCTGACCTGGTGGGTCAGATGTCTGACCGCTGGCGACGCATCCAGACCCAGATTGACAGCAGGTGAGGGCACTTAGATCTCTAAACATACACTCTTACAAACTCTTCTAAACACACACAGCAAATTCTCCAGTGTTAAATGAACACTGACAGTGTTCAATTTAACACTGGCCCAGTGTCTATACGGGTCCACACTTTGGAGTGTTAAATGAACAAAGTGCTTAGTGCTGATGTGATGATCAGCTTAGTGCTGATGTTAGGTAATTAACACTTTCAGTGTTATGCAATAACACCTCATAGTATTTTTAACCATCACAGCAAGAGATCTGTCTCTTGACAAGGTCATTCAGTGTTGGGTTAAGGAGATAATATAATATTTACTGGTCTTTACTGCAACATGCCCTTGTGAGCATTTATAGACTTCAGAACTGGCAGCAGACATTCTCAAACTTAAATTAACATAACCATAGACCACAAACTGTACAATACTTCAATCAATCAATCAAATGTATTTATAAAGCCCTTTTTACATAAGCAGAAAACTAAACTAAAACCCTAAACAACAAGCAATGCAGCTGTAGAAGCATGATGGCAAGGAAAAACTCCCTAGAAAGGCACTTCCACTCACTGGTGGCCAAAAATAACGAATTGGAAGCCATGTTGCCACTAAGCCATGCCTCAAATATAATTTCCCAGTGTGCCTTGACTTTTTGAATGATTTGTAGAGTTACCACCCATGACTATATTTGTTAGTGACAGAGACATGGTTGTTGAATTAGAACATCCTTAGTTCTGTGGACTTTACCAATTGAGTTTCTACTGTATGTTATCATAAAAATGTAACTGTTTGGGACAATACATTACATATATCACAAGGCCATGTTTTACCCTAACACGGTGTGTTAGGAATCTACTGGTTTACAGGCCACATTTAGTGATGTAATATTTGATACCGGAGCTCCGAGGCATGCGCCGAAATCGCAAAGCAGTTTGCTTTGAAGCAGTGTGCCGATGCCTGTGTCACTTTATCAGAAGCACGTGATCAATGACGTCCAAGGCTTTGTTTTGTCAAACAACCACCTGATTGGTTTGGTATTGGTTTCGGTAGAAGACAAAATTGGTACCGTGTGCACGCACAACGCGCTACGGTATCATCTATACTAATTTGTCTGTTCTAAATTCTTTTGATCAGCAAGTGCCACTAGTGTACAATGTGTTGATCATAGCTTCACGTAATGAACCTATTTTCGACACAATTGGCCAGAAATGCTAAATGCTTCAGGAAGCTTTGTTTCCCCATCACTAGCCACATCAGGCCTCCAAGTCACATTATGCTGGCTTGCAAAATGATATGTATTTCCTATTGGAATCTGGACAGAGTTAAGACAACCAACAGTTTGAATTTGTATTCACCCGCGACCTGCATTCAGAATGACTGTCAGTCTTGGGAACTTTGATAAAGGAGACAACCTAAACCATTTCAACTGGAACAACTATTTCAGTTACATGTGCAATAAATCTAACTAACTAAAATGTATGTTATTTATCTTTGTGTACCATAAGATTAATCAATCAATGTATATGCAAAAACACATATTAAAAACAATCCCCAAAAAATGGAGCTGCAGTAGAGCATGCTGAAAAATAAAGATAAAGATGGCCCTGGTTTTGATGGGAGTGTTTTACTCTCCACAGAGTAAAACTGTCTCAATCACACTCAACTCTGGTTATTAACACCAACACTGGGGTACTTTTACACCACTGAGTGTTCATTTAACTTCTGAATCAACACTAGAAATGTTACACTGAGAAATCTCGCTAGGTAAGACTGGCCAATTTGCTGTGCATGAAATCACTCTCATATCCAGTTCTGATGTTTCATAATAATTGCTTCTATGCACTAGTAGGAGATCCATCACACTCTGCCTCCTTGCATTCCATAGTCTTCTTTTTGCTGGTAGTCAGCAACTCAATTGACCATGGGACTGACTCTCCTTTTTCTTCTCCGTCTCTCCATCCCTCTCTAATAAGAGTGTGGGACCTGGAGAAGCAGGAGAAACAGCTAAGACATTTCCAGCAGAGCAGTGGAGTGGTAGACCAGTGGATAGACAATGCTAAACAGCGCCAGGACACCCTGCAGGCAGCCAAGTTCAGCGACATCCAGGCCCTCATGGAGCACCTCAACCAACAGAAGGTAGGCCACTGCACAGCCATCCCCCCAAAACATTTTTTATCCAAAATGGTTTTGTACAATTCTGTACAGTACAGAGACTAACTGGTAGTTTCAGGTATGATTGATAGATTTGAACACACTCATGACAAGCCCTGTGTGTTTGATGGACAGGTGCTGCACAGTGAGATCAAAGGAAAGAAGGAGAAGGTGGAGGATGTACAGAAGGATGCAGACACCTGCGCTACCTCCATCAAGGTGAATGGCATGCTTTCACAACCTCTCTCAACACCTTGAATTTGGTTGTCACAAAAAGTATCTTACCAGTTTGCATATCACATCGCCAACTAAAACCGTATCATACTTTAGCTTGTAAAATAAAATAAAAACGATATGCTTGTGTTCATACATGGTTCTACTTCGTTCCAGGACTATGAGCTGCAGCTGGCCTCCTACAGTGCTGGACTGGAGACCCTGCTGAACATCCCCATTAAGAAAACCATGCTCCAGTCTCCTGCCACTGTGGTCAGAGAAGAGGTAATGAACCAGCCTGTCCAACAGGGGGCAGTATACAGTGTTATAAAGATTTCAGGGCCCGTATATATAAAGCGTCTCAGAGTAGGATCAGTTTAGCTGTTTAGAGCAATGTGTGTGTGTGTGGGGGGGTGTTGTTATGTTTTATGCTGGGCCTGGTCTTTTTTCTTTTCTTTTTCAAATGACCCCTGTAATTACAAAGATGCACATCAAGTACACATATGAAATGCAAAACAGGAATACAAAACACTATCATCATAGAAAACAAAGACATTCTTCATCACCCTGGTAATCACCCTGGTAATCACCCTGGTAATCACCCTGGTAATGTGGATAAAGGAGTTCATAAAGCCTGAGGTGGCATAATGCCAGTCATAATACCCTACAGGTATTACAGTGATGTTAATCCCAGTGTGGTAATCCTTGTTTTTTGGATTGATTTGCTATTTGGCTCTATTAAAAAAGGTGTTATCTGGAACCTTAAAGGGTTCCTCGGCTGTCCCCATAGGAGAACCCTTTGAAGAACCCTTTTTGGTTCCACCTAGAACCCTTTTGGTTCCAGGTATAATTTTTTGGCTTCAATGTAAAACCCTTTCCACAGAGGGTTCTACGTGGAACCCAAAAGGGTTCTACCTGGAACTAAAAAGGGTGCTCCTATGAGGACAGCCATAGAACCCCTTTTGGAACCCTTTTTTTTAAGTGTACATAGTAGTTGCTCTATTATCATTTTTTTACACTAATTTAAGAGTCTATGCCTGCTTGTTTATCTATTAAATCTAACTGTACCCCACTAGGCAAATGACCTCCAGTCTCGCTACATAGAGCTCCTGACCCGCTCCAGTGATTATTACAAGTTCCTGGGGGAGATGTTGAAAAACATGGAGGAACTGAAGGTAAGGGCGTAATGGCAGAATCATACAAATAATGTGTTTGCCATATATGTAGCATATGAGTTTCCTCCAAATTATTAATTTCCGGAAGTGATAACTTTCCTTGGTTATGATAGAGTTAGGTTAATCTGATCCTAGTTTTTAAGGGCAACTACTTTTCATTGCGACTATTATCTCATTGTGACTCTTCTATTTTCCCCCCTCAGATAAGGAACACCAAGATCGAGCTTCTGGAGGAGGAGCTGAGGCGTCTGAAAGATAACATCCAGGACCGCAGCGAGAAGAACCGTTCCTTAGAGGATGCCCTGTCCCGCTATAAGCTAGAGCTCTCACAGTCTAAAGAACAGCTCATCTCCATGGAGGAGGTGAAGAGGACCACAGCCATGCAGGCCAGCGTGGCCAGGGAGAGCCTGGACACCACCAGCAGCCAGCTGACTGAGCTCAGTGACAAGCTGGCCCGCCTCACCTACCAGCTGGATGAGGAGAAGAGGAAGAGGAGGCTGGCTGAGGAGCGCTATACGAGCCAGCAGGAAGAGTACGAGGCAGCCGTGCGCCGGCGCCAGAAGGAGCTGGACGAGGTCAACTGGTCCAAGATCGACCTGGAGAAAGCGGTGAAGGACAAGGATCGTGAGCTGGAGAGGCTCAGGATGCAGCTGGAAGAGGAGGCCACGAGGAGGCGCGGGGCAGAGCAGGATATCTCTAAGGTAAGAACGCAGTGCAACCAGGAGATTAGTAACCTTAAGCAAAACTATGAGTCGGAGATACATGTCACCAAGACCACCATCCTCCAGGCTTCTCAGCAGAAACAAGAGGACATGGCCGAGCTCAAACTGCAGTGTGAAAGACTAGAAGCTGATAAGAGTGATCTTGAAGAGGAGCTGAGGACTTTGAGACTATCTGTGACTCAGACTGAGGATATGAGGAGGAAGGCAGAGGAGGAGGCCCACCAGCAGAGGTCTAAGGGGACGGAGGAGTCGAGGAGGAGGAGAGAGCTGGAGATACAGCTCCAGACCCTGGTCACCCAGAGAGGAGAAGAGGAGCTAAGGCAGAAAGAAGCAGTGGCCGAGGCCATCAGGAGCAGCCAGGAAAAGAGCAGGCAGATCAGCCTGCTCACATACAACCTAGATGAGGAGGGCAAGAGGAGGAGTGCCCTGGAGATAGAGGTCACCAAGCTGAGGCAGACCTACACTGAGCTGCAGACCAGTAACATCACCTCTCGGGAGGTCATCAACAAGCTCAAAAGCTCAGAACAGGAGATCCACCTGGTCCAAGTGGAGCTCGAAAAGCAGACCAATGAGAGGACCAAGGCTGAGATGACGGCCGCCAGGCTTCAGAGACGCATCCGGGACGTGCAGGTCATGGTGAACAGTCTGGAAGCGGAGGTGGAGAAGCAGAAGAGAACCACCCAGGATGAGTTCACCCGCAGGAAGAGGATGGAGTCTGAGCTGAAGAAGATGACCCAGAGCTGCAGAGAACACACCACCACCATCAACACCCTCCGGGCCAGGCAGGAAGAGGTGTCCACCTCAGAAAGGAAGTATGAGCAGGAGCTCCGGCCTCTCCAGGAGGCTCTGGACAAGAGCCTGCGGGTGCACACAGCTACCACGGATCGCCTGGGTCAGGTATCCGCAGAGCTAAAGGCACTCCAACAGCAGCTCCTCCAGGAGCATGCGAAGGTCCGTGAGGTCAATCTCCGCAACGAGAGCCTCTACAAAACCATTGAGGAGAAGAGCCGGCTGCTCAATGATGCCACCACAGAAATCGAGAAACTCCAGTGCCTGACCCAGAAGCTGACCAAGGAGAGGCTGAGGCTGGAGGAGGAAATGAGAGGAGTAAAGCAGGAGAAAGAGCAACTGAAACTTGACAGAGATAGGGTGGATGGAGAGACCACATCCCAGATCTCATCCCTGCATGTCCAGCTCCAGAGCAGCAGCAAGATGACACTGGAACTTCAAGCGCTCATTAAGGACATGACCAAGGAGAGGGAAAAGCTCAAATCGGATTTAGACAAAGTCCAAAAGCAATCATTTGAGGTATTTTGATTGATCTGAGGGGTCAATTCCAAATAATTCCAACTAATTCCAACAACTCTGCATGAATGACTGGCACTAGGAGGAACTAGTTCAAATTATTTACATGATTAATTAATGTTTTCTATTATTCAGGGGTTTTTTCTCAAACTTTTGCATGAGAAAATGGCTTTGCTTTTGTTCACTCAAATAACAATTGTATTGTTGTTAACAATTAATAACTATTACTCAACTATGAAATATTCATGAATTATTAATAATTCCTAAACTAACTGGCTAAATTCTATAAGTATTTAATCAATAATTTCATTGTTTTCTCAGAGGACCAATGTTCACCACCTGAGTGCTTCCATGGTTTGCACTGCACTCACTCATGATATCTACAGTAAATTAAGACTATACATTCGCTTGTTGCTGGAAATTTGCTAACAATCTGCTAACAATAGTGTTCATCTTTCTTCCGTCAATATTTTTACTAGAAGAGGAGAGGGTAACTTTTTTAATGAATAATGATTTATACAGTCTTTATCCATACAGTTTTTTTAAACATGGGAGTGTGTTGACCAATATGTCTTATTCTCTCTTTCCCTTCCAGACCTCCATGATGGTGCAGCAGTCTCAGAACCACTACACTGAGATCCTGTCTGAGAGGGACACCCTTCTGATCAAGTTGAAGCAGCTGGAACAGGACAAGACTCGCCAGGGTCGCTACGAAGAGGAACTGAACCGCATCAAGGTCTCCCTTGAGACTGAGCTTCGCAACAAACAGCGTCTCCAGGAAGAAAGAGACAAGATCCACAAGGACTTTACATACTGGAAGAGCCAGTATGAACTGAAGGAGGGGCAGATGAGGCAATGTGACTCAGACAAGGACAAGATGGAGAGGGAGAGGCTCTCCCTGAAGAGCGATTTGGAGCGTATGATGGTGGAGCTGAGGACTGTGGAGGAGAGGCATAAGGGCAGGCTGCAAAGCTCACAGAGGGAGGTGTCGGATCTGGCCCTGAAGAGAGATTCCCTGGAAAGGGAGCTGAGGAGGCTGCAGCAGAGGCCTGACTCCATGAGCATCCAGACCCAGACGGACGAGAAAGTGGTCACTGTGGATCCGTCCAAGCTGGTGTTCGATGGGGTTCGCCGAAAGGTCACCGCCCACCAGCTGTGTGATTGCGGCATCATCAGCAAGGCCACCCTGGAGCAGCTGCTGAAGGGAAAGAGGACCGTGGAGGATGTGGCAATGGACATCCAGCTCAGCCTCAAGGGAACAGGCGTCATTGCAGGGATGGTCAGAGGCCCCCAGGGCAGGATGTCCATCACTGAAGCCAAGACCAAGAACCTGCTCAGCCAAGAGAGCGCCATCATGCTACTGGAGGCCCAAGCTGCCACCGGCCACATCGTGGACCCCAAATTCAACGAGAAGATGTCAGTTGATGCTGCCTGCTCCAGAGGGGTGGTGGACACAGACGATAGAGACACCCTGATGACAGCTGAAGCAGCCGGCACAGGCTTCAAAGACCCATACACTGGCAAGCTGCTGTCCATCGGACAGGCTCTAAAGCAGAACCGTCTGGACAAGAAGACAGCCCTCCGTTTGCTGCAGGCTCAGGAGTCCGTTGGCGGCATCCTGGACCCCGTTCTGAGCGTGTTCCTGCCCAAAGACCTTGCACTTGATCGCAACCTGATCGACGAAGACCTCTACAGGGCTCTGAACAAGAAACCTGCCTGCTATCTGGACCCAATCACTGAGGAGAAGATCAGCTACAGTGATCTGAGGCTGAAGTGTAGGATGGAGCCCGCCTCTGGCCTGCTGCTCCTTCCAGTCCCAGAGAAGCCCATGACCGTGCAGGGTCTCAGGGGAGAGGTGTCCGTCACAGAGCTGATCAACTCCAACCTGCTGTCTGAGACCGATGTGCAGAAGCTGAACCAGGGAAAGCTCAGCAGCAAGGAAATTGAGGACAAGCTCAAGAACTACCTGCATGGTTCTAACTGTATTGCGGGGATCTATGATGAGGCAAACAACAGGATCATGACCATCTACCAGGCCATGAAGGAAGGTCTGCTCAGACGAGGAACCACCCTGGAACTTCTGGAAGCCCAGGCAGCCTCCGGCTTTGTGATCGACCCTATCAACAATGTCTGCATGAATGTGGAGGAGGCCTGGAAGAGAGGCCTTGTGGGCAAAGAGTTCAAGGACAAGCTGATGTCTGCAGAGAAAGCAGTCACTGGATACAAAGACCCCCACACTGGCAACACCATCTCCCTCTTCCAAGCCATCGAGAAGGATCTGATTGAGAAGGGCCATGGAATCAGGCTTCTAGAGGCACAGATCGCCAGTGGTGGCATCATCGACCCCAAGGAGAGCCACCGTATCGATGTAGACATTGCCTACAAGAGGGGCTACTTTGACGAGGAAATGAATGAGATCCTGACCTACGAAGGAGACGACACCAAGGGCTTCTTTGACCCCAACACCCAGGAGAACCTGACCTATCTGCAGCTGAAGGAGAGGTGTATCACCGACCCCAAGACTGGTCTGGTTCTTCTGCCTTTGAGGGACAAGACCAATCCTCAGCAGATGGTTCAGCAGAGCAGCCAGAAGAACATCCTCCGTAAGAGGAGGGTAGTGATCGTAGACCCTGACACTGGAAAAGAGATGACCGTGAGGGAAGCCTACCATAAGGAGCTCATCGACTACGACACCTTTCTGAATCTCTCAGAGCAGGAATGTGAGTGGGAGGAGATCACCATCAGAGCTTCTGATGGTTCAGCCCGTATGGTGGTGGTGGACAGGAAGACAGGCACACAGTATGACATCCAGGACTCCCTGGACCGCGGCATCATCGACCAGACCTCCCTAGAGCAGTATCGTTTAGGAACCCTGACTCTGACCCAGTTCGCCGATCTCATCACAAGCAAGAGCAGCCTGAGCGAGCTGTCAATCACCGCCAGCAACATGGAGGATGTGGCCACCTGCAGCAGTCCCACCCAGGCATGCCCTTCTTCCCCCACCGTACGCAAGCGCTTCAACAGCATATCCATCACCTTCTCCCCAACAGATGAGTTTGATGAAGGGAGCCCCATAGCAGCCATCTTTGACATGGAGACAATGGAGAAGATCACCATCCTGGAGGCTCTACGGAGAGGCATAGTTGATGCCATTACAGCTCAGAAGCTTTTGGAGGCCCAGGCCTGTACTGGAGGAATCATCAACCCCACCAATGGCCAGCGGCTTAACCTGCAGGATGCCGTCCACCAAGGTCTCATCGATGATGACATGGCCACCAAGCTGAAGCCAGCCCAGAAAGCCTTCATGGGCTTCGAGGATGTGAAGACCAAGAGGAAGATGTCTGTGGTCGAGGCCATGAAGGAGAAATGGCTGCCTTACGAGGCTGGCACGAGGTTCATGGAGTTCCAGTATCTGACAGGAGGGCTTTTAGAACCCGGCAACGGACAGAAGACCAGCATTGAGGCGGCCATCCGGAGGGGCTGGCTGGATGGGAGAGGAGCACAGAAGCTTCAGGACACAAGGAGCCATACCAAGAACCTGACATGCCCCAAGACCAAGCTGAAGATCTCCTACAAGGAGGCCATGGACAGCTGCATGGTGGAAGAAGGCAATGGCATGAAGATGCTCCAGGCTTCCTCCATGTCCAGCAAGGGCATTAGCAGCCCTTACAACGTGTCCAACCCAGGCTCCCGTTCGGGCTCCAGGGCTGGCTCACTGGCCACCTCTCGTTCCGGGTCCAGGAGTGGCTCCCGCAGGGGCAGTGTGGATTACTCCTCCAGCTACAGCACCTTCACCACTTCTGCCTCCAACACCTTAAGCGTCAACTCAAAGTTCTAATATTAAAACACATAAATGGAAAGAGGGTGTGGAGTAGAGTTGTTTTTGGGTCTGAAAATTAAAGCCTGGTCTTACCCAAGCCCAATGAGCTGAAGACCGAGCTCAGGCCCGGTCCGACATCATAGAAATGTTATGAACCCGAACCCCTCAAAAAAGCTAGATTTCTAGAAGACAGCCTATTGATTTAAGCTGGTGTTGAGAACAATGCGGCGGAAGCGGGAGGCAGCGGAGTGAGGAGACGAGGAAACAGCTCTTGTCTTAGAAAAGCGAGGAGAGAGGAAAACTCACCTTAGGCCTAGTTATGATCAACTGAATTACGAAAATATTGGAATTAATTAGGCTATAGGCTAATGCAATTGAAGGCATGTATCACATTTTTGCTTATGGAAACTCCCAAAGTCATATCCAACCGTTAGCCTATAATACATTTAAAGCAATAGCCATGGGTGGTCAACTTGATGATATTTTCAGCACCGTTTTGATTGGGACAGTGCCTTCGCGCTGCTTTGAGACAAGCTTGGGGATTTATTTTCACTGAATCTCCGTTTGGATATTTGTTTACAATTCGGTTGGGAAAATGTTAGCTAAGTTGAGGTGAGTGCTCATGAGCATGTTATATAGCTTAACAAGTGGATTTTGCTCTTCACTCTCGTAGTAACCTCAACATTGCGACTTGTCTGATCAATGTTATTTTGTTTGAATCTGTAAAATTGGTTGATCTCTGGCTGGGCAAATAAGTGGAGGTGGTAGCTCATTTATTTGTTTGCTCATCTGTCACTGATCAGCAACATTTTGCATGCAATAATGTAGCCTAAATCAAGTTAATATGTTGCACTTGACTCTTGTATAGGTAACTCCAAAAGCCCGCAGAGGTTATGAAATATGAACACGAGACTCACATGCTTTTGAAAATATTGTTTGCTATTATTTTCTATTGGTATCATGATGAATGAACTAAGTGTTATTATTATTATCATTATCATCATTATCAGGCCTGGTAGGCTATAGTAAACGTATATAATCTATTCACCATCGAGATGAGAGCACCTCCTGTTTTAGCTGTTTTAGGGAAATTTACATCAATATATAATCTCACTCATTCATTCATGTCTTTACACAGCATATAAGTCATTCATGGCCTTAAATACAATCAGGCATTTTATTTTGAAAATGAAATAACAAAGGGAGACTTGAATAATTAAACAAATCTAGAAATGAAACCATTTTTAATCTAACACCTGTTTGGCACACAAATACGCACGCAGCGCTCGGTCCTACCCTCCTTGTTCTCCTTCATCATCTGAACACGTAAGCCTAGTAGAGGGAGGGTGAGAGAGATATTTAGAGAGAGAGAGCAGTAGTAGAAGTTATGGTGCGCTAGTAGTCACGAAGACACGCACGGTCCCCAAAATGTTATAAAAGAGCGCGGCAATTCCGAACCCCGTCCGGCCCGAATAAATTCTCAGAACTTCACGTCAGGTTTGGGCTGAAAATGACAACTAGTGTGGGGTAGATGTGATGTGGCACATTTGTTATTGTTGAGGAAGAGGGAAAGTGGGTTAGATGGGGTAGAATTTGTAATGTGGTATAACTTTCATTGATTGATTGTGTGTTTAGTTTATGTTTTGTGCTGTTAGCTAAATCTGGTTTGGGGATATAAAGGTTGAACATATTCAACTATTTGATGGATAACGGTTTGTTAGAATGAAGTCTAAAATCCATGTAAATGTTTAGATTTTTTTAAACTTGAAAATAAATGTAGTTTTGAAATATATAACGTTTTACCAAATAAAACTGCTTTTATATTGTACTATGTTTTGTTGTTATGTAAAGGGAATATCTTACTGCTTCAATGTCCTTGACTCACAGCATCTATTCTACAATGTCTACAATATTAATTTATCTGACTTTTATTTTGCTTTAATATCACTCAATCGCTGGCAAACATTTGCTGATCTGATTTTGGTTTTCAAGCTATCATTTGAAGTAACAATGAATGTACTTGACAGTGACTTACAACACAATGTCCAATGGTACTGAATTATAAAACAAGTAATAAACCATTATGAATTTACCCTGAATAGATTTTATGTAATGATATATTTTGTATTCCAAACAATTGAAAAATAAAAGTTAATTTCCAACACTGTCTTTTTGTAAGTGTCATGTAGAGATTGTTTAAAGTCCATCATTAGTCTATGGAGCTTTAAGAAGCATGAAAATAGGGAGAACATGCCCTCAACTATGATGATAATGCAATAGTGGGTTCACTCACTGACGGTTTGTCGAAGCTTGCACTCTCACAAACTCAATGGGCTTGTTGAAGACCATGTCCCATACCGTTCACACTGTTCTAAAGCATTTTTACTGTGAACATTTACCACACACAAACATAACTGACATAACGGTACAACTGAAAATTAGCAATATAATGAAAATTAACACAATCATTTCATGAGAAGATATAGTAACAGAAAGTTGTCTTAGAGGGCAGCAACACAGGAATATCAGTGTGTGTGCGCGTTAATGCCTGGCTTTAGTTTGGACAGAGTCAATCATTAAGCAGGTCACTCCTTCAGTAACCAAGGTCCGCCACTCACAAAGTGCTGTTATGTAAGCCAGGTTCCACTGTCCTTAGGTCAGGTGCCAAACAACTGAATCATCATGTACCTTTGTACTACTACACAATACGAGGTACAGTCACTGCCCTCCAATGGTGTTGAAATGTGTGCTTCTGAAACCCTATGGTGACTTAAAGTGACTAACTTACTCTATAGAAATGACATGTCCTTACAACTTATTGTCACGTCTCATATTACATGTACATATCACTCCCAAGTTTCAGGTCATGCACTTCCTTTGCTTTCTGCCATACCATGTCCACATGTCACAGCCTAGGGCAGTGTTTTCCAATTCCAGTCTACCCCCAACAGCACAGATTGTCCATTACATTGACCAGATACTCAAGTGGCCGCTCTAACAATGAAAATAAATGTCTTAAAAATGAAGGCAGTCAGGAGGCAAGATCAGGGGGGACCATTCTAGCCAATAAAATGGCAGATATACGCGTGGGTAACAGGCACAACTCCGATATAAAGTGTTTTTTTTCTCAAAGTGGCCGGGATGTCAGGTGTTCTAATTATTCCCTGTACACTCGTAACAACTTAAGCATTACAAAACTTCTATTCGATCAAATAAGCCATTACATTTTTGTTAACCAAATTCGACACTCATTGACTTCCATACAAAAACTCCTCGCTTGGTGAGTGAAACAAAAAAAAGCCACCTGCTGGGGAAGACTGATTTTGGGCCCAGTTACCCCTCTCGCTTCGCCTCTTCCTCTCTGCCAACAGCACACATTGTGTTGTAGCCCCAGACAAGCACACCTGATTCAACTTGTCAACTAATCATCAGGCCCTCAATGAGTTGAATCAGGTGGCTTTGTCTGCGGCTACAACACAATGTGTGCTGTTGGGTGTACTTGAGGGATGGAGTTGGGGAACACTGGCTAAGGGGGTTGGGTAGCTGTTGTTGCCGACAGTTACTGTACTGTATGTACTGCAGTTTGCTCTTATTTGTATTTAGTGTAGTCATGTGATTGGTATTTATGTAAACCACTTCCATTCTTCATGTGGGTCTTGATTTGCTTCATGATGGATAACATGCCAACTATGAATACAAAAATAAGCAGTTCAGTTGGGTAAACATTACAATGATAATACTGGGTATAGTTTTGACGGATTTATAGTTAATCAGATGAAAATACATTCGTCGCGATGATAGGGTTGGAGAAAAAAAAAAAAAAGACTACAAGCTCTCCAGGAGCAGGGTTGGAGAGCCCTGGGCAATGTTCAGTACAAAAACATTCTGAAAAGTTTCAGATAGAAATACCACAAATAGAGCTGACATGATTCCTTATTCTACATGTCAGAGATGCATGTTTGTTTTTCATAGCATGAGTCTGTTGATTGCATCTGGATCTCCAGCCCTCGAGGACGTGATTAGTGTCAAACTTTTTCTCCAGCCCTAATGCTAACACACCTGATGAAACTATTTCCATTCCAAACTGAAGATCATGTTGATTATTGGAGTCAAATATCACTCCTGCAAAAACTGGTTGAATCAACATTGTTTCCACATGATTTCAACCCAAAAATGTAAATTGTTGTTTTTTTGTATGATTTAGCACAGTTCAAATGTCCTATGAATTAAATTAAAATGCCATGGGTGTCTGTACCACGGTGTAGTCGGCCTATAACACAGTCTGCAAATTGCCATTAAATCTGGAGAGAAACATAATGGGGATGAATTTTAATCTGCTTTAAGGAGCTAGACATGTGCCTGCTGAGAATGTTGTGGTAATATTAAGTAAAACTTAAATATATCGTTCTTTAAATGTTCTGAGGACCTCCAAGACAAGGTAAAATGTATTTTGCATGAACATCAATGGAATATTATGTTAAACCTAAAACAATTATGCTATTATCGTCATAAAAACGTACTTATTTGGAAATTGTGGAACATTGTGCAACATTGTGGGAATGTTCTGTGCAACTTTCGTTAATATCACAATAATATTTGTTCAACATCCCAGACAACTCCCATAACTTAACTAAATGTTCTAGGAACCTTTAAAGAATTCTGTTCTGTCTACATTCTTGCAACATTCAAACATTATCTGAATGTCAGGACGGTTTTAGTGTTTTTGGGACCTACCTTGTCATATCTCCACAAAGTTCCCACAACCTAAATAAATGTTTTAGTAACTTTTAAAGAACATAACAATGTGTTCTGGGAATGTTCTTGCAACATCAGGTGAATGCTTATTGCAACCTAATAGAAACATTGTAATAATCCGGCCAACTGGACATTTTTTGTGTTTTGGGAACATACTGTATCTTTTGTGATGTCCCCATAATGTTCAGACCAGACTGTTCCCAAAACCTAATTAAACATTCTGGGAACCTTTAAAGAACAGACAAAATGTGTTCTAGGAATGTCCTTGTAACATCAGGTGAATATTTTACAAACATGGTATAATCATCAGCACGACTGAAACGTATTTGTGTTATGAGAACATTTGCCACTACCTAACGAATGTTCTGGGAATTTTCACAGAACCAATCTTTTTTGCTGGGAAAACATTACTGGTATATTGTGTTATTACATTCCCTGAAAAACTAATGAGAACCTTTGGGGAATGTTCTGTGGTGGTTGTTACAGTTGCGCTCCAGCAGGCACATTGCACTGGTCATCCCCAAAGCCAACACTTACTTTGGCCGCCTTTCCTTCCAGTTCTCTGCTGCCAATGACTGGAACTAATTGCAAAAATCTCTGAAGCTGGAGTCTTATCTCCATCTCTAACTTTAAGCATCAGCTGTCTGAGCAGCTTACCGATCACTGTACCTGTACACAGCCAATCTGTAAATAGCACACCCGACTACCTCATCCCCATATTATTACTTACCCTCTTGCTCTTTTGCACCCCAGTATCTCTACTTGCACATCATCATCTGCACATCTATCACTCCAGTATTAATGCTAAATTGTAATTATTTTCGCCTCTAGGGCCTATTTATTGCCTACCTCCCTACTCTTCTACATTTGCACACACTGTACATAGATTTTTCAATTTTTCTTTATTTTGTGTTATTGACTGTACGTTTGTTTATGTGTAATTTCGTGTTGTTGTTTTTGCCGCACTGCTTTACTTTATCTTGGCCAGGTCGATATTGCAAATGAGAACTTGTTCTCAACTGGCCTACCTGGTTAAAGAAAGGTGAAATAAAATAAATACAAATAAAAATGTTGTGCACAACATTTTAGTGAATGGTAGGAGAACATTTCAAAGATATTTAATTTAAAACATTTCTGAATGTAGACATGTTATCATCCTAATGTTAGATAAAACCCTAACTATAACTTAATGGGAATCTTAGCTACTGCTCTGGGAATGTTCCCGGTTTGCTGGGATGTCTTTACCCTCCCTGGAGGGGGGGAAGAGAGAAAAGGGGAGAGATGTTAGAGTATGTGTGTGTGTCATTGTACATGTGTATAAACAGAAAAATAGTATATCTGCGCGAAAACACAACCTCACACAGATGCAGTTTTGCCAAATGGTGTAGGTTTGTGATTTCTCTCATGACCCACATGACCCACCTACCCATCTCTGGAAGTGTACTTCCCATCTCGTTCATGTCACCTCTCTCCCTTAGACCCAGCACTGTACTTGTCCTCTTCACTTTTGCCCTCATTGTTCTCCAGTGAGACGAGGTGGCGATACTGGGGAGCTGCCCTTGGTCTCATTGGTCAAACAGACTGCAAGCACTTCTCATTGGCCAGACAGACTTCAAACACATCCCGCTGCCGGAAGTCATCCGCAGGCTCCCCTTCAGAGAAACACTGAGTGTGAGATACTGGGGAGAGAGGGATGGAGAAAGAGGGGAAGGCAAAGGGGATAGATGGGAAAGAGTGAAAATTGATATGATTTTATCAGTAAGGTATACCAGTATCAATACAGGTATTCCGGCTGGAAATGGGGTGCTTGTCGAGGCAAATAATGCATTACTAAAGCTTTTAAAAAGAGATTGATTGAGGAGCTGATACTCACATGTACATGAAAAGTACATGCGAATGGTGATTAGTGAGTGTGCTTCTCCTGGGGTGTATTTCTTAATGCACACTGTGGCAAACAGATGCAATTAGGCACAAAGCGCTTTGCAACGGAAATGTTTACCAACTAAATTGAATTTCTATTAGACAAATGCAGGTACTGTAGGTTCCTCCCCATTTGTTTATGTTGACTTCCGTATGGTTTCTAGTGAACACACCCGTGGTGTGTGTCTCACCGTGTGTGTTAACTTACCTGTGATGGTTGACATGGTGTGGGTGATGGGGATGTACACCAACATGCTGTCACACTCTGATCTGTTTCACCTGTCTTTGTGATTATCTCCACCCCCCTCCAGGTGTCGACCAATCTTCTCCAGTATCCCCTGTGTATTTATACCTGTCTTCTCTGTTGGTCTGTTGCCAGTTCGTCTTATTTGTCAAGTCACCAGCGTTTTTGTGTCTCAGTTCCTGCTTTTCCCAGTCTCTCTTTTTCTCGCCCTCCTGGTTTTGACCTTTGCCTGTCCTGACTCTGAGCCCGCCTGCCTGACCACACTGCCTGACCCTGAGCTTGCCTGCCAACCTGTACCTTTGCCCCACCTCTGGATTATTGACCTCTGCCTACCCTGACCCTGAATCTGCCTGCCGTCCGGTAGCGTTGCCCCACCTCTGGTTTACTGACCCCTGCCTGCCTTGACCTGTCTATTCCCTGCCCCTGTTGGATTATTAAACCATTGTTTATTTGATGTTGTCTGCATCTGGGTCTTACCTTCATACCTGATAGAACGAACTGGCCATTACTGACCCAGCAGACCTGGGCCAGATGCGCAACGCCATCTCCTCCCAAGGAGCCTCCATTGGTAGGCACGAGGAATTGCTTCGGGGTCTTATGGAGGGGGTCCAAACGTTGTCACCGAAGATGGCCGAGGCATTGTGTCCTGAGCCTATGCAACTAGGCAGAGCTGGGCTGTCGCCAACGGAACGGCAACACAGAATCAACACAAGGAGCTGTCTGTATTGCAATACTTTTGGTCATTTTGTGTCCTCTTGCCCGGTAAAAGACCAGGCTCACCGGTAGGAGCGAGTACTCTGGTGGGCCATATGGAGAACTTTTCTGCTTCCCTGACTCGCACCACTTTTCATGTCATTCTGCTGTGGGGAAATCAGTCCAAATCTCTCCGGGTCCTTATTGACTCTGGGGCCGATGAGAGCTTTTTGGACGACACACTGGCTTCCGAGCTGAACATCCCCACGCAGCCCCTCTCCATTCCCAAGAATATTAGAGCACTGGAAGGGCACTCTATAGTTCGGGTCACCCATAACACCACTCCCATCAACCTACGTGTGTCAGGGAATCACAGCGACACCATTCAAATCCTGCTCATTAAGTCCCCCCAGATTCCCGTGGTTTTGGGATTCTCCTGGCTCCAACGACACAATCCCCTCATCAACTGGTCTACGGGTGCTATCATGGGCTGGAGTCCGTTCTGCAAATGCCCATTGTCAGAAGTCGGTGTAACCTGCCCCGAGACATCTTCCTGGGGACTCGGAAGTTGCTCCGGACCTCTCCGCCATTCCCGCCATTCCCGCCATTCCCGAGTACCAGGACCTCTGGGAGGTGTTCAGAAAGTCCCAGGCCACTTCCCTTCCACTCCACCGCCCCTATGACTGCGGGATTTACATTCTTCCTAGCACCATGCCACCCCGGGGATGTCTGTACTCTTTGCCGGGACCAGAGACGAAGGCTATGGAGACCTACGTTGGGGACTCCCTAGCTACAGGATTTATCCGTCCCTCTTCCTCTCCCGCTGGCGCAGGTTTCTTCTTCATAGAGAAAAAGGACAAGACCCTGCGCCCGTGCATTGACTACCGGGGACTCAATGACGTTACTGTGAAGAACCATTATCTGCTACCACTAATTTCCTCGGCCTTCAAGACACTCCAGGGGGCCACTGTTTTCTCCAAGCTGGATCTACAACACGCCTACCACCTGGTGTGGTTACGAGAGGGGGACGAGTGGAAGACCGCCTTCAACACGGCCAACAGCCACTACGAATATCTGGTCATGCCCTTTGGCCTCACCAACGCCCCTGCCATGTTCCAGGGTCTGGTGAATGATGTTCTCCGCGACATGCTGAACCGGTTTGTCTTCATCTACATTGATGACATCCTCATCTTCTCCCGCTCCCCCCAAGAACACGTGCACCACGCCCAACAGGTTCTTCAGCGCCTTCTGGAGAACCAGTTGTTTGTTAAGGTGGAAAAGTGCGAGTTCCATCGCTCCACCATTCCCTTTCTGTGCTACATCATCTCTGCTGGGAGTGTCCAGATGGATCGCGAGAAGGTGAAAGCGGTGGTGGAATGGCTTCAACCTACATCCAGGAAGCAGCTGCAACGCTTCCTGGGGTTTGCCAACTGTTATCGGCGCTTTATCCGGGGTTACAGCACCCTGGCCTCCCCCTGTCTGTAGCTAGATATTATGCTTATCAAGGCCTCTTAGAAATAGAAAGTCAACTCAGGTGCCTGGTTACAGCTAACGTTAACGTAAGACAACATGCTAGGATTCTTACCAGCTGAATGTCTCTCTGGTTGATAGTGTTGGCTAAGTAGGTCAAAGCAATGTATAGCAAGGTACGTCCAAAAAAATAGCAAAATAACTGGCTAGCTAGCTAATGTTTCAACCCTTAATGCTACCTAATGTTCAGTTAGTTAACGTTCGGTGACGGGCTAGCAGGAAGAAGTGAGGCTAACTAGCAAGCCTACAGTTGTTAATGATGTCCGTGTTACGTCAATCTAACGTAGCAGGCGTAAAATAAATGCCTGAAGCTACCTGAACCACATCCTGGTCATGACGAGAAAAAAATAAACTGTCAGGGGAGGTTCTCTTCTGCACTATTCAACCACTTCAGTAAAGGTGAAGGAGGAGTTAAGACGGAGGGTCGCCTTGTTAATATGCGGATGGAAACTTCAGACAGCAAGCTTGCAAATGTGCCATAGCTAACTGCTATATGTTTCACTGTAAACAGCGAGAGACCCTGTCGTTCACAGGGTCTCTTCCTTTTCCCCTGAAAACCAGCTTTTTGCCGATGGCTCTGAGGGTGGTGTTATGTTGACCGATACATCACCACCATCTTTGCCGAAGGTCACAAGGATGTGTAGCTAGCTAGCCAGCTAACTAGCTAGCTAGCTTACTAATGGTACAGTGTCCACTACATATACCAAGTTAAGGTAGCTACAACATTACACAACAGATGAAAGGGAAATACACCCAGGGTCCTCATTGCGCTTTGCTGATTGCTCTTATTGTGGGCTGTTATCTGTGGAAAGTCTGTCTCACTCCCACATACTGTACGTAAAGAACATACATAACACTGTAAACATTTGTCAGTTTATATTCTATCGCAGTAAAACGGGTGCCACAATTACACTGTCGTCTCTGTTATCACAGCTTCCCTGGTAATTCATTTTAAACTACATTTTAAGTGAAAGATTTAGTTTATGTCTGAAGCCGAAAAAGACAAGAAATTCCAAAGCTAATTTGACCTAGGTTTTTCAGCATTACGCAGCTTCACAACTTGTTAGTGCATAGGTCAAATTATCTTTTGAATTTCCTGTCTTTTTCTGCTTCAGACAAAGCTAAATATTTCAGGTGACATACACTAAACAGAAAACAACTACCTACAAAAACCCAGGAAGAAAAACCCCTACTTAAATATGATCTCCAATCAGAGGCAACGAGGATCAGCTGCCTCCAATTGGAGATCAATCCAAACAACCCCAACATAGAAATAGAAAAACTAGAACTAAAACATAGAATTGAAAACATAGATAAACCCAAAACACCCCCTGTCACGCCCTGACCTACTCTACTATAGAAAATGACATCTTACTAGGGTCAGGACGTGACATTGTGTCTGTTGGAAAGCAGACTGAACCAGATTTTCCTGTAGGATTTTGCCTGCGCTTAGCTCTATTCCGTTTATTTTTATCCCCCAAAAAACTCCTGACTCTTTGCCAATGACAAGCATACCCATAACATGATGCAGCCACCACCTTGTTGAAAATATGAAGAGTGGTACTCAGTGATGTGTTGTGTTGGTTTTTCCCCAAGCATAACATTTTTTATTTAGGACATAAAGTTAAAAAAAAATGCCACATTTTTGGCAGTTTTACTTTAGTGCCTTATTGCAAACAGGATTAAGGTTTTGGTATATTTTTTATTGTACACAGTCTTCCTTTTTTTCACTCTGTCATTTAGGTTAGCATTGTATAGTAACTACAATGGTGTTGTTCCATCCTCAATGTTCTCCAATCACAGCCATTCATCTCAGGCCATGCAACTTATGATGTGACTTATTAAAAAAAAATCTAAAAACATAATTCTACTTTTTATTTATTTATTTATTTCACCTTTATTTATCCAGGTAAGCCAGTTGAGAACAAGTTCTCATTTACAACTGCGACCTGGCCAAGATAAATGTAAGGCTTGGGCGTAGTGGAGGAGGAATCAGATGCAGGAAGCAGCGATAAGGGTTATAGCTTTTAATGCTCGACAAGCAAAACACCAGCCAACCCAAAATGCGAACTGAGCGCACACAAAAATCAAAGTGCCCCAAACACAGGGGACAAAACACAGTGAGCGCAAAACCATGCACTAGCGCAAATGAATTACAGCGCGTACCAAAGCAACACACAGAGAAACAATCCCGCACAAAGAGCAGGCGGGCCAACTAGCTAATATAGCCCCGCTAATCAACCCAACTAAGGACAGGTGCAAACAATAACAGAAAGGGGGGAAAACAAAAGGAATCAGTGGCAGCTAGTAGGCCGGTGACGACGACTGCCGAGCGCCACCCGAGCAGGAGGGGGCGCCACCTTCAGTGGGAGTCGTGACAATAAAGCAAAGCAGTGCGACAAAAACAACAACACAGAGTTACACATGGGATAGACAAACGTACAGTCAATAACACAATGGAAAAATCTATATACAGTGTGTGCAAATGGAGTACGATTAGGGAAGTAAGGCAATAAATAGGCTATAGTGGCAAAATAATTACAATTTAGCATTAACACGGGAGTGATAGATGTGCAGATGATGATGTGCGAGTAGAGATACTGGGGTGCATTAGAGCAACAACAAAAAAGAACAGTATGGGGATGAGGTAGTTTGGTGGGCTATTTACAGATGGGCTGTGTACAGGAGCAGTGATCGCTAAGCTGCTCTGACAGTTGATGCTTATAATTCGTGAGGGAGATATAAGTCTCCAGCTTCAGTGACTTTTGCAATTTGTTCCAGTCATTGGCAGCAGAGAACTGGAAGGAAAGGCGGCCAAAGGAGGTGTTGGCTTTCGGGATTACCAGGGAAATGTACCTGCTGGAGCGCATGCTATGGTGACCAGTGAGCTGAGATAAGGCGGGGCTTTACCTAGCAAAGACTTAAATGTGTTTTGATTGTTGAACACTTGATTCCATATATGTTATTTCACAGTTTTGATGTCTTCAATATTATTTTACAATGTAGAAACTAGTCAAAATATAGAAAAACCCTTGAATGAGTAGGTGTTCTAAAATGTTTTTTGTTGTTGTTAGTTTATGTCCACCACTGGTGTATATGTCTGTCTGTGTGTGTGTGTGTGTGTGTGTGTGTGTGTGTGTGTGTGTGTGTGTGTGTGTGTGTGTGTGTGTGTGTGGAAAGGGAGGCGGGAGGGAAAGTGGAGGAGGGAGGGATCAGGGAGGGAGGCAGCAACACAGTGGGAGGACTATCCCATGCCAGAACTTGTGGCGGCTGCAGCGGCTAGCAGCCTCGACTGACTGGAGGAAGTGTGTTGAGGGTTGATGGGAGCAGAGCAGCAGTTCAGGCACTGAGCAGAGCTTCCATTTTAACACGGCCAGCAGCAGCCAACAGCCAGTAGTAGGAGCCAGCAGCAACAGCCTGGGAGGGAGCAGCAGTGGGGGCAGCAGAGCCGGAACAAAGTGAGCTCACAGAAGAAGTGCCTCTAATCACCGCATTCCAGCAGCGGAGAGCCAGTCAACTTCCTCTAAGCCTGTGTGACGGGCTGAGAGCTATTTTACTCGTCTTCACCTGGACTGGACTTTACCCACCTCTCCCTAGCAGTGTCTGACTGACGAAGGATTTTAAAGAAAGAAGGAAAATAAAACTAACTTTCTTTGGTTTTAAAACGGTAAGGTTTGGTGTTTTGAAGTTGTTTGTAGTGCTATACTTGCAGGGGAGCTGGTTTTAGTGTTGTGCTAGTATATCAAAGTAGTTCTGGAGTAGTTTCATGGAGTCTGGGGAAGTTTTAACCTGTGGTTCAGGCACATTTCGTTTAGGGGAATTGATTCAAAATACCAGGCGGAATTCAGAATAGAGAGAGAAGTGGGTCATTACCGGTGTCATTCAAACTACAAGCAGTGTGGTTGTGATTTGTTTGAATTCGACAGTGAGTGTAGTTCATTAAAAACCATGATCTCCTCATCAAGCTTTGGCTGCAGCTTTTCACACAGTGAGAGAATTGCACAACTGTAAATGTCCAATTTGTTGAGCCGTCTTTTGCATTGGTTTGGGTCTCCATGCTTTTTGGGGCTTTGCTGTGCTGGACACCTTTATAATGTGAAACATTAGGTAGCATAGTCCTCACATAGCTCTATGAATCTTGCATTTAAAAACACCTTTTTTTTAACCTCTTTTGTTGAATGGCTGGTCTGCTGGGGAAAGAAAAATATGGAGAGAGACGGAGAGAGAGTGAAAGAGAGAAAGAAAACAACTTAAACTCTTCAAGCCACAGCTGCTGCGTGGTATTCGTGGCCTCAGGCCCATTGTTGATGACATGTACAAGAGTCCCTCTTACCTCACATAGGCTACACCCTCCCTCCTTACCGGTGTCTAGATCCCTCCCCTTTATCTCCTTAAAGTCTGGATCCAGACACACACACACCTGCATTTACACCTTCGTCTCTATAAAACAATCAGAAGAAAAGCTCTAATGCATCATGAACACACATTAGAACACACACATCAAGATGATTTTCGACTATCAGGTGTGAAATGAGAAACGAGTGTAGAAAGAAGTTAGAAAACACAGGAGTTCTCTTATCTTCTCTGTCTCTCTCTCCTTTGATAAAAAGGCGGCAATTACAAAAACGGATTAGTAGGACCACGTGGTTTGGACAGGTGGGTTGGCAAAGGGCTGGTGTGTGTATGTACAGCAAGCTAAGCAGAACAGGGCATTCTGTTCTTCACACAGCCCAGACTGACTGTAGGTCTGAGGGCTGCTGGGGCAGTATAGTGTGTCACAGAAATGAAAGCTATCTCTTTTGTAGCCACACAGCACACATATGTAAGCCATTAGCTAGAGTGAAGAGAAGGAGAGAGAGAAAGAGAGAAAGTAAGTGAAAGAGAGGGATAGAGAGAGAGAGAGAGAGAGAGAGAGAGAAATAGAAGGAGGAGAGATAAAGTGGGAGTGTAATTCATTTTGGAACGCATTCCTCTATGGCCTTGGAAACGAAAGGCGGTAATTAGGTGGTGCTTTAGGTGCCTGGTGGGTGCTGCTGTCACACACATATTCACCCAGAGGCAGGGAAGCAACTCGCTTTTATTTCCCTTCAAAAAATCCTGTGAAGTTGAGAGACAACTACAGTATATGTTTAATTCCAGATTCACAAAAGAAACAGTCTAAAGATATCCTCTCTTCTCCGGTTCCCCCTCCCACAGCTTTTTTCCCCCAACAGATTCCACTGAATTATTTATTTAGGTTCTTATGTGGTTTTTTTATATATATTTTTATTGTTATGTTAGTTAACCCCTATCTTAAATGTTGTTTTTTGTTGCTTTTTTGCTACATATACATACTCTTTTAGCATATACATTTTACATACTCTTTTAGCATATACATTTTACATACACGGTACTTTTATATATAACAATAATACATTACCAAACAAAATCTTTAATCCCAACCCTCAGCCACTCTCAGCCCATCCCACCTATCACCATAGACCACCCTTGTTTGGTTTCCATGTGCCATATATTTTTCAATTGTGCTGTGATGTTTTACAACATTTTTGAATCTTTCTTATCGCATACTATCCACAGATTGTGAGCTAAAGAAGAAAACCTTTCCTACGAGTATTATTATATTATTTATTGACTGGCTATGGCTTTCCAAATCGCCCAACACTGCTATTTGTAAGGTACATTTTAAGTGCATGTTGTGATTTTTTAACCATTCCTGAACCTGTGACCAGAAACAAGCTACATAGGGGCAATACCAGAATAAATAACCTATTGATTCTGTCTCTTTGCAGCAAAACCTACAGAGCTGAGATTGTTGTATGCACCATATATATGGCATTCTGTTGGTGGCAAGAATTGTATCTAATAATTTATATTGAAAAACTCTAATTGTTGAGTCAAGTGTAGGTTTTTGTACCAGTTCATAAACCATGTGCAATGGAATTGGTACATCAAAAATCTCATCCAATTTACTTTGCAACTTGTATGGCGTAGCTGTCAACATTTTTGTCCTCACATGAAACTGGTATATTTTTCTATTTATGCCAGTTCCTTTCAGACAATTTGTCTTTAATCTTTAATATATGGCAGGATAACAAGTTCCCTACCTTCTCCCTTTTCTACTTGCCACCTCCATTTTTGTGGTAGTGCTGCAATCAGTTGATTGTAAATTTGGATTGAGCAGATATTCCCATATATTTTCGATAACTGCATATGTGACATAACTGCTCCATTTCTATTCATAATGTCATTAATAAATATAATACAATTAAAAAAAAAAATCCATAAAGATTTTTTTTAAATGAATCAATATATTTCAGTTTAACCATAACATTTGTTGTAATATTTGTTCTATCTTTTCTTTTCTGGTTCTTCTGTGTTGAATGAGGGTCAAAGCCACAGTGCAGCTTTTTTTGCAACAGATTCCTCGGTTTTGTTTATTTCGGTTCTTCGGTGTTGAATGGGCATCAAAGCCACAATGTAAACCTATCGAGCGAGACAGGAAACGGGCAGAACAAACTGTGGCCTATTCTCTTCTCCCCAAAGCTACTTCATCCACCCAGCCTGTCATGTCATGGTGGGAGATGTTATCCCTTCTACTGTTTGAAGCGTGCTGCCCCTTTCTATCCATGCCAAGTTGTCTGAGTGACTGATGGGAATCAGAGTGGGTTATTAGATGGCGTCCAGATTTGAATGCTAAATACCTTCAGGAGCCCACAGTCTCTGCAAACTAGCCGAAGGAAGGATAATTGATATATTGCACCACAAGCAAAGAACATGCAGTGCTGAGTTGAAAAGCTGAACTACTGAACCCCCCCCCCCCACACACACACACACACACACACACACACACACACACACACACACACACACACACACACACACACACACACACACACACACACACACACACACACACCTACACACCTTAACAATATCCCGGTAGACAGCTAGACTTCCTGAAGCGTTTACGACACGTTTGGTGTGGCTGAGGGTCGAAGACAAACAGCTTAGGAGATCATTCATGTGTACCTGGCTGCCGGGCCAAGCTCACTGACTCCCAGAGAGACAGTAGGCTCCGTGTGGCTGGTTTATACATTGGTCCACAGCATGGCCAAGTCCTCCCACGCTGAGCGGTACTGAGCCATATCCCCCCTGCAGAAATATCACATTAGTTTCCCTATTTATTTTTTAAATAAAACTATGGCATGTTTGACTCATTCATAACATACTAACCTTAGGCCATGGTGGAAAGGCTGACTTTGTACTTTATTGACTATAGATTTGGCTTTTGTCAATGTTTGGTTAAGAGAGAACTGGGAGGTTTCTTTTTCGGAGTGTTGCTTATATTGACTGCTCTCCTTTTCACCACTGGAACATATTTTTGGTTTAATGTGACCATGGTGAATTCTAACTAACCCCAAAATGGACGGCATTGCCACAAACTACCCTTACAAAAAATATTGCAGTCAGAGTGCAGTATAACTGCAGTTCAACTGCAGTACACTGCAGTTATTTTGCAAATTTTGCATTCAAAATAACACCGTTTTTTACTGCAGTAACTTTGCAGTGTAACTGCAGTTCAACTGCAGTACACTGCAGTTATTCTGCAATTACTGCATCCGAAATACCACAGTCGACTGCAGCTACTGCACTTTCACTGCAGTTTCAAAACTGCAATATTTTTTTGTAAGGGTGTCAATCATGAACCAAGACCAGCCAATAAGAACAGTTCTCAGTTTGATGTTTTGAGTCAAGGAAAGGGGGGAGGTTGTTGGCCATCATGTTGCCAGGGGCGGACTGGGACAAGAATTCAGCCCTGGCATTTTATCCACACCAGCCCACATCGCAGCGTGCCGCCAACTCACACACACCCAATACACCCTACACAGGCAGTAGCACTGACACATAACATTGGCAGTACAGTACACCATTTCTGAACCATTTCTGTACCAGTGACTGGTGAGTCATGGTCCTCCTCTTTTTTTTAACCAGCTGATATTTAAAACAAATACAATAAATAAAAACACCACTGGAGATACAACTCACCACTATAACTGTTCCTCTGTCTGGAGATACAACTCACCACTGTAACCGTTCCTTTGTCTGGAGATACAACTCACCACTATAACTGTTCCTCTGGAGATACAACTCACCACTATAACTGTTCCTCTGTCTGGAGATACAATTCACCACTATAACTGTTCCTCTGTCTGGAGATACAACTTACCACTATAACTTTTCCTCTGTCTGGAGATACAACTCACCACTATAACTGTTCCTCTGTCTGGAGATACAACTCACCACTATAACTGTTCCTCTGTTTGGAGATACAACTCACCACTATAACTGTTCCTCTGTCTGGAGATACAACTCACCACTATAACTGTTCCTCTGTCTGGAGATACAACTCACCACTATAACTGTTCCTCTGTCTGGAGATACAACTCACCACTATAACTGTTCATCTGTCTGGAGATACAACTCACCACTATAACTGTTCCTCTGTCTGGAGATACAACTCACCACTATAACTGTTCCTCTGGAGATACAACTCACCACTATAACTGTTCCTCTGTCTGGAGATACAACTCACCACTATAACTGTTCCTCTGTCTGGAGATACAACTCACCACTATAACTGTTCCTCTGCCTGGAGATACAACTCACCACTATAACTGTTCCTCTGTCTGGAGATACAACTCACCACTATAACTGTTCCTCTGTCTGGAGATACAACTCACCACTATAACTGTTCCTCTGTCTGGAGATACAACTCACCACTATAACTGTTCCTCTGTCTGGAGATACAACTCACCACTATAACTGTTCCTCTGTCTGGAGATACAACTCACCACTATAACTTTTCCTCTGTCTGGAGATACAACTCACCACTATAACTGTTCCTCTGTCTGGAGATACAACTCACCACTATAACTGTTCCTCTGTCTGGAGATACAACTCACCACTATAACTGTTCCTCTGTCTGGAGATACAACTCACCACTATAACTGTTCCTCTGGAGATACAACTCACCACTATAACTGTTCCACTGTCTGGAGATACAACTCACCACTGTAACTGTTCCTCTGTCTGGAGATACAACTCACCACTATAACTGTTCCTCTGTCTGGAGATACAACTCACCACTATAACTGTTCCTCTGTCTGGAGATACAACTCACCACTATAACTGTTCCTCTGTCTGGAGATACAACTCACCACTATAACTGTTCCTCTGTCTGGAGATACAACTCACCACTATAACTTTTCCTCTGTCTGGAGATACAACTCACCACTATAACTGTTCCTCTGTCTGGAGATACAACTCACCACTATAACTGTTCCTCTGTCTGGAGATACAACTCACCACTATAACTGTTCCTCTGTCTGGAGATACAACTCACCACTGTAACTGTTCCTTTGTCTGGAGATACAACTCACCACTATAACTGTTCCTCTGGAGACAGAACTCACCACTATAACTGTTCCTCAGTCTGGAGATACAACTCACCACTATAACTGTTCCTCTGTCTGGAGATACAACTTACCACTATAACTGTTCCTCTGTCTGGAGATACAACTCACCACTATAACTGTTCCTCTGTCTGCAGATACAACTCACCACTATAACTGTTCCTCTGTCTGGAGATACAACTCACCACTATAACTGTTCCTCTGTCTGGAGATACAACTCACTACTATAACTGTTCCTCTGTCTGGAGATACAACTCACCACTAAAACTGTTCCTCTGTCTGGAGATACAACTCACCACTATAACTTTTCCTCTGTCTGGAGATACAACTCACCACTATAACTGTTCCTCTGTCTGGAGATACAACTCACCACTATAACTGTTCCTCTGTCTGGAGATACAACTCACCACTATAACTGTTCCTCTGGAGATACAACTCACCACTATAACTGTTCCTCTGGAGATACAACTCACCACTATAACTGTTCCTCTGTCTGGAGATACAACTCACCACTATAACTGTTCCTCTGTCTGGAGATACAACTCACCACTATAACTTTTCCTCTGCCTGGAGATACAACTCACCACTATAACTGTTCCTCTGTCTGGAGATACAACTCACCACTATAACTGTTCCTCTGTCTGGAGATACAACTCACCACTATAACTGTTCCTCTGTCTGGAGATACAACTCACCACTATAACTGTTCCTCTGTCTGGAGATACAACTCACCACTATAACTGTTCCTCTGTCTGGAGATACAACTCACCACTATAACTTTTCCTCTGTCTGGAGATACAACTCACCACTATAACTGTTCCTCTGTCTGGAGATACAACTCACCACTATAACTGTTCCTCTGTCTGGAGATACAACTCACCACTATAACTGTTCCTCTGTTTGGAGATACAACTCACCACTATAACTGTTCCTCTGTCTGGAGATACAACTCACCACTATAACTGTTCCTCTGTCTGGAGATACAACTCACCACTATAACTGTTCCTCTGTCTGGAGATACAACTCACCACTATAACTGTTCCTCTGTCTGGAGATACAACTCACCACTATAACTGTTCCTCTGGAGATACAACTCACCACTATAACTGTTCCTCTGTCTGGAGATACAACTCACCACTATAACTGTTCCTCTGTCTGGAGATACAACTCACCACTACAACTGTTCCTCTGTCTGGAGATACAACTCACCACTTTAACTGTTCCTCTGTCTAGAGATACAACTCACCACTATAACTGTTCCTCTGTCTGGAGATACAACTCACCACTTTAACTGTTCCTCTGTCTGGAGATACAACTCACCACTTTAACTGTTCCTCTGTCTAGAGATACAACTCACCACTATAACTGTTCCTCTGTCTGGAGATACAACTCACCACTATAACTTTTCCTCTGTCTGGAGATACAACTCACCACTATAACTGTTCCTCTGTCTGGAGATACAACTCACCACTATAACTGTTCCTCTGTCTGGAGATACAACTCACCACTATAACTGTTCCTCTGTCTGGAGATACAACTCACCACTGTAACTGTTCCTTTGTCTGGAGATACAACTCACCACTATAACTGTTCCTCTGGAGACAGAACTCACCACTATAACTGTTCCTCAGTCTGGAGATACAACTCACCACTATAACTGTTCCTCTGTCTGGAGATACAACTTACCACTATAACTGTTCCTCTGTCTGGAGATACAACTCACCACTATAACTGTTCCTCTGTCTGCAGATACAACTCACCACTATAACTGTTCCTCTGTCTGGAGATACAACTCACCACTATAACTGTTCCTCTGTCTGGAGATACAACTCACTACTATAACTGTTCCTCTGTCTGGAGATACAACTCACCACTAAAACTGTTCCTCTGTCTGGAGATACAACTCACCACTATAACTTTTCCTCTGTCTGGAGATACAACTCACCACTATAACTGTTCCTCTGTCTGGAGATACAACTCACCACTATAACTGTTCCTCTGTCTGGAGATACAACTCACCACTATAACTGTTCCTCTGGAGATACAACTCACCACTATAACTGTTCCTCTGGAGATACAACTCACCACTATAACTGTTCCTCTGTCTGGAGATACAACTCACCACTATAACTGTTCCTCTGTCTGGAGATACAACTCACCACTATAACTGTTCCTCTGCCTGGAGATACAACTCACCACTATAACTGTTCCTCTGTCTGGAGATACAACTCACCACTATAACTGTTCCTCTGTCTGGAGATACAACTCACCACTATAACTGTTCCTCTGTCTGGAGATACAACTCACCACTATAACTTTTCCTCTGTCTGGAGATACAACTCACCACTATAACTGTTCCTCTGTCTGGAGATACAACTCACCACTATAACTGTTCCTCTGTCTGGAGATACAACTCACCACTATAACTGTTCCTCTGTCTGGAGATACAACTCACCACTATAACTGTTCCTCTGTCTGGAGAAACAACTCACCACTATAACTGTTCCTCTGTCTGGAGATACAACTCACCACTATAACTGTTCCTCTGTCTGGAGATACAACTCACCACTATAACTGTTCCTCTGTCTGGAGATACAACTCACCACTATAACTGTTCCTCTGGAGATACAACTCACCACTATAACTGTTCCTCTGTCTGGAGATACAACTCACCACTATAACTGTTCCTCTGTCTGGAGATACAACTCACCACTACAACTGTTCCTCTGTCTGGAGATACAACTCACCACTTTAACTGTTCCTCTGTCTAGAGATACAACTCACCACTATAACTGTTCCTCTGTCTGGAGATACAACTCACCACTTTAACTGTTCCTCTGTCTGGAGATACAACTCACCACTTTAACTGTTCCTCTGTCTAGAGATACAACTCACCACTATAACTGTTCCTCTGTCTGGAGATACAACTCACCACTATAACTTTTCCTCTGTCTGGAGATACAACTCACCACTATAACTGTTCCTCTGTCTGGAGATACAACTCACCACTATAACTGTTCCTCTGTCTGGAGATACAACTCACCACTACAACTGTTCCTCTGTCTGGAGATACAACTCACCACTTCCTCTGTCTGGAGATACAACTCACCACTATAACTGTTCCTCTGTCTGGAGATACAACTCACCACTATAACTTTTCCTCTGTCTGGAGATACAACTCACCACTATAACTGTTCCTCTGTCTGGAGATACAACTCACCACTATAACTGTTCCTCTGTCTGGAGATACAACTCACCACTACAACTGTTCCTCTGTCTGGAGATACAACTCACCACTTCCTCTGTCTGGAGATACAACTCACCACTATAACTGTTCCTCTGTCTGGAGATACAACTCACCACTATAACTGTTCCTCTGTCTGGAGATACAACTCACCACTTTAACTGTTCTTCTGCTCTAGCCATTTTGTTTCCCTCCCTGTTGTGCTGTCTATCTGTCTCAGCATCTTCTCTGCTGTCACTCTGTGCTTCTTTTTTCCCCCTGTTTGCCTGTCATTATAAAAGTTAAGCTAATGACGTAGGCTATATTGCATATGTGTTCCCCTGCATCAACAGCTAACCTAAGTGTTATTAATATTACATAGCTCCAGATGAACATTTTCCCCTGGTGTCACTGGTGCCAATAACCTTTACACCAGCCCATGATTTTCCTCTAACACGTCCAAGCAGGAATGCAAGATTCTATATATTTTGATGTGCAACCTAATCCAGTGATTATCAGGAATTGTGGGTTGACAATAAGACGATACAGTAGTTGCTATATTTTACTGTCAAAATAGAACTCCAGAATTTCCAGATTGTTTTGGTTCAATAGAGATGAATTACATACAGTTCATCTTTACGCACACTAACGTGGGGTTCAACGCCTGAGGAAGGTGGAAACTCAAAGCAGATCACTAACTCTACATATAATACCTACTGCTAGCAGCCATGTATTTATCCAACAGTAAATGTAATGTCCTAAAAAAAACATTGCTAATTTAGGTTACTACCCATGAGCCCTATAGGCCTGTTTCCTCACAATGGCAGGTGTGCATCAAACATCCTCTCTTCGAGAGGGACAAGAGGACAAAGCTTCCAAAGCTGTGTTTTTCCCGCAATTGCATTTTGAAATGTTATATTATCACAATGCATTTTTCTCTCGAGTGCATGGGGGAGAAGATAGTAGCTCACTCATCACAGTGGAAGGCTCCAGTGAGTGCACAAGCACAGGGACAGGGCTGACACCTTCATATAGGAATCATGAGCATAATGCACATTACTATTTGACCAAATCATGGTTTTAACCGTCTAATAGAATGCTTTGAAGTGAAGTGACAATGTAGAGTGTGCTCACAAAAATGTGTGTGTCAATTTCGACCAACCCACCCAACAAAAAAATGATCCAGCCCATCTGGCATTTGCCAGAATTGGCAGATAGTCAATCCGCCCCTGCATGTGGCCAATATAACCTAATAAATTAATGTTGGGCGACCCCGGTGCAGTCAAATTATTTAGTAGAACGGGGCCTATTTGATGCCAACTACTTTCCCAGTGATCTTTGAATCATGTACTTTGTTCACTACATTCCTTCCAAGTATCAAACTTTCCCCTATCTATTAACTGATCTACTGATTCATTGAAATCTGCCTCAATGCATGACATGGACTATTATGGCAGTTATTGTAATGGTTTCTGGCCAGACTGTGCTGTTGAAATGGTGCTTGCTTGCTAAGTCAGGATATATGACATTAACCAATAAAAATATTATTAGAACTTCTAAAGATGGTTATCTGTGGAAGTAAAGACATGAGTTTATGGCTGCATAGTGAGTTAAATCCCCTGGTTTTAGACACTGGCTTTAAAGGATTATACTGCTTCTCTCACCTTAAGCTGTTTCATGTGCTGCTCATTTTCCCTCTAAACACAGGACTCCCTCTCTTTTTACTTCCCTTTACCATTCATATTTCTTGCTTGTTTCACTTCTCTTGAGTTTTATCCACATCTCAGCTTCTCGTCTATTTCTATCCGTATATATCTTGTTTTTAAATGTATCTCTCTTACTGTCAAAAATACATCTCCATCACGATCATCACAATGCGTTCTTTATGGAAAATGCAACCAAATAATATACAAACAAAATGTGGACGTCGTAATTGGACTCAGTTGCTGTGGTCCAACCCTCCAATACGATTAGGGAACCTTCGAAAGCACTCGGGGTGTCATAAAAAAAATGCACACCCCCCTCCACAACATAAAAAACATTTTCACATGACCGTCCCCACTCATTAAATTAACTCAAAATAATGATTACGACCACAAATAACAATATCTGTAGCGACCCAAAAATCTAAGTTAAAGAATAGGACTAATTCAAACTTTATGTTAATGGTATTTTCTGTTTCTTAGATTTTTGGGTGAGATGGAGATGTGAATCCAACATATCAATTATTAATTTGTAGACCAACTAGAATTAAAGCCAGACTAAATCAGTGGCACAGATTAAACTACCCAAGCAGTAGATACATCACATTTAAATGTTGATATTTGGTTGCAGTGTCAACCAAACACAATTCAATATTACACTACCGTTCAAAAGCTTGGGGTCACTTTTTGAAAGAAAAGTACACTTTTTGTCCATTAAAATAACATGAAATGGATCGGAAATACAGTGTGTAGACATTGTTAATGTTGTAAATGACTATTGTAGCTGGAAATGGCAGATTTTTTTATGTAATATCTACATAGGCGTACAGAGGCCCATTATCAGCAATCATCACGCCTGTGTTCCAATGGCACGTTGTGTTAGCTAATCCACGTTTATAATTTTAAAAGGCTAAAAGAAAACCCTTTTACAATTATGTTAGCACAGCTGAAAACTGTTGTCCTGATTAAAAAAGCAATAAAACTGGCATCAACATTTGTGGGTTTGATTACAGGCTCAAAATGGCCAGAAACAAAGAACTTTCTTCTGAAACTCGTCAGGGTATTCTTGTTCTGAGAAATGAAGGCTATTCCATGTGAGAAATTGGCAAGAAACCGAAGATCTTGTACAACGCTGTGTACTACTCCCTTCACAGAACAGAGCAAACTGGCTCTAACCAGAATAGAAAGAGGAGTGGGAGGCCCCGGTGCACAACTGAGCAAGAGGACAAGTACATTAGAGTGTCTAGTTTGAGAAACAGACACCTCACAAGTCCTCAACTGGCAGCTTCATTAAATAGTACCCGCAAAACACCAGTCTTGACGTCAACAGTGAAGAGGCGACTCCGGGATGCTGGTGTTCTAGGCAGAGTTCCCCTATCCAGTGTCTATGTTTTTTTGCCCATCTTAATCTTTTCATTTTATTGGCCAGTCTGAGATATGGCTTTTTCTTTGCAACTCTGCCTAGAAGAGCGAGCGAAACAGAGCCCCTCTATCTTAGTATGTGTAGCCCATGTATCTGATGCTGTCTGGGCATGTCATATTATTTTTGGCCTGACAGCATCAGATACATGGGCTACAAATACTAAGACAGAGTGCCACTGTTTGCCTTGCCCGGATGCTTTCTTTGGTGAAATAGATTCAATTACGAAACATGGATAGACATGAATGAGAAATTATTTTAGAAATGTGTTTATTTTGTGTTATTGTATATATTATTTTAGGAATACACACCACTTTGTAGGCTGAATGTCATTACACTTATGGTGTTTGTAATAGATGTCCCTTTCCATTCAAATTGCGGGTGCACAGTACACTGTTTGGATGCTGGACTTATTTTGGAGTCGACAAACTTAACCTACGGTTTGAAGTGATTTCTTTGACAATCAGATAAAAACATAATGACTGGTGAGTTCCTGACACATTTAAAGGGACATTTTTACAGTTACATTACATGTACTATAAAGCCCCCAGAAAATGTGTGCACACGCAAGCAGTTACCTAGCCAAAGCCGTCTACTACAACCATCTTTACTTCTGCACTGCAGCTGAATGGACTGGCTGTCCATAAAGCCAGCCATACAAATAGCCTTCCCTTCCAATGGCCAGGTGTCCCTATGGTCTTAAAGTCAGCCCTTTCATACCGCTAAACTGCCTTTGCCTTTTAGTAGGGATTGGAATGGTTTTCGTAGCCTAGTGGTTAAGCACATTGGGCCAGTAACTGAAAGGTCACTGGTTCAAAACTGTAGGTGAAGCATTTGTTGATGTGCCCTTGAGCAAGGCACTTAACTCTAATTGCTCCTGTAAGTCGCTCTGGATAAGAGTGTATGCTAAATGACTAAAATGTGTTTTAAATTGTTGGTGTTAAGCTAGCCTGCCCTATCCAATTGATGTCCCTGAAGCAAACACTGTAACAAGACTTTTGGAATTGATTGATGATTTATTTGAACAGGGAAATATACCAAACCTAAGCTGAAGCATTTAATATGTTGAACCATCATAATTCTATTGAAAAAATCCACCTTCCAACGATTAAGGTTCAAAATGTTATGGCCCCCCTAAACTGGGTCTGTGCCCCACCTTGGCCACCCCATTCAAAATGTTCTCTACACGCCACTGGTGGTGTGCCCAGTAGGAGATCTCTCTTTCCATTCATCAAATGGGGAGTGCACAGTGCCCTGTTGGAATTGCAGTATATTAGTGGATAAACTAATAGGTAGCCTACAGGAGACCTTTGAAGTAGCCTATATCCAGATTAAAACATTGTGACTTGCTGTGTTCATGCCACACATAAAATGTAATACACTTTAAAAGTGAAATGACAAATATTAAGGCTATATTGAAGAATTAGGTTCTAGGTGCACAAGGGAAAGCCGCTCAGATCAAATAGGAGGCAGAGAGCGTGTTAAGGTTTCCTGAATAACTGGCCCTGCTGGGAGCATATGTGGCCACATTATTATAGGACAATTTAGGAGATTGATGATCTACTAAAGAATGCATCTAGCCTAGGCAACCATTTGGATCAGTTGTGGGTCTACTGTCAACAGTTTATAAGGTCTAGGAAGGCACAGTAGCCAGCCTTTCTGGCTGTATTTTTACTTCTGATAATGAGATGTGCTTTCTTTAGTGGATTTTCTTTTTAACCTTTATTTAACTAGGCAAGTCAGTTAAGAACAAATTCTTATTTTCAATGACAGCCTAGGAACAGTGGGTTAACTGCCTTGTTCAGGGGCAGAATGACAGATTTTTACCTTGTCAGCTCAGGGATTCAATCTTGCAACCTTTTGGTTACTAGTTCAACACTCTAACCACTACGCTACCTGCCGCCTCCAAATTTACAGTACCAGTCAAAAGTCATTCAAGGGTAGATTTTAGATTCTTCAAAGTAGCCAACCTTTGCCTTGATGACAGCTTTACACACTTTTGGCATTCTCTCAACCATCTTCACCTGGAATACTTTTACAACAGTCTTGAAGGAGTTTCCACATATGCTGAGCACTTGTTGGCTGCTTTTCCTTCACTCTGCGGTCCAACTCATCCCAAACCATCTCAATTGGGTTAAGGTTGGGTGATTGTGGAGGCCACGTCATCTGATGCAGCACACCATCACTCTCCTTCTTTGTCAAATAGCCCTTACACAGCCTAGAGATGTGTTGGGCCATTGTCCCATTGAAAAACAAATGATAGTCCCATAAAGCGCAAACCAGATGGGATTGTGTATCGCTGCAGAATGCTGTGGTAGCCATGCTGGTTAAGTGTGCCTTGAATTCTAAATAAATCACTGACAGTGTCACCAGCAAGCCCCCCCCCCCCCCCCCCCCCCACACACACACACCATCACACCTCCTCCATGCTTCACTGTGGGAACCACACATGTGGCCCACACACACCATCACACCTCCTCCATGCTTCACTGTGGGAACCACACATGTGGACATCCTCCGTTCACCTACTCTGCATCTCACAAAGACACTGCGGTTGGAACCAAAAATCAAAAATTTGGACTCATCAGGCCAAAGGACAGATTTCCACCAGTCTAATATTGGTTGCTCATGTTTCTTGGCCCAAGCAAGTCTCTTCTTCTTATTCGTGTCCTTCAGTAGTGGTTTCTTTGCAGCAATTCAACCATAAAGGCCTGATTCACGCAGTCTCCTTTGAACAGTTGATGTTGATATGTGTCTGTTACTTGAACTCTGTGAAGCGTTGATTTGGGCTGCAATCTGAGGTGCAGTTAATTGCCAATTTCTGAGGCTGGTAACTCTAATGAACTTATCCTCTGCAGCAGAAGTAACTCGTTGTCTTCCTTTCCTGTGGTGGTCCTCATGAGAGTCAGTTTCATCCTAGTGCTTGATGGTTTTAGCGACTGCACTTGAAGAAACTTTCAAAGTTCTTGAAATTTCCCGCATTGACTGACCTTCATGTCTTAAAGTAATGATGGACTGTCCTTTTTCTTTGCTTATTTGAGCTGTTCTTGCCATAATATGGACTTGGTCTTTTACCAAATAGGGCTATCTTCTGAATACCAAACCTACCTTGTCACAACACAACTAATTGGCTCAAACGCAATAAGAAGAAAAGAAATTCCACAAATGTACTTTTAACAAGGCACACTTGTTAATTGAAATGCATTCCAGGTGACTGCCTCATGAAGCTGGTTGAGAGAATGCCAAGAATGTGCAAGCTGTCATTAAGGCAAAGAGTGGCTACTTTGAAGAATTTCAAATGTAAAATATATTTTGATTTGTTTAACACTTTTTTGGTTACTACATTATTCTATATGTGTTAAAAATCCTTGAATGAGTAGGTGTGTCTAAACTTTTGACTGGTACTGTATATTGAACATGTTGGTGCAGCTTTGAATGATTTGATGTGTGGTATGATTGCTAGTTAGCCTATTGCAGATCTGGACAAACAATCCACCTAACACTATTTTCACTATGAATGGTGAACAGAGGGCAGGATAGACAGTAAGACTGGTAGACTATATTGACTTGTGGTATAGTTAGCGCGTGGAAAAGCGTAGTGCGTAAGGGAAGTACCAAAACACCTTAATTAGGGAGGCACATGCAAGCAGATGAGGAAATGTGACTAGGATAGAAGAAATTAGGCCTATATAGGAAAACCTGCAAAATACTGAATGTAAACCTTGGGTAAATGCACTACCCTCCCCTGTGCCCAATAAAAAAGACATACAACCCTCCCCAAAGGAAAATGAAAAAGTTACACCCCCTCTCCTATTTTGGACCCCACCCCCCAAGTAGTTTTTGAACAGTCCCTTAGATTACTTTATTATTTGTGACGGTCCAGAATGCTGGGTTTTTGGCAAATGTTGTCACCACAATGTGATCAAAAATGTAAACAACCATTATATCAATGTTCACATGATTGGACCATGCTTTAATTCTCAGAGGCTGACCGACATTGATTACTAGTGGGTGGATTTTATCCCAACAGCTCTCACTGTTTCTTCTGTTGCCTCCTCTGCAGTTTGTGATGGGAGATTCCATGCCGTGTCAGCTACAACCTGGTGAGGGGTGTGGTTCCCAGGAGAGATCAGGGCTGTGTGTCAATACTCTTGAGGTGGCACCTCTCTTTACCTCCATCCTCTCCTTCAGGATGGCTGAAAGAAATGAAGCCATTGATGCAGTCCCAGGTCTCAGTGCTGAGTGCTCTATGCTCATCTCAGTCCTGCTGACAGCGCCCACGCACCACAGCCCAGCCCAGCTTTACCCATACCCCCAGGGCTGTGTCAGCCAGGGAATCCAGAGTAACACCTAAATCCCTAGCATCCTAACCGAGCAGACCTGTTTCAGCTTGTTCTCTATGGAGTCTGCTGGCAACCTACTTTTTCAAACAACACATAGCTTTGCTATACTACCCTTCTTCTTCTGCAGTCAACTGTCTACTCCCAGTCATTGTGCCATGGGTGGGCTGTGGGCTGAACTTTGCGATCCTTGGCACGGCTGCCTTGGTCGGTTGTTGTGTTGTGCTGTTGTGGCCGAGCACCATGCCCCGAACCAGGAACAAAAGCACTCCGTGTAAATTAAAGAGCAATTATCTGTAGTGCGTGCTGGGGCAAGTGTCTGCTGTTTGCCTGACTTGAGTGATGAGAGGCAGAATGGGACTATCGGAGAGAGGGGCCTACTTGAAAAGAACTACCGCAGCATAGCGTATGTCTGGATGATTTATACTGATATGCGATTGAGTATAAAATTAAGGCGTTTCAGGATGAAATGTAACACAGGAGTGGGTTACCCTAACTTCTTTCACATGTCTGTGCTCACATTGAAATGTACATTTGTCGTCAAGTAGACTGACATATGTTTTGATGTATCAAATAGACCTATGTTTTGGAAATTAAAATGTCTCAATTGAATGAAAGTAGGATAGTCTGTTAATAAAGTAATTCAACTTTACTATAATTTAAGCCTACCCTCCATAGAACATCATGGGATAAGGGAAGACTTTGCGCACATTGATTCTTTCAAATACCTCTGCAGGGGTAGACTATTAAACAGAAACAGATCTTTAACTTCAGCGTTTGAATAACTTTATTGAAACAACATTCCATAACACCTTAGAGTCATTCAGAGGTTAAGTAGTGGTGGTTTCCAGAACCCCTCTCCTCTCTCTGTCACCATGCTCAGACACTTTCTAAAACACAGTCCAGTCCAGCCTTCCTCTCACACAGTCCCCTTCGCCACTGAAAACACAACTCTCAAGTGTTGACCGGTCGACCTGTTCATTAATTTCTCATTAGTCAACAGTTTTTCCTGCAGCTCCTGAGGGAAATAGACTAACCCCACTATTAACACCAACTGCAGACCCTCGTGACCACCCCTGACACACACACACACACGCACGCACGCACACACACGCACACACGCGCACACGCACACAAATCCTACACACAAACCCTCCACTCCCCCCAGTCCGTTTCCCCTAGCGATGACCCTCTCACTCACACACACACACAAGCACGCACGCACACACACACACACACACACACACGCACACACACACATAGCCCCCTTTTATTCCACTCTGAGGGGTGGTTTAAGTCCCCTGGGTGCAGTAGGCCGCGGCTCCCTGGTTTACAACCCTGGCCCCTCTTTCCAGAGTCCTTCAAAGTGTTTGACTGTAGCCTGCAGTCACTTCAGACTTAATTAACAGGCACATTCCCCAATGGGACAGACCAAGGCCTTTTCACTGTTAATCACAACAAACAAGCAGGTGACTCGACTGGAACACTACATTTTGATTCATTAGCTTTTCTATAGGTCTACATGTGTGTGTGGTGTTGGGCTCTGAACAGAAAATTCCATGCTGACTATTTTTCGCCATCGTGTTGGTCTAGAATAGATGGAGAACAGGCATGAAATAGATTTGCATGTTGAGAGTTTTGTTGTTTTGTTATTTTATTTTTACAGAGCCATGCCCTGTTGGGGAACTAATTTGAAATCAATACTGTTTGAGAAGTTATCTAACGTTACTCAGTTTGATTCCTTAGTTTGATTCTTGTTGTTGTCAGTGAGATTGGGAAACTGATAGAATGGCATAGAAATAGAATATGATTCTGATGTAAAAATGATTCCAAGAAGAATTCACACTGAGATTTGTATTGTGGTATTCTTGATGGATTACCTTTGTAGGGATGCCAGCTAACAGCTTGCCTGTTGTTTAAAGAATCACTTCCCAGCTGACAGGCAAGACAGAGCGCTAGGCCAGAAGCCTAGAACACAGATTACAATGGATAGGCTAGATAAGAGATGTGTGGGGGAAGCCTCCCTCCCTCTCTCTCTCTAGCAGCTACACAGGAAGTTCATGGCCATGAGGTCACAGGAACACGCCATGTTTCAGGGCAACACAGCACACTGCACACGACTGGTTTCATCCGGAATTCTTACAGTCTTCAGAAGTTTTTTTTGCTTCATTGTTTGTCTTGTTTTTACTGTGTCAACTTGAACATGATCAGTTGGTGACTATTTCCTTGTTTTCCTATTCAAAAGCAGTTACTTTTTACATGGAGTTAATAGAAATTAGGAATACACTTAAAAGTAAACATAATAGTGGGAATATTGCTTCATCAACATCTCCATGAGGCATAATGGCAGTGTGGCACCTGTGCAGACAGAGAGTTGAATGTAAACAGGCGTCCTTCTTTGTCATACAACCTACAGTAGGCCTGTGTTCCTATTCTAAAGGTATCAGTGGGGTGGCCGGTCACAATTGCTGACACCAAGGACTTTGCTCATCAAACACTGACTACAGTAAAACAAAATATGCGTACTGCTAATGGGCAGAGGAAATTGCATCACAGGGCCTGAGGCATCTCTCTTTCTCTCTCCCCAAAAGGAAGAAGACCCAGATGTGAAGATGGAGGAGGGATACGAACTTGACCTGACTTACGTGACGGAGCGCATCATCGCTGTGTCCTTCCCCCGGGCATGCTCAGAGGAGATCTACTTTCACAACCTGAAGGATGTCACACGGATGCTCAAGTCCAAGCACGCTGATAACTACCTGGTCAGTTAGCACTAGTCACGTCCATGTGTCTCACACCATCCTTCATCTCACTGATACCTAGTCCTTTCAAGCTTAAAAGCCTAGTCCTCTATTACTGGGTTGTTTGTTTTCTTGATTTGGAAAAGTTGAAATTGTGACTGTTACTGACCAAGTGATTCTGTATCATTGACACATTTGGGGGGGTTTTAGAGAAGTGATGATAACAGGAAAATAGCCTACTTTTACCTCAGCACAACCATCTTTTAGTGTGGTGTAGTGTGAAGCACAGAAGCCTTTTTTTAGTTCATATTGGAAAGAGTGAAAACGGTTGAAATAGTTACATTTTAATAAGACAGTAATATAAAGGCATAGAATGAAATAGCAAAATAAATGAATGTATTCATGCATACATACCTGTATACTTTTTCTTTCTAGATTATCAACCTGTCGGAGAAGAGACATGATCTCTCTAAAATGAACCCTAAGGTAAAGAAACCATATTGTATTTTTCCGAATGTAGAGCATAAACAAATGAGAGGGCAGGACACGAAGACATATAGCCATCTACAAGCCGCAGATCGACTAAGCTGTATTTGCCATTAATCAATGAATATCAATGGCAACAAGGATCTCAACCGTATCCGGGTCGTTCCACCAATTCGGTACCTTTTGAGATGTATAACTTGGTTTGATTTCACCTAATTTTAAAGATTCTGTCATAAAGAGCACGTTTGACTTCATAAAAACATGTTTTCCCTTCCCAAGAGGTTAAATAAAAAAATGACTATAGTAGAGCCAAATAAAGTAACAGGGTTGACGATGTCATCTTAAAATCAGCCATAAATCCCCTTTTGAGATGGGGAATGGAAGCTTGTTGTATGCAACAGGGAGTGGCAATTGAATGCGACTCCCTGTTACCCCTAGATACCCCTATCTAGGGGTAACAGGGTTGATGTGTTATGCTCAACCCGCTCAGTTTTCCACCACCAAATCTTCCTGGTAGTCACAGAGGGATGTCAAAATGCAGATATTAAAAATATAAAAAATCGGATTAAATTCTCCATGTGACGCACAGTAGCAGTCAAAAGTTTGGACACACCTACTCATTACCGGGTTTTTCATTATATTTACTATTTTCTACATTGTAGAATAATAGTGAAGACATCAACATGGTGAAATAACACATATGGAATCGTGTAGTAACCAAAAAAGTGTTAAATGCATTAAGAAGGAAAGAAATTCCACAAATTAACTTTTAACAAGGCAAACCTGTTAATTAAAATCATTCCAGGTGACTACCTCGTGAAGCCGGTTGAGAGATCGCCAAGAGTGTGCAAAGCTGTCATCAAGGCAAAGGGTGGCTACATTGAATAATCTAAAATCCAAAATATATTTTGATTTGTTTAACACTTTTTTGGTTACTACATGATTCCATGTGTTATTTCACAGTTTTGAAGTCTTCACTATCATTCTACAATGTAGAAAATAGTCAAAATAAAGAAAAACCCATGAACGAGTAGGTGTGGCCAAACTTTTGACTGGTACTTGCATTAAAGGGCATTTCATTGAATAACAGGCTTTTAAAATGTAATGTGGGTGCACAATTTCTACCTAAAATATCAAAGGGATGCAAAAGGCACTCATTTCGTGGATGACCCATGATACAAATGTATCACTAGATAACCCTTTAATTCAGAAAGGCTATCTCTAGGATTTCTGGAGACTCTGCACATGCTAATTAGATAACATATACATTGTATAGAGGTTGAATAGATGAGCATGATCTGTTACAAAGTGCGTATGTGTATGTGTGACTTACCTTGTGTGTGTTTGCAGACTCTGGACACGGGCTGGCCTGACCTGCATGCTCCTCCTCTGGATAAGATCTGTACCATCTGTAAGGCCATGGAAAACTGGCTAAATGCTGACCCTTTACATGTGGTGGTCATACACTGCAGGGTGAGCAGCATCCTCATCACTCTGTCATCGTCACCATTTCATTATCTCTCATTCTTCTTCTGGCCTCATTTGTTTCACTTTACATTGACTTATCTATTCAAAGCTGATTTTTGGAACACATCCATCAAGACAGTGCAGGAGGGAGCACTGTAGTGAAGATGATTGCATGGGGATAGCTGGCTAGCAGCAAAGATGGTTGCCTCTTCCTTTCTGCTAGCAGCTAGCCGGGAAGTAACCCAATGACTGTATATATGACTGGACAAAACAATCGATCAAGTGACACTATTCATTCCTATGTGAAGACTCAACAGCACATTGAAGCCAAATTAAGTCGTTTAAGATGGCGTCTCATGGAGACTTAACATGCGCAGTTTGAGCTACTCCAGAAAGTGACTTTGCAGGCTAGCTCAGTGCTGCCCCCTCTCATTTAGTAACTGAAGTTGAAGGCCAACCGGGATACTGCAGGCTGCCATTAGTAACTTAATTGTCCTTATAACTACTTCTTGTGTGTGCAATTTGAAATTATTCAGTTAAAGGACATACATCTGGTGTATTAAAGCAATTATTGGTATCATGATTGTCTTTGATTTATGAACTTTTTACACAACAATTACCACGAAGATTGCCATTTTTCCATTCACTATAATGGGGGATCCTGTTTTCTGCTAACAATGCCTGCATGGTCGGACTTAAAGTTCCATAACTTCCATGAGAGGGGGCAGCCGTTCTCCCCTGAAGAAACCTCGTCCCCATGCTCTTGCGCTCAGCACGTTTGGGTGGAAGTGTCTCGGAACGAGATTAGACGGGAAGCAGCGAGGTGAAGCTAGTGTTTACTCTGCCCAAGAAAATCATTTCTGTATGGGGGTCAATGAGAGAGTGTCAAATTTGGTAAAACAAATAAGTCTAATTTGCTACGTGAGGATTATTTCATCTAATAACAGTTTCGTAATAGTAGGTTGTTACGGATGCACTGATATAAGTTGCTGAAATGGCAAAAAATAGACTTTATATTGGAGTTGTTCACATGTGTATCTGCCCTTTCATTGGCTTAAATGGTCTCACCTGATCTCGCCTCCTCCCACCTGCCTTCCATCTTTGCGGACATGTGTTTCCAATGTTAGAGCGGACACTCGACTATCTTGTCATTATACAGTTGAAGTCGGAAGTTTACATACGCCTTAGCCAAATACATTTAAACTCAGTTTTCACAATTCCTGACATTTAATCCTAGTAAAAATTCCCTGTCTTAGATCAGTTAGGATCACCACTTTATTTTAAGAATGTGAAATGTCAGAATAATAGTAGAGAGAATGATTTATTTCAGCTTTTATTTATTTTATCACATTCCCAGTGGGTCAGAAGTTTACATACACTCAATTAGTATTTGGTAGCATTGCCTTTAAATTGTTTAACTTCGGTCAAACATTTCGGGTAGCCTTCCGCGATTTTCCCACAATAAGTTTGGTGAATTTTGGCCCATTCCTCCTGACAGAGCTGGTGTAACTGAGTCAAGTTTGTAGGCCTCCTTGCTCGAGCACGCTTTTTCAGTTCTGCTCACACATTTTCTATAGGATTGAGGTCAAGTCTTTGTGATGGCCACTCCAATACCTTGACTTTGTTGTCCTTAAGCCATTTCGCCACAACATTGGAAGTATGCTTGGTGTCATTGTCCACTTGGAAGACCCATTTGCGACCAAGTTTTAACTTCCTGACTGATGTCTTGAGATGTTGCTTCAATATATCCACATAATTTCCCTGCCTCATGATGTCATCTATTTTGTGAAGTGCACCAGTCCCTCCTGCAGCAAAGCACCCCACAACATGATGCTGCCACCCCCATTCTTCACAGTCCGGATGGTGTTCTTCAGCTTGCAAGCATCCCCCTTTTTCCTCCAAACGTAACGATGGTCATTATGGCCAAACAGTTCTATTTTTGTTTCATCAGACCAGAGGACATTTTTCCAAAAATACAATCTTTATCCCCATGTGCAGTACAGTTTTTTTTCTGTGGTCTTGGCTGATTTCTTTAGATTTTCCCATGATGCCAAGCAAAGAGGCACTGAGTTTGAAGGTAGGCCTTGAAATACATCAACAGGTACACCTCCAATTGACTCAAATTATGTCAATTAGCCTATCAGAAGCTTCTAAAGCCATGACATCATTTTCTGGAATTTTCCAAGCTGTTAAAAGGCTCAGTCAACTTAGTGTATGTAAACTTCTGACCCACTGGAATAGTGATACAGTGAATTATAAATGAAATAATCTGTCTGTAAACAATTGTTGGAAAAATTACTTGTGTCGTGCACAGAGTAGATGTCCTAACCGACTTGCCAAAACTATAGTTTGTTAACAAGAAATTTGTGGAGCGGTTGAAAAATGAGTTTTAATGACTCCAACCTAAGTGTATGTAAACTTAGGTTGGAGTTCCGACTTCAACTCTAATAGAACATCTTTGCGGGAAGTGATCTTGTTAGCAACTTAGCCAACAGGTTAGCTTTCCCTGCTAATGTTTTACCATTGTTTCACATGTTCATTGAAGTACCTTGTTTAACCTAACATTGTGAAATGCAGTGAAATGTGTCTAGGGTTCGAAGGCCTTTCCACCGTGGTGGCACAAATTTGTTTAAGTTTTAGCGGGAGCTACTTCCGTTTTGCAATGGAGTTCATGATTAATGGTTCCGGGGAGTTCAAAAACTATTACTATTTGTTTGGTGAATAAATATTAGCTGCTTATTCAGAATGTAAGGCTTTTAAAAATGATTACGTAGTGGCAAAATATGACTTATCTTGTTACATTCTCAAAGTAAAATAGGCTAATGCTCTCCATCTTTCTTTCTCCTCTTTCTGTCTTGTATTTCAGGGTGGGAAAGGCCGAATTGGAGTGGTCATCTCATCATTTGTGCATTTCACCGACATATCTGCCAGGTAGGCTAACGGCTGCAAACAATGGCAGCTCCCATGGCTTTTCCTTCAATTCATTTACTGTTGTGAAATGTGACTTTGCTCAAACCAGAAGTTCTGGTAAAGCGTGAGTAGCACTTCTTGAGTGTTGGTTTACAAACCCATATCCTTATCAACTACAACCACGTCTCAGATAAATATAGACATAAGTATAGTCTTTCTCAGTGCCTGACCACTACTACTCAGCCCTTTCACTGTGTCAGAGCGTGAGTCAAACAATAGTTATGGATGTGGGATCAAAGGAAAGCCATAAGTCATGAGTAACGCTTACAGTATTACACACTCTAAATCAACATAAACATACTAGACATTAATGATAACAGAGTGTAACAGCATTTGTCATTTAGAACAAAGGTCAATGTAATTTTTCCTGAATGGACCTGGAAATGAATTTAGTATGAAATATGAGTTTCAGTAATGCACTTGAGTTCAAAATAATTTCCCCTCAAGGACATGCAGTTCCTCAAATTGGATTAAGCTACACAAACAGAGATGAACGATATTAACACATGGTAATTTCCAGTCTGAAAGACTATTCAGAGCAGCTGCAGCTAGGGTAATCCCTAAAGTCATCAATTGACAGCACACATTAAGGCAGAAAGTGGTTTATAAGGTAAAGGGAAGTGTTGTATGTGTTTGTGTGTGTTTGTGTGTGTCTTGTCTTATGCGCTTATGGCTATACATTCTGCACACAAACCCTGTGTGATATAGGGTACACATTGGTCGAGGCCGTGTTGTGTTTTGCCAATCAACGTTCCCCCCACTGTTCTGCTCCCACTGGGAGAGACTATTCACATAGTGACAGGGTCAGAGAGAGAAAGTGGGTAGTGAGAGAAAAAGAGAATGATGAAGAAGAGAGAGAAAAGGGAGAGAGAGAGAGTGTGTGTGTGTGTGTGTGTGTGTGTTCACGTGTGTGTTCACGTGTGTGTGTATGTGTGTGCATGCTTGCATATGTACGTGCATATGTGTGTCCTTTCGTGTCAGAGAGAAACAGAATATAAATTACTGGCACTCTTGATAAAGAGGAGCAAAAGAGACAGTATAAATTAAATAATACAAATACTGAGCTATATTGATTGCTAAAAAATGGGCAAATTATATTATGTTACACTAATACAATTGATCAGAGAAAGACATTGGGTTTAACAAGTAATAAAAAAATCCAAAAAAGGATAGGGGTAAAAATAATTGGCACCCCTGTTTTCAATAATTGATTACCCTCCCAATGTGAGGATAATGACAATGAGCTTTTTTCTAAAATGTTTTATGAGAGAACATATTTGGAGGGATCTTAGACCATTCCTCCATACAGAATACTTCCAGATTCTGTGCTTATGGACTGCCCTCTTCAATTCAAACCATAGCTTTTCAATGGGGTTCAAGCCCGGAGACTGAGATGGCCATTGAATTTTTTTAAATTTTGTGGTCAATTAACCATTTCTTTGTGGATTTGATGTGTGCTTGGGGTTATTGTCTTGCTGGAAGATCCACTTGCGGCCAAGTTTCAGCCTCCTGGCAGAGGTAACCAGGTTTTTGGCTAAAATGTCCTGGTAATTAGGTAAAGTTCATGACCTTAACAAGGGCCCCAGAACCAGTGGAAGCAAAATAGCCCTGTAACTTCAAAGATCCACCACTATATTTAACAGTAAGTATGAGATACTTTTCTACATATGCTTCCGTTTTTGACGCCACTGGTGTGCATGGCCAAAGAGCTATATTTTCATGTCATCAGACCGTAGCACCGCCTACAGTTTGCTAAATGGCGTAAAGTCTGATAAATGATGTAAAGTCTGATGGGGAGAAAGGGGGAGAATGGGTGAGTTGATCATCAAAATCGAACAATGTAAATTTATGTAACCCCCAACTGTGAATGAAGAACAGGACAGGCCATTCTATTGTTTTGATCCATTCCAATTCTAATCTTAAAATGTAATGTACCCTGTATCTGTCTACAGAATCAAAGTTAGGCTACTCTGGCCTACTTGGAATAGGCTACACAGTGAGAGCGTGCGTAATTGTACATGCTGAACAGCTTTTAATGTCTGGGAAAATATCCACATTGGGCAGAAGGTGAGCGAGTTTCGGAGAATGTGGTGATGAGGCTTGCGCAACCTTTCGTTGGCAAGGGGAGAAATGTCACCATGGACAATTTATTCACTTCACTGTCATTGGCGAACAAGTTGCTTGAAAAGAAAACAAGTCTGGCCGGCACCATGAACAAAGTGAGACGGGAGCTCCCTCTGTGCAAAATAAGGCACCTGCACAGCCATCATGCAACAGGGCTGAAGAATGAAAAAGAGACAGGACACAATAAAGAGAAAACTGGAAACTATTACACATAACAACCATATAAAGGTACACTCTTAGAAAAAAAGGTGCTATCTAGAACCTAAAAGGGTTCTATTGCTGTCCCCATAGGAGAACCCTTTGAAGAATCGTTTTTGGTTCCAGATGGAATCCTTTTGGGTTCCATATAGAACCCTTTCCACAGAGGGTTCTACATGGAACCTTAAAGGGTTATCCTATGGGGACAGCCGAATAACCCTTTTGGAACCATTTTTTCAAAGAGTGTATGTCAAAGTGTGTCAAGCAAGTGAAAGTTTCGAAAATTGTGTCTTCTGTTAGGACAAGGGATAACAGCTAAATGAAATCCATTGCGGGAAGATGCACACAAGCAAAAGCTGACAATAATTTACTCTTTTTGAATACTGTTGCCGAGGAAATTCATACACAGGGACACTCAAAGTCAATCTTAAATGAATCATTGTTTATTAACAGTTAACTGGAGAGATTCCAACAAAATGCATGCGCCATAGTGAACGTCTGTCAGGAGCTCTAACAGGGCAGTCCCGTTAGTTCCCTTATATATTGACAAGCTATATTTGCATGATTTAGCTTATTCATCATTCATAATTAATGTTTGCTTCATACATGTAACGACCAATACTGGGTCATGTACATTATGTGACAGATCAATACCTCACAAGGCTTCCTCTCTCTAAGCTGAGACCTTGAAACTGAGATATCCCTTTCTCTAAACAAGGTTCTGGACGTACTGCCAAATTGGAGATACTGATATTGAGGACTTGTTCAATCACTTGCATGAACACATAAATTGGTTTATAGAGAAGCACGAACAGAACACAGAAATTGGTTAATAGAAAAGCACAAACGTAAACATTTCCATAACACTGTCATATCGACACTTTATCAACACCCGTACACTTTTTCCACATTTATATACTTTACAGCCTTATTCTAAAATGTATTAAATTGTTGTTTTTTCCCTTCATCAATCTACACACAATACCCCATAATGACAAATAATTTTATTTTTTTTATTTAAAAAAATAAGTAAATAAGTATTCAGACCATTTGTTGAAGTACTTTGTTGAAGCACCTTTGGCAGCGATTACAGCCTCGAGTCTTCTTGGGTATGACTCTACAAGCTTGGCACACCTGTATTTGGGGAGTTTCTCCCATTCTTCTCTGCAGATCCTCTCAAGCTCTGTCAGGTTGGATGGGGAGCATCGCTACACAGCTATTTTCAGGTCTTTCCAGAGATGTTCGATTGGGTTCAAGTCCGGGCTCTGGCTCGGTAACTCAAGGACATTCAGAGACTTGTCCCGAAGCCACTCCTGCATTGACTTGGCTGTGTTCTAAGGGTCGTTGCCCTGTTGGAAGGTGAACCTTCGCCCCCTGTCTGAGGTCTTGAGCGTTCTGGAGCAAGTTTTCATCAAGGATCTCTCTGTACTTTGCTCCGTTCATCTTTCCCTCAATTCTGACTAGTCTCCCAGTCCCTGCCGCTAAAAAACATCCCCACAGCATGATGCTGCCACCACCATGCCTCACCATAGGGATGGTATTGGCCTGGTTTCCTCCAGACGTTATGTTGGCATTCAGGCCAAAGAGTTCAATCTTGGTTTCGTCAGACCAGAGAATCTTTGCCTATTGGCAAACTCCAAGCAGTTGTCTTGTGCCTTTTACTGAGGAGTGGCTACTTTATTTCCACTCTACCATAAAGACCTGATTGGTGGAGTGCTGCAGGGATGGTTGTCCTTCTGGAAGGTCCTTCCATCTCCACAGAGGAACTCTGGAGCTCTGTCAGAGTGAACATCGGGTTCTTGGTCACCTCCCTGACCAAGGCCCTTCTCCCCGATTGCTTAGTTTGGCCGGGTGGCCAACTCTAGGAAGAGTCTTGGTGGTTTCAAACTTCTTCCATTTGAGACTGATGGAGGTAACTTTGTTCTTGGGGACCTTCAATGCTGCAGAATCTTTTTTGTATCCTTCCCCAGATCTGTGCCTTGACACAATCCTGTCTTGGAGCTCTACAGACAATTCCTTCGACCTTATGGCTTGGTTTTTGCTCTGAGATGCACTGTCATCTGTGGAACCTTATATAGACAGGTGTGCGCCTTTCCAAATCATGTCCAATCAATTGAATTTACCACAGGTGGACTCCAGTCAAGTTGTAGAAGAATCTCATGGATGATCAATGGAAACAGGATGCACCTGAGTTCAATTTCGAGTTTCATGGCAAAGGGTCTGAATGCTTATGTAAATAAGGTATTCTATTTTTGAATTTTAATACATTTGCAAAACAAATCTAAAAACCTGCTTTTGCTTTCTCATTATGGGGTAGTGTGTGTAGACTGATGAGGAAATATATATATTTTATCCATTTTAGAATAAGGCTGTAGCGGGAAAAAAAAGTGGAAAAGGTGAAGGGGTCTGAATACTTTCTGAATGCATCATTGCTTTTGTGCTGAGATTTACTATTCATCAAGGCCACTTATAATAATGTTTAGGCTACTGATGTTGTCATTATTTGAACGTGGGTCTTTTATTTTTTTAGGCTGGGGTGTTCTTTTTTTGTTGTTGTTATAAAAAATAGCTGTTACCATGTTTCAAAACATATGTTTCTGTTTCATAGTTGTAACAAAGGCAATTCATGAAAGAAATGTATTGGAAACAGTTTTGTGTTTTTTTATGTTTTTTGGTTTTTGCATATAGCGTAGAATACCATTAACTAATGAAAATGCTAATGTAGTATTTAAAAAAATATATATTCAAATGTTACCAAAGGCATTCTTAAACACAACCAAATTGTTATTTTTGCAATAGTATATATGAAATGTATTAATTACACTGCTAGAATGTTGCAGTCAGAATGACTTGAAGGGGGTTCCATTCGAGGCCCAGCGGTTCTAGTGCTAAAAAAACGACCAAATTATTATAATAAAACATTTGTTTGTTTTTATCTCTGTAATACTACTAGCCTCAGTTTATGAAGTTGGCTCTAGCTAGCCCAAATAGGTTCCCAATCTCCCACCCTCATAACTAGCTAAACTATTTCAGGCTATCAATCAAGTTGGAGTAGTGAGCTTGATGATGCAGAGAAGCAGGTTATTAAAAAAAGAGGTATTATTAAAGTTTTTTTACATATAGTTAAGCACAATGATTATGGCTCTAGATTGTAGGAAAAGCTGTATCAGGTGTTTGAAAAAGTATAAATTCTCCAACTTATGGACGGGTGCCTAGCCCTCCTATGGACCAACCCCCCCAGCCATCCTCACGTACTTTGTGCCCCCTCAGATTTTTGGGGTGCATGACGCCCTGATTAGAAACCTGTGGTTTGAATTGAATAGGGCAGTCCATAGGGGTAGACGAAGGATATCAAGAATCTGGAAAGATTCTCTAAGTAGGAACGGTCTAAGATCCCTTTTAATGTGTTGAATATTTGCAAATGTTTGTTTACAGTGTGTCACTCCACTCAGTCAGCCAGGAGTGTTTCTGGTAACAGTCAGATGACTTACGCTCACTTCAGTTTAATTCACTTTTATTTAAAACTAAAGCTCTTATCTACAGCTTACTTACCATGATTGTCATGCTTACCCACCCTGTCAGTGTTTAAGCCCAAACAGGAGGGTAACTCGGTGTTTAAGCCTAAATTATGTCTGTGTCTCTCTCGCGTAGTGCTGATCAGGCCCTGGACCGCTTTGCAATGAGGAAGTACTACGACGACAAGGTCTCAGCATTAATGACACCCTCTCAGAAAAGGTAAGACCTCTTCTCAGGCATAATATGAATCTACTCTTTTAGTATTGAGAGAATGCCCATTGTGTGATAAGGATGGTGAGGTAAAGGTGTTTTCCCACACCCAACACACACACCCACACACATATCCCTCTCCGCCCACCTTAGGGCAAGTTCAGGTCCCTGTTCCACCTGAGCCAATAGAAAACCTTTTGCGTGTCTTGGTCTTGTTAATTCATTCCCATAGAAAAGGGCCCGTGATAGTCATGCCATTGTGAGTAATTGAAACAGAATGGGATCCCGTGGTGACCTGGTGTAATCTTATCCTGCTGCATCACACTGAATCACTGTGACTCAGTCATACAGTGGGCGCCTTAGTAAGAATGTCCCCATCACAAACACACAACCTCAATGGATCTTCAGAAAAGTAATATTCCCATGTGTGCTACAGTTTCTCTGTTATACTTGTCATGGTTGGACCCAGCCATTGATGTAATTGTTGTAAGTGATCTGTTGTTGTCTACTTTAACCTACAGTATATGCAGAGGGGTTTAGCTAGTGAGGATCCTCTTGCTCGCTATTGTGTGGATTACTGTATCTCTACTATTCTGCCATGCCAGGTACGTTTGGATCCTGAACAGTCTCCTGAGTGGGTCGATGAAAATCAACGCCTCTCCACTGTTCCTGCATTGCATCATTCTACATGGGATACCAAACTTTGACACTGCAGGAGGTAACTTACTACCTGCTTTTGTTCACATATCGGCCCACTAGGATAAAAAAAAAACATTCCACTCAGTCAATAGAAGCTAGAAGTCTGACAAATAACTACCAATAAAATCCCTTTCCAAAATGGCATTTTGGAAAGCTTGCTTGCTAAAGGAACCTATCCTTTCCCTCGGACTGACACACGTGTATGCACGCGCATGCACATACATAAACACACACCGCAGAATAACAAAAAAAAAATTGTCTACCAATAACATAGAGATTTTTGTTGTTGATTTCACGTTGAATTTACATTAGTTGACATTTCAACCAAATGTAAATAAAAACAAGACGTTGAAATGACTTCTTTGCCCAGTGGGTGTTTTTTTGCAAGGTGGCAAATAAAACAACCAAATAAAACAACCTCTGATTTCTTGTCATTGAGCTGGAGAAATTTGTGAAGGGCAGCTACGCTAGCTTGGTCACCGGGTCTGATTGGTAAATAAAGCTGTGTGTCACCCGCAAAGCAGTGAAACTGAATGTTATATCTGTTTGGGCTTCTGGAAGTCAATTTGCAGTCTATAAATGATTTTTTAATAACGTTACTGCCCCCCGACCATCCGCTGAACAAAAAATTGGCACTTGGCTGATTTAAGTTGATACCTGCCATAGTAAATAGGTGCTGGGGAAGATACTGAACCACCAATGCTTACTGAGAAACGTACGCCACATAGATATGACCTGAACATGGATGTTGTGATCAATAGTATCAAACGCGGCACTGAGATCCAAAATATCTAGAATGGAGCGTTCACCATTCATCTGTAATAGCCCACAAGAAGCTTGAGGGAAAGTTTTTATGCCATTTTGTTAGCACGTATTGTCAATTGATACCAACATGAATCAATGCTTGATAATACACAAATGTTATGATGCAGTTTATTGATATGAATAATATTCTAAGAATTTTTGTTCCTCACTTTTGCCACAACAAAATTGATCTCGCGTGAATTATAGTACTGTATTTCTCTTCTCATAATACAATCATTTTTTTCCAGTGTGTCGGCCATACCTGAAAGTCTACCAAGGAATGCAAGCTGTCTACTCCTCGGGGGTCTAGTAAGCATTCATTTAAGTTTTCAATTTTGTTTGACAGTAAGTGATACATTTTCTTTTAATGACAATCTGTTGTTCTAATTTACCGCTCTCTGTGAGTGTCACCGAGGGAGTTAGATTATGGCTATAGGCCGTCACTTTTGCCCATGATTTGTGACTGGGCTAAAGTGGAGATGGAGGAGTAGACTGCATAAATTGAGCAGTACTCTACGCCGCCCGGTCATGTTGGGTGCGTTCCTCTGCCCAGGCGTTTCTGACGCATTCCAGATCTTACAACGCCTGGATAGATATTTTAAGTATCAGCTAACCACGTCATATGTTATAGAAATCTGGTGCCTGACGGCACAGTCGATGACGTGGCACGCAACCATTGGTTTATGCATGCAACGTCTGAGCAGGGGAAGGCAACCAATGTCAACAAGGCAGCATGGTGCATCATTCAGAAATACATGTCTTTTCCATAAGATGTGCACACATTTTATAATAGTTTTCCTTTGGAATGCAGCAGATAAAGCACATATGCGTTTTTATCAAGACTAAACACAACTTTGGCGTATGAAAACTCAGAATACGAAGTCAGTACTCCAGGTGCTTGATATACGTCAGTTTGGATTGAGCCGACTTTGGCTTTGAACGGGGCAGCCCTGTTTCAAAACAAAGGCAATCACTTTTCACCAGGCCCCCAGTGTCCGGTCTGGAGTGTGGAGTCAGGAGCTCTGCTGATCGTTTACTATGTAGCAACCACAGGAGGTTGGTGGCACCTTAATTGGGGAGGACGGGCTCGTGGTAATGACTGGAGCAGAATCAGTGGAATGGTATCAAATACATTAAATACATGGTTTCCATGTGTTTGATGCCATTCCATTCACTCCGTTCCAGACATTATTATGAGCTGTCCTCCCCTCAGCAGCCTCCACTGGTAGCAATCTAGCGGTGCCAAAAGCCCTGGTCTGCCCAAGATAGACTACAGTATGTAGCAAATTACGATCGCAAGAACAGCCAACATCAGAAAATGTAGACAGGCGTTTTGGGCTCTAAAATGTGTTTATTATGATCAAGTTCTCGCCCCACAGTGAATTATTTCAAAGTTCGCTACAAATCAAGATATATTTAATTAAATAGTGATCCTTTCTGACTACTATATTTGTCATCACACAGGACCACATGCTGACATAGACCAATCACTCATGCACACACTTCTTGACTGTTTATGTCCAAGTCTTCCGGTATTGATGCCAACGTCACCTAGCAGTGTTGGGTTAACTCTCTCAGGCAGGATGAAAATGACTATATTGTTGATCCTTTGCTAGTTACGACCACTTTCACCATGATCCTTAGCAATTTCTGGGTGCCATTTGGCCTCATTCAACAATATGGCGTGCTTCAAATTCAAATACTTCAGCCTTCATGAGCCATTGGGAGTTTTCCAAGGAATATGTGGATAACGTCAGCGCTATCACTGTGTACTGGCTTTAATGTCTATGGTGCAAACTCTGTCCACCCGGGCCATCTGCCCACCAGGGCAACCTGGCCATCATAGCATGTTCTCTCTGATTGGTTGTTTGTCTCTATTACCCAGTCACATTGGGCCTGGACACAGGGACAGGATATGTATCAGTCTGGAACCTGCTCAGATGTTAAAGGGAGACATCATGGTAAGAATAACGTCTCATAGCATCACATAACACATCCTACAGAATGTACTGGGTATACCATACAAGAAGAAAGATGCAAGTTATGACCGATTAGACTTACACACATGAAATAGTGAGAACGGTTTTTATAAGGTCACATGAATACACACACAAACAGCTGTTACAGCAGCCAGTCTTTCCATGTTCCTGCAGGTGAAGTGTTACCATAAGAGTGATGTCACTTTGGAGCGTGAGGTGATCTTCCGGCTCCAGTTCCACACAGGAGCAGTGCAGGGCTACAACCTGGTGTTCGAGAAGGAAGACATGGAGACTGCCAATAAAGGTCTACACACATTGCATACACATTGCCGTCACAGGATAAAAAAACCACTGGACTTCATTTGGGTTTGGCTCATCCATTAATAAAAACCAATCATGTGTTCCCATAGACTGTAATGTATTATGGCTTCCTGGGGGAATCTCAGTCATAGGCAGCATCATTCATCTTTCCGTGGCATTCCAATGCAGCCACACTCACTCCATTCCTTTGTGTTTCCTCTGCAGATTGCAGATTTCTGGATTACGGGAAAGTGGAGCTGGTGTTCTCTGAGGGCCCGGAGAAAATCCCAGGTATTTTTCGAAACTCCTAGAACTCCTTAGCTATAACTCAGTTAGAAAAGCAGGAGGGTTTGAAAACCTCCTGACACATGGTCCTTTCACCACCCAGCTTCCCCCCTCAATCCGCCCTCTTTTCCCCTCTACCCCTTGCTGAGATGAGGATGTGGAAATCCTTCGAGGGGAAATGTAGTGTGAAGTGTGTGCTGACAGAGAGGTAAAGGAGCACAGCATGCCCTTCCTCCCAGCCCCACAGGAGGGAGGGAGTGTGTGTGTTGTGTGTGTTGTGTGTGTTTTTGCGTGCATACATGTGCTCTAAACAACTCAGAATATGTAACATTCCTTCAACTCTTAGTTGCAAGATGAAAACACTCTGGCCACAAATCACTTACAGAAAGTAAACAAAAATGGCTTCTGTCCACAGAAAGTTTAAACCTAGAAGAATGTCCCACTGATCCCTTGTTGTTGATTGAACCCTACAAGAATGTCCCACGTATTCCTTGATGTTGATTGGACCAAATAAGAGCGTCACACAATGATTCCTTGCTTTTAAATGGTCTCCTATAGGTGCAGAGCGCTGGCAGAACGGGGCAGACGTAAGTGTGGACTACAACACAGCCGACCCTCTGACACGATGGGACTCTTACCAGAACATAATTGACGCTGAAGGTAACAGCATTCACTTGGACTTACTTCTCCTCATTACAATGTGAAACATAAAGCTTCAGGTCACTCTGCATTAATATCATATTGTCCACCATAACTAACAACCAAGTTCATCAAGATAAACCAAACAATATCTGTGGATCATGCACTTACATTGACCAATAGTGCCAGGAGTTTTTATCTGACCGCATTACTTGATGAGTAAAATCTCTGGGCCATATCTAGGCTATCCCTGTCAGGAACAACTCTTGATCCTAGCTACATTTTTAACAACACAGGTACAAGTACACCCAGTAAAATCAACCAAATCTGGGTCAGTCGATGTCTGCTTTCTAAATGAATGGAGATCCTTCCTTAGAGGGCCAAGTGACAACTGCAGTATTTTTTTCAATGCAGAGCTTCTAGCGAGACAGATCTCTCAGCAACCCTATAAACCTCATGCTAGTCTCAGTACTGCAGAGCATGACAGATTTAGGGATGTGTTTGTAAATTCCCTCTGGCCATCTACTCCGATTCAGAGCACTCTCGTCTGTGTGCCAGAGCGCAGAATAACTTTACGATCGCTCAACACCCGTTGAATATGGGCGATGTCGGCAAACATCGGCAAGAAAGCGTAATTCAATTGTTGCCAGCAGCACAGTTACAGTCACCAATGCTCTGGATAAAATGAAAACAGCCTAATCAGCTTTGCAAGGGTGAGTAAAATGTTCAGAGTGAGCTGTTATCTCATTTGTGTCTGGAAGTAGGTAGCAAGCTTGCCAACGTTAGCCAGTTAGCTTGGGTGCTTGACTGCCCGTTGTTAGGGGTGTGTTCGTAAATTCAATTTGGAGTGCTAGAGTGCGCTCTGGGTGTTTGTAAATTCAGAGCGTTGTCAGATTGTCAGTTTATAAATTCAGAGAGCGCACACTGTTGAGCGTTGGTAAATTCATCAGTTATTCTGCACTCTGGCACATTCAGACGAGAATGCTCTGAAATCGGAGTAGATAGCCAGATTGAGTTTATGCTCGGATCAACCCTGCTCCTCGAACAGACAATCTGACAACGCTCTGAATTTACGAATACCCAGAGTGTACTCTGGCACTCCAGATTGAATTTACGAACACACCCTTAGAGTCCTCTGCTCTGGTTAGCCAGGCCCGCTCTGTACCGTATCATATAGGGACCACAGCGTAAAACCATTAACTTAAACAGTCAGTCTCCACCGGCTTGGTTTATGTGGCTTTACTTGTACCAGGGCAATTCCTATGGAAACATTCTTTATTTACAATGGTAAACAGAGGAAATGAAAGATAGCATCTTCCCCTTGGTGTACCAAATGCAGAAGATTTGAATCAAACTTTATTTGTCACATATGCCGAATACAAGAGGTGTAGGTAGACCTTACCTTGAAATGTTTAACCCTCCTGCTGTGTTCCGGTCGAATTGGACCAATTTACAAAACATAGTTCATTTAATCTGATTGTCATAAGTTCCATGACTTTGTCCACACAGGGCATCTGAACACACAAAATACAGTTTGATGATTTTCATAACATTTTGGGTGTTTTATTTAACCTGTGGTGTTCCCGGTCAAAATTGACCGGTCATTTGAAATTAATGGGTGACACTACAATTAGTGTATAAAATTTAGTTCAGGCACATGCCCATTCATCAGATGTACACACTTCCTCTCCCAGACCCCCACATGCATGCGTGTTTGAGCGCGCACACACACACACACACACACACACACACACACATCTCACTCCCCTTCTTGGCTTCCATGGCAACCCCCATGGGAACCTTTCCCCAATAGAATCTTTTCCCCACGGGAGCCACACCTGTTGGCATTCTCAGAAAAAATCGCAACATTGTTTCAATAATATATAGAACTTTTCTCACAGCTCTGGTATATAAAGCTTTTTTGAGGCCTTGCTCACAATTAATTCTGTGGCAGCACAATGACCAAACGATATACAGTATGTGAGGCTCTTGATCATATCTTTGATCGTGACACTGGTGAGGAGGAGAACTTTGACACAAAGTAGTCTGTGATAAATAGCACAATATGTTTCATAGGAGTATTTGTTATAGTCAAAATAATCCATACATTGTGCTTTTTTTTACTCAATAACGAGTTGTGTGAACTCAGGTCAATGAGGCCTACAGGCCATAAAAAGCAAATAGAAGTTCAAAACGTGTAATGTTCACAAGAACTTAAGTTGATAAAAAGATCTAACACAATATTAGGTGATAATATATGTATTATTATGGATTTATAATCAGCTATAATGGGGCGGTCATTTTGGATCGGGAACACAGAATGAATTAACATGTAACGAACACAACAGGAGGGTTAATTACAAGCCTTTAACCTACAGTGCAGTTCAAGAAAGAGTTAAGAAAATATTTATGGGGTGTGTCAATGTAAATAGTCCAGGTGGCCATTTGATGAATTGTTCAGCAGTCTTATGGCTTGGGGGTAGAAGCTGTTAAGGAGTCTTTTGGTCCTAGACTTAGTGCTCCAGTACCGCTTGCCGTGCGGTAGCAGAGAGAACAGTCATGACTTGGGTGACTGCTGTCTTTAACATTTTTTGGGGCTTTCCTCTGACACCGCCTAGTATATAGGTCCTGGATGGCAGGAAGCTTGGCCCCAGTGATGTACTGGGCCGTACGCACTACCCTCTGTAGCGCCTTCCGGTCAGATGACAAGCAGTTGCCATACCAGTTGGTGATGCAACCGGTCAGGATGCTCTGGATGGTGCAGCTGAATAACTTTTTGAGGATCTGGGGACCCATGCCAAATCTTTTCAGTCTCCTAAGGGGGAAAAGGTGCTGTCATGCCCTCTTCACAACTGTCTTGGTGTGTTTGGACCATGATAGTTTGTTGGTGATGTGGACACCAAGGACCTTGACACTCACGACCCATTCCACTAAAGCACTAAAGTATGTGCTTAGTTCCCTCCTGTACTTCTTGTTCACCCATGACTGTGTGGCCAAACACGACTCCAACACCATCATTAAGTTTGCTGACGACACAACAGTGGTTGGCCTGATCCCCAACTACAACGAGACAGCCTATAGGGAGGAGGTCAGAGACCTGGCAGTGTGGTGCCAGGACAACAACCTCTCCCTCAATATGAGCAGACAAAGGAGCTGATCGTGGACTACAGGAAAAGGCGTTATTGGCGGCCTGTTCGGCCGCCTTTTCCTGTAGTCCACGATCAGCTCCTTTGTCTGCTCATATTGAGGGAGAGGTTGTTGTCCTGGCACCACACTGCCAGGTCTCTGACCTCCTCCCTATAGGAGTAGCGCTAAGTTTGGTCATGTCAATCAGCTCGGGTTAAGGTTAGGTAATATCTAGTGCCTGTTTGTTGGTAGTTTCTGGATGCTCTTTACAGTGTTAGTACCATAGGGAATACAGAAGCACTGGGGTCAGAGAGAGAAAAGTCGTTCCCTAGAGATTATTATAATTGTTTTATCAAATTAATTGACGTGCTTCAACCAACCCAGTTACACAGACTCGGGCGTGATCTCTCTCTCTCTCTCACACACACACACGCACACGCACACACGCACACGCACTCGCACGCACACGCACACGCGCACACGCACACGCACACACACACACACACACACTGTCAGGGCATCCCTTGCTGCTCTGCCAACTTACCAGAATAGAGAAATATGGTGACATTAAAACATGAATCCACACCCAGGCCTGTTATACAATAAGCATTTTATATACAATACCAATTTAAGCCATTTGATAATAAAGACAACTAGTTTAGTTGCTTTATTTGAGAAACTCTACTACACAATCATGAAGTGAGGTTAGCTTTTATGTTGGAAGTGCTAGATCGAGAGTCTCTGGGCATGTAATGAAAGAGCAAACATTGGAAATGAAAAGATTAATTAAAGGCAAACAACAGCCTAAAAAACGATTTTTCACTTTCTCCTTTTCATTGAGTCAATGAGGCATTCCTGTGGAATATTTACAGCCTTGTTTTCTCATGTAAACTCGAGATTAGAGACGAAAGACTGGGAGCTCTGCTAGAATTCAGCAGCTACTTACCAGTCCATTTGATTTGGCAGCTCCCAGTGTCCCTCTGACTGCCCGTCGATCAGCTTAAAGACAGCTTACCACTTCAGTGTTAGGTATGTGGAAGGACAACATCATTTACTTCAATGGCTTTTTAAATTCCCCTTCCCCCATTCAAAATGTGGGTTTATCCACTAGTGTGAATTAAGTATTGTGTTTGAGTATGGGTTGTTCTTTATTGAGGGATATAATGCTTTACCTCACACAACATCCTGGAAACTGCTCTACTCTTTCCGGGGTCGATTTCCTCCCCATCAATAGAAGAAATCCAGCTAATGTGTTTGTTTTTTTAGAAACACATGTACATGCATCAGACGATGTCCAAGCAATCAATACCAGGTGTGTGTCAACATCGACATAACCCCATTTGAGCCAATTAAAAGAGAAAGTCTAGGCCACAATAGGCTTGTCCTGTACCGAGGGCTCCCGTCTCTCTCCCCTCTGTTCCTGCATCTAGCTCCCAGTAAGAGAGTGAGTCAGACCAGAGTCATGTAACAGGGCCCTGGTTTGACTGCTGTATTAATGAGGAATGTTTTAGCTGAGGGCCGTCTGGCTGGGCCCCAAACGGAAGCCCAAACGGAAGCTAGGCCAAGCCATGCAGGCCAGGAGTGATGAAAATGAGGATGGTGATGATGGTAATTAAGCTTAATGACTCACAGGCCTGGCATACAGTATGAGAGGAGGAGGAGGAGGGATGGTAAATGGTAATAACACTGATGATGAATGGAGAAGGAGTAACAGCAGGGTAATTTCGGAGGTGTAGCAACAACAATCCCTCTGGGGGTTAAGAATAGTTGGGAGTCGGAGTAACCGTTTTGCTGCTACATTCCCATTTGCCTTATGCTTACAGAGTGTCAAGTTTTTTTTAACAACATAATAACCTAAGAAAATGGACAATTTCGAACAAAAAGTTGTTTGATAAATTCCGACATAAATGTAGATTTAGGATAGATGAAATGGTTCAAAGATGAAGACCACCGGATGGGGCCATACTTGGTTAACCATCTATGGACCTCAGTCTTGCCAATGTGTGTCTTCTGACACTGTCAAAACAATTGTTGAACCCCATAATTGAGGTTAGGGCACATCTGTTTCCGTGCTGGTGTTGTACGGACGCCAGGCATGTCATTTCATGATACACGAGAGAGAAAAACAACCTGGCTATCCCAGGGGTTTCATAAACCGGCAGAGAGCGCCCAACTTGAAGGTAGGCTTGCTCTAATTAAAAAGTCTGTCTTTACAGTGTGAAAGAAAGAGGGACGGAAGAGAGGGAAAGGAATGTTGTTTTCATTCTCCGATCCTCTCTGCCTCTCTCTCTTTCTCTCTGTGTACCTCTCTTCCTCCCTGCTGGCAGGGTAGTACCCTGATGCAGCCGGGGCATGAGGTCGGATTACAGCTCACCCCAGGGCCCGCCCCCACCCCCTTGCCCCTCCCGACTTGTTTACATTCTTCTGTCCATATTTGGAGAACTCAAGGTCCCCCATTGTGTGGAGTGCAAACACCCTCACCTTCCTTCTCACTGCTAGGAGAGAGGGAGAGTAGAGCTAGTGTTTGTGGTTGGAAGACCTTTGTGGGTTCCTGATCCTGGTCACTATCTGTTAGCTAAACTTCCTACTCTTTATTTCCCCTCCTCCTCTCCATATCATCTCTCTGTTTCTCCATATTGTTATATGGGAGATGGTGGTTGTCTGGTGCACTTATTTAACTGCAGTCGGTGAAGGAGAAGGTTAGAGCTGTGGCTGCATTACTTTCTTGAAGGAGAAGGGGGACCGTGAAGGAAGAGTGGAAGGGGGGAGGGGGAGAGAGAAGTGGGAGGGTGACATACCGAGGGAGAGAGTGGAGGGATGACATTTGTCTTCAGAAGTGTTACCACCTTGCCAGTTGGAATGTTGTAGAGGGATCTGTTGGAATACTCCTCAGAGTTCTGACCTGGACTGTAGCCTGGTGAGGAGGCCTGAGACATGCTGTAGAGAGCCAGATGTGAGTTCCAGAGAACCGTGTGTGTGTGTGTGTGTGTGTATATATGTGTGTTGAGGGGGAGGGTATAATTTATCATGCGTGTCTAGTATTCGGATCCTACTCCAGCCCCGAGGAAAGGTAAGTAATTCACGCCGCTAGATTGAGACAAAGGCATGTCCTTCGTTGAACTAGAGGAAAGTGACACTGATTATGGAATGGCGCTTTTAACCTCGACTTTACCACAGCTTTTGGTTGCACTTGAAATATGTACATTGAACTCCATTCGGTAAGCACTGACCAGGCTCCTTGTCTTGTTAGCTAACTAGAAGTCTTTTGTTTTTCCCTGAGTAATTTATCCGAGTCATGAGAGAGGGCGCAGGTGGATTTTACTGTGCTGCTTTCCATTTGACCTCTGACTGTAGTTCACTTTTTCTGCTGCGGGTCGAACATACAGCATGTCGCAGGGTCCGTGGGCAGTGGGGATCGGTAGGTAAATCACGCCACGGTGAGGAATGCAGAGGTCAAACGTAGTGACTGACTGGCCACGGACTCAAGAGTACCTTGACTGCCGTATATCAGCTCACAGGCAGACAGACGGATGGGTGCTTGGCTTTCATTACCAGTTGGTTATATAACCTGAACACGAGGAACACCTTTGTCTACCGTGCAGCACAAGGTACGAACAAGAGTTACAGTGCTTGATAAAAGTTACAGCGCTAGTTTTATGCTTTTATTTAATTAGAATGGTTAGACTCCATGATTCATTTTGCCGTTTGTGTCGTTTTGGTTTGAGATTGAGGGGAAACTATTCTGTGGTGCACAGTTGTCTGGGAGAACACTCTTGTTATGTGCAGTGAGAAGTGCTGATCGTTCCCATGCTTTGCTATTCTTACAACCTGTGGTCTACTCATTGGCCATTAGCTCTGTAAATGTGTCATGAGAGAAGAATGTCTCACTTATTTTCATACCTCTGAGTTGATGTGTGTGTTCATTTGTGTCTTTGTACGTTTGTGTAACCCTGTTTGTTTTTATCAGACAGCTGTACTTGTTGTTCAGTGAACGTATTTGTGTATGTGAAAAAATGATTGTCTTTTGTGGTCATGTGAGCGTCTTTTTGGTCATCTACCTGTACATATGTGTGTCCATGTGTTTGTGAGTGGTGATGTCTGTGTGTGTCTCCGTACCAGCTGACCACTTGAAGCCGCTGCATCTCTTGTTGTTCCAGTGCCCCGCTCTCAGGGACTGGCCCAGGACAAAGTCTCCCCATCCAAAAGGAGCCCTAACGGGGAAGGATCCACCACCCTGACCCTGGGCCGTGGAGCCCACCAAGCCACTTCTACCACCAGCAGTCCCGACCACAGCGACCACGCCCTGTCAGCCAGCAGCGACTCAGGCCTGTCCAGCACCTCTCTGTGGACTGACAAACCCCCAGCCCCCATCACCACAACCACCAGCTCCAGGCCCCAGCAAGGTCCCAGCCGTCAGGAGAAGGCCCAGCTGAAGCGCCTGCTGAGCGGGTTCGGCCTGGAGGAGATGTCTGACTGCGGAGGAGGAGGGCCAGGAGTGATGACCATACACAAGCGGGTCCCAGCCCAGGTGCATGGCAACGGGGACCTGCGGCCCCCCAGGGAGAGGGAGACGGACATCCTGGATGATGAGGTCCTCCTGTCGGGTCACGACCTGCGCAGCGTGGACAGCCTCGGGACCCTGTCTTCCTCCTGCCACAAGAGTAGCCAGAACTCCCTGCTGTCGGATGGCTTCGGTTGCCCTGGGGGAGAGGAGCACCAGCTCCACCACCACCACCAACCCCAGCACCACCACCCAGCCCCGGCCACAATGGAGGAGTACGAGAGAGCCTATGTAGAGGCCCGGAGGAGCTGCTTTGGCCAGAGGAGTGCCTCAGTCTCCACCCCTGCCAGCGCCGTGCCGATGCCCAAGCAGCAGGTCTACCGGCAGGGCAGCTACTCCACACACACCTGGGTACGCCAACAGCAGATGGTAGCAGCCCATCAGTACGCCTACCTGCAGGCCGAGGAGGGTGAGGAGAGGGAGAGGTACCCAGGGGACAACAAACCACAAGGGGGAAGCCCACCCAAACCTCCAGCCCCTACAGTGTCACAACATGGATCCGTGCTGAGTATGAACACTGCTGCCTTGAGAACGGTGGTGGCACCACAGACACACAACGAGCATCCTCCTGCAGTCGTCAACAATAACAACAACAGCCGAGACGAAGAGTTCAACTCTTTGACTGTGGACATTGATAACTCCATCGACCAGCTCAACCAGTTGATCATGGACCTGGACCCCACGTTCGTGCCTGTCCCCACACGCTCCAGCTCGGCCAAGAGGAACGGCGGGGAGCATGTGAATGGCTCAGCCACCACAAACGCCACCTCCACCGGCTGCCCCAACGGAGTCAGTCCCAGAGTCACAGAGAACAGTACAGCCGCAACGCAAAGCACACAGCCGTCAGGTAAGACAGCAAGCTCTGGGTGTGGTGATTGGTGGCGGTGGTGGTGGTGACATGAATGGTGGTGGTTGTAATAATGCTGATGTATTACAATATTACTGGTGGTAGTAATGTTAGCAGTGGTGGTGGAAATGTGATCCAACATCTGCACACAGCAGCGCATCATGAAAAATGGTGGTGGTAAGAAATCAATGAGACGATTGAAGATTTGGTAATGTTTCTTTTCAAATCCTCACTTCTCTTACAACACAGTGTTAACTTTTCCCAAACACACCATTGCTCTCTCCCACCTTGAGAGCTGTTAGCGAGTGTAAATAGCAGGGTTCCTGCCAGCTTTTCAGATGTTTTATGCGTGTTTCTGAGTAATAGGCCGTTGTCGAGGCTTGTCTGTGTACAACTGTCTCACTGAGAGAGAGAGAGAGAGAGAGAGAGAGAGAGAAAGAGAGAGAGAGAGAGAGAGAGAGAGAGAGAGAGAGAGAGAGAGAGAGAGAGAGAGAGAGCTGTCATCAGCTCTGTAGATCTAGGCTCACAGCTCTAGGACATTCATACATGTGGCACACTGTACTGCTGACATGGAATGTCTTTGAAGGTTCCTCACACTCTCTCGGGCCTTAGTTGTCAGTTGCTCACTGAAGCCACTTTTATCAGTAGAGACACCAGCTTGACGTGTCTTGCTTTCAGAAGACATTATCTTAAAGGGAATATTACAGCTGTTGGAGTCAATGTCAGCAGGTCCCCTTACATGTTATCCATCTAAAAGAATAGAAAACCCCAAAAAGTGGAGGAATATTCTAACTTACTTACTTGTATGTTTTGAATATTACAATAGTTTCCCTCTAATAACCCTTATCTACAGTTCAGCTGCCAAATATTGTATTTCCTCTGGATATTGGTCTGACTGATATTATGGTTTTGGACACAGACTGAAACAATGTGCCAAAGAATCCTGGGAATGTTCAGTACATATCAGTGACTGAAAAGTTGCCTAGGTCTCCCACCAGCTTTGGACCTTAGCCATTCACAGTGTTTTGGTCTGTAATCTGAAATCAGCTAATTTCACTATCTCACTTTTGTTTGTTTCCCACTATTTGCAATACGTATCTTACAGCTAGCGATTCAAATGTGCAGATGAAATCTTACACTCTTACTAAAACCACAAATGTTCTGTCTTTTTCATTTCACCAAACTTAGCTGTATCTTAAGTTGTTAAACTTGTGAATGTTGTTGACTCAAGGACGGCAGTGCATTCATTGACTCTGGAACTGTGGTCCACCATTTTGTTTCTACCTGGAGTGCGTGAGTGTGGTCTGGCCGTCAGTAGAGTGTGAATAACTTTAAGATATTTACCTGGAGCAGCCAGTGGGAACAGAAAGAGGTGAGCACAGTGCCGGGAGGAGGACTAAGGAATTTCCAAGCGAGGAACAAGTGTGCCTTGAGGCATCGCATTTTCCATCTGATTCCAGATACTTGTACCTGTCTGTGCATATTGGCTACATACTCTAGAAAGCCTAGACTTAACAAACAGCACAGTATAGTACAGGAACACACTGTGTTTAGTTTATTTACAAAAATGCAATCTTTTCACAGCCTTTGACTTTTCCACATTTTGTTGTGTTACAGACAGAATTTTAAATGGGTTAAATTCCAATTTTTTTGTCACTGTCCTACACACAATACCCCACCATGTCAAAGGGGAATCATGTTTTTAGACCATTACAAATCAAAAGCTGAAATGTCTCAAGTCATTTCAGAACCCCTTTGTTATGGAAATACACCAGTCAATACACCCAGTCACTACAAAGATACAGGCGTCCTTCCTAACTCAGTTGCTGGAGAGGAAGGAAACAACTCAGGGATTTCACCATAAAGCCAATGGTGACTTTAAAACAGTTACAGAGTTTAATGGCTGTGATAGGAGAAAACTGAGGATGGATCAACAACATTGTAGTTACTACACAATACTTACCTAAATGAATAAAGCCTGTACAGAACAAAAATATTCCAAATGATGCATCCTTTCTGCAATAAGGCATTAAAGTAAAACTGCAAGAAATGTTGCAAAGAAATACACTTTATGTCCTGAATACAAAGTGTTATGTTTGGGGCAAATCCTACACAACACATTACTGAGTACCACTCTTCATATTTTCAAGCATGATGGTGGCTAAATAATGTTATGGGTATGCATGTCATCTGAGTTTATTAGGATAAAAATAAACAGAATAGAGGTAAGCACAGGCAAAATCCTACAGGAAAACCTGGTTCAGTCTGCTTTCCAACAGACACTGGGAGACAAATGAACTTTTCAGCAGGACATTAACCTAAAGCACAAGGCCAAATATACACTGGAGTTGCTTACCAAGATGACATTGAATGTTCCTGAGTGGCCTAATTGCAGTATTGACTTAAATCTCAATGGCAAGACTTGAAAATGGCTGTCTAACAATGATCAACAACCAACGTGACAAAGCTTGAAGATTTGTTTTTATAACAACGTGCAAATATTGTAAAATCCAGGTGTGTAATGCTTTTAGCGACTTACAGTTAGTGCATTCATCTTAAGATAGCTAGGTGGGACAACCACATATTACAGTTATAGTGAGTACATTTTTCCTCAATAAAATAGCAAAGTCAGAGCTAGTAAGGGGGAAGGGGTCAAGTGTTTAAGTTTGAAGAGGTAGGGTTTCAGATTTTTTGGGAAGATGGACAGGGAGTCTGCTGTCCTGGTTCCAACATTGGGGTGCCAGGTCAGAGAAGAACTCTCCCACCACTTAGGGGTGGGAGGGCTAAGAGACCAGAGGTGGCAGAACAGAATGCTCGGGTTGGAGTGTAGGGGTTGAGCCTCAAATCAAATGTATTTATAAGGCCCTTTTACATCAGCAGATGTCACAAAGAGCTTATACAGAAACCTAGTCTAAAACCCCAAATAGCAAGCAATGCAGATGTGGCTAGGAAAAACTCCCTAGAAAGGCAGGACCTCAGCAGTAAATGTCAGTTGGCTTTTCATTGCCGAGCATTCAGAGGTAGAGACAGCAGGTGACAGAGAGAGAGAGATGGGAGAATTAGAGGAAGCATACTTAAGTTCACACAGGACATCAGACAAGACAGTAATATTTCACCAGATAGGTCAGACTGACCGTAGCACCTCGACTATTGAAGCATAGCTACTAGAGACAGTGGTGGTAGGGGGACAGTGGTGGTAGGGGGACACTGTAGCCCTGTCCGACGATACACCCGGAAAGAGCCAACCAGGCAGGATTAAACCCCACCCACTTTGCCAAAGCACAGCCTCCACACCACTAGAGGGATATCAACAGACCACCAACTTACTACCCTGAGACAAGACTGAGTATAGCCCACGAAGATCTCCTCCATCGCACGAGCCCGAGGGAGGCGCAAAACCGGACAGGAAGATCACGTCAGTGACTCAACCCACTCAAGTCGAGTATAGCGAAAAAAGCCTGGAAGGACGTGATGGCATGGAAGAGCACTAGTAAGCCAGTGACTCAGCCCCCGTAATAGGGTCAGAGGCAGAGAATCCCAGTGGAGAGAGTGGAGCCGACCAGGCAGAGACAGCAAGGGCGGTTCGTTACTCTAGTGCCTTGCCATTCACCTTTGAACCCCTGGGTCAGACTACACTCAATCATAGGATCTACTGAAGAGATGAGTCTTCAGTAAAGACTTAAAGGTTGAGACCTAGTCTGCGTCTCTCACATGGATAAGCAGTCCATTCCATAAAAATGTAGCTCTATAGGTGAAAGCCCTGCCTCCAGCTGTTTGCTTAGAAATTCTAGGGACAATAAGAAGGCCGCGTCTTGTGACCGTAGCGTACGTGTAGGTATGTACGGCAGGACCAAATCGGAGAGTCCATGTAATCCTTTGTAGGTTAGCAGTAAAGCCTTGAAATCAGCCCTAGACTTAACAGGAAGCCATTGTAGAGAGGCTAGCACATAATATGATAGTTTTTTTTTGTTCTAGTCAAGATTCTAGCAGCTGTATTCAGCACCAACTGAAGTTTATTTAGTGCTTTATCCGGGTAGCCGGAGAGTAGAGCATTGCAGTAGTCTAATCTAGAAGTGACAAAAGCATGGATTAGCTTTTATGCATCATTTTGGGACAAAAAGTTACAAAGATGGAAAAAAGCTGGCCTTGAAATATTCTTGATATGTTCGTCAAAAGTGAGATCAGGGTCCAGAGTAACGCTGAGGTCCTTCACAGTTTTATTTGAGACGACTGTACAACCACCTAGATTAATTGTCAGCTCAAACAGCAGATCTCTTTGTTTCTTGGGACATATAATTAGCATCTCTGTTCTGTCCGAGTTTAAAAGTAAAACATTTGCCGCCATCCACTTCCTTATGTCTGAAATACAGGCTTCCAGGGTAGGCAATTTTGAGCCTTCACCATGTTTCATCGAATTGTACAGCTGTGTGTTGTCCGCATAGCAGTGAAAGTTGACATTGTGTGTTCCAAATGACATCACCAAGAGGTAGTATATAGTGAAAACCATGATGGTTCTAAAACGAAACCTTGAGGAACACCGAAATGTATCATTGATAAACCATCCACAGAGACAAACTGATATCTTTCAGACAGATAAGACCTAAACCAGCCAAGAAATTGTCCGTGTAGACCAAATAGGGTTTCTAATCTCTCCAAAAGAATGTGGTGATCGATAGTGTCAAAAGCAACACTAAGATCTAGGAGCACGATGACAGATGCAGAGCCTTGGACTGATGCCATTAAAAGGTCATTTAACACCTTCACGAGCACAGTCTCATTAGTATGATGGGGTCTGAAATCAGACTGTATAAATAATTTGTCTTCAGGAAGTCAGTGAGTTGAAGCGCAACAGCTTTATCCCAAAAAATTGAGAGGAATGGGAGATTCGATATAGACTGATTAGTTGTAAAAAAATTAAAATACCGGTCAAGGTCTGTCTTTTTCAGGAAAGGCTTTATTACTGCCACTTTTAGTGAGTTTGGTACAGACCCGGAGAATAGGAGACATTTATTATGTTCAACATAGGAGGGCCAAGCACAGGAAGTAGCTCTTTCAGTAGTTGGAATAGGGTAGGCAGCTGTAAGGTTTAGAGGCCATGACTATTTTCGTGAATGTGTCGAGAGATACAGGATTAAAAAACTTGAGTGTCTCCATTGATCCTCGGTCCTGGCAGTTCTGTGCAGACTTAGGACAACTGAGTTTTGGAGAAATACGCAGATTCAAATAGGTCTCCGTAATTTCCTTTCTAATGATCAGGACCTTTTTGTCGAAGACGTTAATGAATTCATCACTGCTGAAGTGAAGGCCATCCTCACTTGGGGAATGCGGCTTATTAGCTGTCTTTGCGACAGTATCAAAAATACATTTTGGATTGATTTTAATCTCCTCAATTATGTTGGGAAAGTAGGTTTCCTCGAGCAGCAGTGAGGGCTCTTCGATATTGTACGGTACTGTCTTTCCAAGATAGTCGGAAGACGCCAATTCCGTTCCAATTTTCTGGAAGCTTGCTTCAGGGCTCTGGTATTTTCTTTGGACCAGGGAGCAAATTTCTTGTGACAAATGTTTTTGGCTACTGCATCTAGGGTACAGTATTTCTCAATGTTAAATGTAGATCCTTAGTGAGGTGGTTAACTGATTTTTGTACTCCAACGTCCTTGGGTAGGTGGAGGGAGTCTGGAAGGACATCTAGGAATCTGGGTTGTCCGAGAATTTATAGTTTGGCTTTTGACAATTCTTTGTTGGAGTCTGATCAGATTATTTGTTGCAATTGCAAACATAATAGTCCAGGACAATGAGGAAAAACATTTAGATCCACAATATTTATTCCACAGGACAAAACTAGTCACAGGGTATTAATGTGGCAAAGCGTAGGTCCGGAGACATGTTGGACAAAACCCACTGAGTCAAAAATGGCTCCAAAAGCCTTTTGGAGCGGTTCTGTGGACTTTTCCATGAGAATTTTGAAGTTACCAAAAATGTAAATATCTGCCATGATGATGAGATCTGATAGGAATTCAGTGAACTCAGTGAGGAACGCTGTATATGGCCCAGGAGGCCTGTAAACAGTAGCTATAAAAGGTGATTGAGTAGGCTGCATAGATTTTATGACTAGAAGCTCAAAATACTTTAAAAATATACATACAGTTGAAGTCAGAAGTTTACATACACCTTAGCCAAATACATTTAAACTCAGTTTTTCACAATTCCTGACATTTAATCCTAGTAAAAATTCCCTGTCTTAGGTAAGTTAGGATCACCACTTTATTTTAAGAATGTGAAATGTCAGAATAATAGTAGAGAGAATGATTTATTTCAGTTTTTAATATTTTCATCACATTCCCAGTGGGTCAGAAGTTTACATACACTCAGTTAATATTTGGTAGCATTGCCTTTAAATTGCTTAACATGGGTCAAAAGTTTTGGGTAGCCCCCCACAAGCTTCCCACAATAAGTTGGGTGAATTTTGGCTCATTCCTCCTGACATCTTTCTAGCTAAATTACACGCTGAAGTTATGTTGCGCTTGGTGACGTCTGACTGTTTCATCCTAACATCGTTAGTGCCAACGCGGATAACAATATCCCTATACTATTTACACTCACCAGTTTTAGCCTCAGCCAGCATCATCTTCAGATGAGCCTTTATGTGGGTAGCCCTGCCCTCTGGTAAACAACGTATGATCGTTGGATGATTCTAATATTGCGGACAATGGAGTCGCCAACGACTAGGGTTTTCAATTTGTCAGAGGTAATGGTGGGAGGCTTCGGAGGCTCAGATCCAGTAACAGGTGGAGGAGAGACCTGAGAAGGCTCGGGCTCTGACTCGTTACTTTGTGTGGAAAACCGCTTGAAAGTTTACAGCGGCTGAATGAGCGACACCGGTTGAGCATGCCAAAAGCATTTATTTCCAGTAGCCATAAGAAAATTGCCCGGGATTAACAATACTACCTGTATTTACTGGTGGCACAGACGCTGTATCATCCTTTCCTACACTTAAATTGTCCTTGCCTAACGATTGCGTCTGAAGCTAAGCTTGCAACTCGGCTATCCTCACCACAAGGTGATAGTTCTCCTTTATATTAAGAGTACAGCGACTGCAATGAGAAGGCATAATGTTGCAGTTGTATGGAGTGACGCAGGAGATGAGAAGCAGGTACAGGGAGTGAACGTTTAATAGCTGACGAACAGCGTCTGGACAGGAACACATAACAGCAACTAATGCGGACACAGGGAACACCACCGAAGAACAGACCGATATACAGGGGGTAATCAACAACGTCAAGGAGTCCAGGTGAGTCCAATGAGCGCTGCTGGCGTAATGATGGTGACAGGTGCGTGTAAAGAAGGGTAGCCTGGCGCACTCGAGCACCAGGGACGGGGAGCAGGCGTGACAACAGTAGCTTGTTTTCGTCCGGAGGAGGTCCTGCAGATCTATGTCCAGATAAGGCCTCCATGGTGAAAAAGTTGAATGTAAAAAAAAGTTGTGTGAGGACAAAACTAAGACCTTGGTAAACTTGTTAAAAACAGAGTTTGATTAAATAGTTATTAAGAGTAAAAAGCTCAAGGGTTTGGCAGGTAGCAACAGTACAGCAGTGCGGAGACAGTCAGCATAGCCTGAAGGTAAAGAGTGGCAGTTCCTCTTGTTGCTCCGTAGGCAAGTACCATTGTGTTGAAGTGGAATGCGAGCGTTGACTGGAAGCGTACAGAGGAGTGGGATAACATGGCAAAAATAGGGAAGGTTGAACATAATGCGGGCTGCAGCATTCTGGATAAGTTGCAGTGGTTTGACAATATGACAGGCAGGCAGGTAGACAGAACAGCTGTAGCCATAGATCCCATGTGTAGAGCAGCTGTATAGAAGACATGCACAAACACTGCCACACTCACTGCCACACTTTCGTGGAAATAGGCTAAGTACTGTTGTACTGTCGTACTTATGTTTGCTGAGTGACTAACATAATCTTGAGGTCTCCCAAAAACAGAAAAAGATAGCAACATCCCAAAAATGACTGTTTACAAGCTAAAAGACAATGAAGAGATCCCACCTGAGATCAGGAGTTAGAGAGGTGATAGTGAGAGTCATTGCAGTGTTTGTCTATCACATGGTAATGATATGGCCATTCATTCAGATCCTATTCAATGAGCTCAACTCCCCATGATGCCTCCAACCCACAACAGAGACAAACTTTTAGTCGAAGCTCGCATCCACTTCAAGACCATGGTACGTGCCTATGGAGCTGCAAGGAGAACTGCCCCTCCTTACCTTCAGGCTATGCTCAAACCCTACACCCCAATCAGAGCACTCCGTTATGTCACCTATGGTCTCTTGGCCCTCCCACCCCTACATGGGTCATCTTCCGCTCAACATAGTCAAAGCTCTTCTCTGTCCTGGCACCCCAATTTTAGAACAAGCTTCCCCCTAACGTCAAGACAGTGGAGTCCCTGTCCATCTCCCGAAAAGGTCTGAAACTCTACTTCTTCAAAGAGTAGATTAAATAAATCCCACGCCCCCAGAAAAAAACAGCCTGCTCTTGTCTTTTCCTACTAGCACTGACTTTGCTGATAACTTCTTTACTGAAGGAAAATGTACTACAACTGTGATATTTATATACATCTTAAGATGAATGCACAAATTTTAAGTCGCAACAGGAAATGTGAATTATTATGTGCATTTTAATCAATTGACATTTTTGTAGGGGTTGAAAACTTTTTTCGTTAGGGTAAATCAAGTCTGACATTTCAAATTACAAACTTTAGAAGCCTTTTTCAAACTCAAATCCACTACAAGTTGGCATTTACTAATTTGCAGGAAAAGCAACAAAAGAGTGATCAAATTAAGATCCTACATCTGTAAATTACTAAAATGTAAATGTTAATGTACAAAGGCGCAAGTGTACCTAGCCAGACTGAAACATACTGGTTTCGAAAAAAAACGGACACACACTCAAAAGAAAAGATGCTGACAGAGAAAAACACACACAAATGAAGTCCAAAATAACACGACAGTCACAACAACACACAAACACACACACACACACACACACACACACACACACCGGGAGGCCTTAAATTAGCACCCCGTGCCAAGTGGAGGGTCACCCCACGCCAGTCATTCACAATCCTGACCCCCACCTCACATTCCTCTCAGCCCCCGCTGCATTCCTCACCTGTCCACTCACAACGACGCAGACACTAGTACTAAGCTAAATATGATCCCAGTTGAAGTTATTGGAGAGGTATAATAACTCCTAGTTGAGATTGTAGTCAAGAAATTAGAGCCAGAAGTCTTTGGTATGCTATTGCTTCACACATTGCATGTCACTAACATGGCTTAACGGGTTGACATTCTTCAGAAGCGTGTATTTCCTACAGATTTGTGGTGGTATGGCTTTCTGGTATGCTCAACATTACTGGCCAGTTCTCACCCTCCTCTCCGTCTCTCTGTTTGTGTGTCTGTGCAGCTGCCCCATTGTCCGTTGGTGACGTCAGAGTGGACGCCATGCAGAGTCGGCAAGGCAGTGATGTCACAGATCACCCAGGATTCGGTGGCTTACGCTGGGGCGTGCAGGAGGAGTACAAGAGCACACGGACCTACTCACCCTGCGTACCTCACTCCCAGGTACTCGAACATACTGAAACCGTGAAATCACTGACTCCCAATGTCTGTCAATACCTTGTCATTATCTTGCTTGTCATGATGTGCCCTATTTTGTGTGTTCGTGCCGTGTTTTGCTGTGTACTGTTTTTGCTGGGTGACAATGAGGTGATGTTCACACGCATGTTTTTCCTGTGTGTGTGTGTGTGTGTATTTCCGTCTGTGTGTTTTGTATTACAGCATGGCATGCTGTTCAGGAGTGACAGTGTGGACTACAGAGCTCAGGGTCCAAAGATGGACAGTGGAGTGGAGGCTGGTAGTGACATGACTCCTACTCCTGCCTTCCCTATCTCTCCCCCTACACCTTATGGTAAGAGCCTCCGTTATTGTCTTGTGTCTTTTCCCAGGGGTTTGTGTGTGTGTGTGTTCATATGGTGGCTCTCGTGATCGTTGCTGAATTACTGAATTTTAAACCTCATCTCTTCTTCTATGCTTCCATAGTGAAAAACATGGCGGAATTCACTCAACTGAGGCAAACTCCATCTCCCAGCATGCAATCCTACGGAGCTTACAGGACGGAGCACGGTAGGTCATTGTGGCAATGTGTACTGTACTTCTGGAGAATGTAGGCTCTAAGCTGTGTGTATCACAGCACACTGACATTCTCATTCATTCATTCTTCATTCAGATGAATTGAGATAAATGTTGAAATATATTCTTTAACACAATGGACTACAGCTGTTACTCAAAAAATACTTATATTTTTAGAGTATAGAATCACTCATAGAAATACCACTAGTCTCTAAATAAAGTGAATAGATATATTGAAATGTCAGGCCATTGTGAGGTGAATAGATAATGTGGCACTTGACCATTGACAAAGCCATTTGATTGAAGGAGCCAGACCATGGGGCAGTGAAACAATTCATAGTAAGTGTTCTATGTAGGGAAGTGGACATGTTGGAAGTGATGGAGTCTATTCCAGTCATTCTCCCTCTCATCCCCCTCTCCCTCTTTACTTCATCTCTCACTTAATTAACAACAGAGAGTAGGTGACAGAGAAAGAGAGTGACTGAGAGAAGAAGCTCTAGGAGACAGAGAGGGACCCAGTGACAGACAGTACAAGGGTATGAACAGGGATGAGAACCTTTGGGTTTGTTCATTGTTTATCAACTGCTTTTGACTCCTCCTCCGAGACTGTCTCCATCATGAGAACTTCTCTCGGAATGTAATCGACCATAGCCCTGTAAGCTGTACATGATGTTTATGTGTTTATATCTAGTTATTTGTCTTGATGCAATTGTTTTCCTTGTGGTATTGCACCATTGCTGGTCACATTCCATAACGAATGTATGATCCCTGACCTGTAGTTAAGAACATTGTGTTGGTTGGAGGCAGTGCACTAAACAAAGCCAGGGACTGCTTCCCTTCCCTGGGGGTTCAATACCAGACTCTCTCCTCCCATGGTTGGTTTGGAGAACGTCTGTGTGGTTTCAGTCCTGAAAAGTTAGTCTTTTATAGCACATTATGTCAAAGCCTTCAGGTTCTGAAACAGTTCCATTTTTTGTTTGTCCGTAGAAGTTTTGCTGTGGTTTTAGATGCTTCTCAGTGGTGGAACACACCCAGTTATACAGATGTAGGATCTTAATGTGAGCCAGTCTGCTTCAGCAGGAAAATAATTCTGCAGCAACATTTTTGTAGGGGTTGATAAATTTGAAGTCTGAAATCAGTGGAAATTACAAACTTCAGAAGCCTTTTTAAACCTAAAGTATTATACAAGTTTAAAATGTCCTGCATTGCAGAAAAGCTTTCCTGTATAAGGGTGCTCAAATGAAGATCCTTCATCTGTATCGGTGGAGGCTCCTCAGAGGAGAAAGGTGAGGACCATCCTCCTCAGTGAATGAAGCACGTTAATCCTCTTTACAACTGGTGTAGAGCCCAACAGTCATACATAGGCGACGCTTGAGTTTCAAGTTTGGGGAAGATGATTTTCACCATAACAATGCAACTTTAAAATAAAGTATTAAATGCATAATCACATTTGCGGTCACTTTTGAGAACAGTGTTTTCCAGCTAATTGATTGCGTTTTGGAACATTTGCGCTTTGAGCATACTGCCATGTGCGCATTGATGTGTTTATTACGTGAAGATATAGCCTAATAGTTTATCAACATTTTAAGCTAAACGCTCTGATCTGTTGCATCAGCCTCATTGCTTTAAAAAAGTTTTTTTGATGCTAGTAGTAGCATTAATTTGGGGTCTATTGCATCCCACAACTGTCCCGAAGAATGTTTGGAATTTTTATTTCTTGCACAGAAGGACAAGTTAACCAATAGAAAAGGTCAATGTACTATGTGGGATAGTTGATTGGCATAGGCTAGTGTTTTTGCTGTTAGTTAGGCCTACTCATTTTGTTGGCTGACAAAAAGTAGGCTACATGTGGACAGTTCTAAAATCAATATGCGCCTCGGAATTCGATAAGAGGGACGAGCGCATTTGCGTCCCCGATGTATCTGTCATTACTTGTAGCCTACTTCTTAGCGGTGAGAAGGACCAGAGATCAAGTGATGGGCATTGGCTAATAAGAATTGAGATATCTGAGAGAGCCATGTGAGTGAGAGGAGCACGGTAGCTGGGAGAAGGGAATTATAATTACACCGAACAAAAATATAAACGCAAATATAAACGTGTAATAATTTCTAAGATTTTACTGAGTTACAGTTCATAAAAGGAAATCAGTCAATTGAAATAAAATAATTAGGCCTGAATCTATGGATTTCACAGGACTAGGAATACAGAAATGTTAAGAAAAGGTAGGAGCGTTGATCAGATAACCAGTCAGTATCTAGTGTGAGAACCATTTGCCTTATACAACGAGATACATCTCCTTCACATAGAGTTGATCAGGCTGTTGATTGTGAACTGTAGAATGTTGTACCACTCGCTTCAATGGCTGTGCAACATTGCTAGATATTGACTGGAACTGGAACACGCTGTTGTCGATGCAGAACATCCCAAAAATGCTCAATGGGTGACATGTCTGGTGAGTATGCAGGCCATGGAAGAACTGGGACATTTTCAGCATCCAGGAATTGTGTACAGATCCTTGAGACATTATTATTATTATTATTATTATTATTATTATGCTGAAACATGAGGTGATGACGGGCCTCCCGAGTGGCACAGTGATCTAAGGCACTGCATCACAGTCCTAGAGGCGTCAATACAGATCCGGGTTTGATCCAGGGCTGTGTCGCAGCTGGCCGCGACCGGAAGACCCGAGGCGGCGCACAATTGGCCCAGAGTTGTCCCGGTTAGGGGAGGGTTTTGCCGGCCGGGATGTCCTTTTCCCATCGCGCTCTAGCGACTCCTGTGGCAGGCCTGGAGCATGCACACTGACACGGCCGCCAGTTGGACGGTGTTTCCTCCGACACATTGATGTGGCTGGCTTCCGGGTTAAGCGAGCAGTGTGTCAAGAAGAAGTGAGGCTTGGCAGAGTCATGTTTCGGAGGACGCATGGCTCTTGACCTTCGCCTCTCCTGAGTCTGTATAGGAGTTGCAGCGATGGGACAAGACTGTAACTACCAATTGGATATCATGAAATTGGGGAGAAAATAATAATGCATGAGGTGATGGCTCCGGATGAATGGCACGACAATGGGCCTCAGGATTTTGTCATGGTATCTCTGTGCATTCAAATTTCCATCGATAAAATGCAATTGTGTTCATGGTCCATAGCTCATACCATAACCCCACTGCCACCATGCCACCAGAGTGCCACCATGGGGCACTCTGTTCACAATGTTGACATCAGCAAACCGCTTGCCAACACGACGCCATACACGCTGTCTGCCATCTACCCAGTACAGCTGAAACTGGTATTTATCCGTGAAGAACATACTTCTCCAACATGCCTGTAGCCATCGAAGTCGGGTTAAGTCGGGTTAAGACTCTGGTGAGGACGACGAGCGCGCAGATGAGCTTCCCTGAGAAGGTTTCTGAATGTTTTTGCAGAAATTAAGTCAGTTGATAATATTCTCACCAGGCCTCGAATTTCCCCACCGTAATGTCTTCTAAAAAAGACATGCCTTTTGTGGCCAAAGTGGCCATTGTGCCCTTGGGTTGAATATAATACACTGAACAAAAATATAAATGCAACATGCAAAGTGTTGGTCCCATGTTTCATGAACTGTCCGTGATTGGGAGTCCCATGGGGCGGCACACAATTGGCCCAGCGTCATCCAGGTTTGGCCAGGGTAGGCTATCATTGTAAATAAGTATTTGTTCTTAACTGACTTGCCTAGTTAAATAAAGGTTAAATAAAATGTAACATTTTTTTTAAATGTGCTGGGTACAATAAAAGGTCCCGACTCCCAAGTTTCGAGGGAGAGTGCAATTGGCATGCTGACTGCAGGAATGTCCACCAGAGCTGTTGCCAGAGAATGTCATGTTAATTTCTCTACCATATGCCACCTCCAACATTGTTTTAAAGAATTTGGAAGTATATCAAATTTACCTCACAACCGCAGACCACGTCTAACCATGCCAGACCAGGACGTCCACATTCGGCGTCTTCACCTGCGGGATCGTCTGAGACCAGCTACCCGACAGCTGATGAAATTGTGTGTTTGCACTACCAAAGAATTTATAATACATTTATAAAACCAAAAGCTTACCTTGACTTGGCATAGTTCCGGTGTTGGATATCCATAGCCAGCTAGCTAACATAGCATCCCTCTCTGTTTGAGTAGGCAAAACTAGCTAGCTGCATTTGCTAGCTAAGTGAAAGTAAAAAAAAATACAAGCAAATATCTCTCTCTTGCCTCTCCTTGCTTTTGGAAGAAATTAAATTGTTCAAAACTGTTCAACTATTGTCTTTTTCTCTTTGAGTAAACTACTCATCACATTTTATGCATGGCAGTGATAGCTGAAGCATATGCTTTCAGTACTAGATTCATTCTATGATCCTTTGATTGGGTGGGTAATACGTCAGTTCACGCTGCAAGAGCTCTGATAGGCTGGAGGACGACCTTCAGAAGTTGACATAAATTAGGACTGTGGCGGTCACAGCCGTTGACTGTCAAGCAAATAACTGCCGGTCTCATGGTAATTTACCGTTAATTAACAAAAACATTTAGCATATCCTGGCTTCTACACATAGCCTATAAGCCACTGATGCAGACTTTGGAACATCTACATTTTAAAAAGTCTAATAAATCAATTTAATAGAGCCTACCCCATCACAAAAGGTCTAAAGAAACATGATATGAAGAAAATGTAGTCTATTTCAGAAGAACAGAACAGCATACTCTGAGTTGTCCTTATGTTAGGCCTTGATATAGCTTGGCCATATGGCTGTGGGCTACACAAATTAATTTAACTTCTTATGGATGGTGGCAGTATTGAGTAGCTTGGATGACTGACGTTCCCAGAGTAAACTGCCTGCTACTCACTCCCAGAAACTAAGATATGCATATTATTAGTAGATTTGGATAGAAAACACTCTGAGGTTTCTAAAACTGCTTGAATGATGTCTGAGTATAACAGAACTCATATGGCAGGCAAAAACCTGAGAAAAAATCCAACAAGAAAGTGACTTGTAGTTTTTCTATCAAATCCTTATTCAAACTACAGTGTCTGTGGTGTCATTTTGCACTTCCTAAGGCTTCCATTGACTGTCAACAGCCTTGAGAAACTTGTTTCATGCTTCTACTGTTACTGGGCAGAGAATAGGAGCTCAGTCAATCAGTGGACTGCCTGGGACCAGTGAGTTGTTTACCTCGCGCTCACGAAGGTGCGCCACCCCTTCTTTTTCCTCTGTAATGAATACGCTATTATCCGGTTGGAATATTATCGAAGATTTATGTTAAAAATACCCTAAGGATTGATTGTAAACATCGTTTTACATGTTTCTACAGACGGTAATGGAACTATTTGACTTTTTGTCTCTGGTTTTACGCTCACGCGTTATGCCTTTGGATTAGTGATCTGAATGCGTGAACAAAACGGAGGTATTTTTTCGAACAAAAATAAAATTTCTTGTGGAGTGGGAGTCCTGGGAGTGCATTCTGACGAAGATCAGCAAAGGTAAGTGAAGATTTATAATACTAATTCTGAGTTTAATTGACTCCAGAACTTGGCGGGTAACTGTATAGCTTGCTTTGATGCCTGAGCTCTGTACTCAGAATATTGAAAAATGTGCTTTCGCCATAAAGCTATTTTAAAATCTGACACAGCGGTTGCATTCAGGAGAAGTGTATCTAGAATTCTTTCAATAACTATTGTAAATTTGATCAATGTTTATGATGAGTATTTTTGTAAATTGATGTGCTCATTCACCGGTAGTTTTGGTGGGAATACATTTTCTGAACATCATGCGCCAATGTAAAATGCGGTTTATGGATATAAATATGAACTTTATCGAACAAAACATACATGTATTTTGTAACATTGAGTCCTGGGAGTGTCATCTGATGAAGATCATGAAAGGTTAGTGATTCATTTTAGCTGTATTTCTGTTTTTTGTGACGCCTCTCCTTGCTTGGAAAATGGCTGTGTGGTTTTTCTTGTTTAGGCGCTATCCTAACATAATCTAATGTTATGCTTTCCACGTAAAGCCTTTTTGAAATCGGACACTGTGGTTGGATTAAGGAGAATCTTACCTTTAAAATGGTGTATAATACTTGTATGTTTGAGAAATTTTAATTATAAGATTTTTGTTATTTTGAATTTACCGCCCTGCACTTTCACTGGCTGTCGTCATATCGATCCCGCTAACGGGATCAAGCCAAAACAGGTTTTAACAAACAAGATTTGCTTAGAATTCCGTGGCGTTATTTTTATTATTTTATAGTATGAAGAATACAATTAAACAAGGCTGAATAAAATAGAAAGTATAGAAATTATTTTTTCTCCAAACGATTTCCAAGAAAGTGTGCACTATTCTGTGTTGAGCGATTTTCAGGCTGGGGTCCTTTTTTCTCAATTTCCTCCTGACTGATGTGCCCACAGTAAACTGCCTGTTACACAGGCCCAGAAGCCAGGATATGCATATAATTGGTAGCATTGGATAGAAAACACATTGAAATTTGTAGAAATGTTAAAATAATGTATGAGACTATAACACAACTGATATGGTAGGAGAAAAAACAACCAGATTTTATTTTTTTGAGAGCCCATGCTCTCACAATGGAAAGCAGGCTGCACACACTTCATCAGTCTCTCAATCACAATTTGACATCAACGGCTGATGTTTTGTGTACTGAAGTCCACAAGAGAAGGGAAAAGGTGAGAGGAGGAGAGCATATAGATAGTTGTTCGAAGGAATGATATATACAACGAGCAAAGTGATCATGCTGTTTTTATGTGGCTGCAATGAAAGTGAATTGTTTGCTGATGTAGAGATTTATCATGTACTGGCATATATCTTAAAGGCACAATCTGCAGATGCTGGATCCATTATTGGACTTTTAAATTACTTGTATATGCTGATTAATTATTGGAGAATATAACTAATAATTGCCTCATGAGCATTAATAGTTCAACTTTCGTACCCCATCAGAACCCAAAATATGAGCTTGTTTTACTCCATTTGTAAACAAAGTAAATGTAAACAAACACTGTACAGCCTCAAAACATGGTTAAAACTATAACTTTGACATCATGGATGGTCAGTCCTTGCATCCATAGCTCTGTCTATGAATTTGAGAGTGGTTACATTTCTTCAGCCCCATCTCTGAGCTTTTTACCGAAACAGGGGCAAGGAATTCGCTTTTGCCCCTTTAAACAATAGTTTAGAGTGTAGAGACATAATCAGACATGCCATAAGTACCTTCTGTGGTTCCCTTCCTCTGAAAACAGTCATTAATAGGGTTTTTGTTCCAAATTCAGTTGAGTAGTTGGCAGAGTTGTGCTGTCCTGTCGTGACTGTGGGTCATTGGTGAGGAATGGCAGTGATGATGCCTGGGGTTATACTCACACACACACAGTGACTGTTGTCATAGTGACATAGTGATCTGTGTCAGAGGGGTTGTGAGAGTCACAGCATCCCCAGACTGATCTGTTCCCCCACTGTGCCCACTTTACCCAAGCACGCACTGCATATAGAATCACCGCATTCAGCCGTGCCATGGTTACAGCGGGTCGAGAAATCTGGTGGCCCACCATTTTTTTTACATTTCCTCAGTGAAAGTACTAGTGTCAATAGAAGGGGCGAGGGACAAAAAGATACCAGTCCCCCTCGCTCTCGTCTGCTTGTCTGCCTTGCCCTCCACATTCCCATAGAGATAACTGGTAACCCATGGAAACATCCGTCAGTCACTAAGCTGTGTGGAATATGTGGACTGGAAACATGTGGTTTCAGGTTTTGGGGGCAGGCACCTGTCAGTGCCTCCATATCAGTGATAAAAGATTTATTCAATTATGTCGGGGGGCTCTGCTAGGCAGAGTAATCGGCTCCGTCCTGAACAGAGCGATGGATGGCTGCTGTACTGTTGAACCACCAGCAGACTGACTGGAGAATCATTTAACTCCACTGCTGACTGCTCTCTTCACTATTGGATGTACTCTAATATGTCTCACGTGGAAGGACAGCACTTTTATGTGACTGAAATTCGTAAAGTTATGGTTAACAGATTTCTGCTCTGTTTCTGTTCATGTAATATCCAGATGTTTTGGAGAAACTGGATGAAATGTGATTTATTTTGGAGGGTCTGTCAACAGACAGGTTTAGTGCATTCTATCCCTAGTCCTTGAATGTAATATCCTATATGTGTAATTTGTAATATATATGCCCTCTCACACCCCCACAGAGCCCAGAGGTTACTTAGAGATGATTGGTCATGTTCCCCAGTCGGCAGAAGAGTGCCTGCCAGACTCTTCCCCCAGCTGCCATAGGTCCTTCGGTTACTCTCGCTCGGCGTTCATTAGTGGGATGCCACAACGGACAGACAGGTACAGCCAATCAAATACAACCCTTTCACACAATTACTAGAGGCCCAGCTCATGTTTATTCAAAATGTACAGTACCAGTCAAAAGTTTGGACACACCTACTCATTCAAGGGTTTTTATTTATTTGTACTATTTTTCACATTGTATAATAATAGTTAAGACATCAAAACTATGAAATAACACATATGGAATCATGTAGTGAACAAAAAAGTATTAATCAAATCAAAATATATTTTATGTTTTAGATTCTTCAAAGTAGCCACCCTTTGCCTTGATGACAGCTTTGCACACTCTTGGCATTCTCTCAACCAGCTTCATGAGGAATGCTTTTCCAACAGTCTTGAAGGAGTTCCCACATATGCTGAGCATTTTTGGACTCATCAGACCAAGGACAGATTTCCACTGGTCTAATGTCCATTGCGTGTGTTTCTTGGCCCAAGCTAGTCTCTTTTTCTTATTGATGTCCTTTAGTAGTGGTTTCTTTGCAGCAATTGGACCATGAAGGCCTAATTCACGCAGTCTCCTCTGAACAGTTGATGTTGAGATGTGTCTGTTACTTGAGAACTCTGTGAAGCATTTATTTGGGCTGCAATTTCTGAGGCTGGTAACTCTAAGGAACTTATCCTCTGCAGAAGAGGTAACTCTGGGTATTCCTTTCCTGTGGCGGTCATCATGAGAGTTAGTTTCATCATAGCGCTTGATGGTTTTTGCGACTGCACTTGAAGAAACTTTCAAAGTTCTTGAAATGTTCCTGATTGACTGACCTTCATGTCTTAAAGTAATGATGGACTGTCATTTCTCTTTGCTTATTTGAGCTGTTCTTGCCATAATATGGACTTAGTCTTTTACCAAATAGGGTTGTATCTTCTGTATACCACCCCTACCTTTTCACAACACAACTGATTGGCTCATACACATTAAGAATGAACAAATTAACTTCCACAAATTAACTTTTAACAATCACACCTATTAATTGAAATCCATTCCACATGACTACCCCATGAAGCTGGTTGAGAGAATGCCAAGAGTGTGAAAAACTCATCAAGGCAAAGAGTGGCTACTTTGAAGAATCTCAAATTGTTGAACACTTTTTTGGTTACTACATGATTCCATATATGTTATTTCATAGTTTTGATGTCTTCACTATTATTCTACAATGGAGAACATAGTAAAAATATGAGTAGGTGTGTTCAAAACTTTTGACTGGTACTGTACATGTACATTTTACATTTTAGCAGATGCTAATTATGCTTATAGGCTACATGTTCTGAAAATACATAATGGTCATACAGTTTCATTAGAGAGGTGTTTTTGATGATCTTCTAATTTTTGTGTTCTACCTCCTCTCTCAAGCCCCTCCATGGGTCAGCCCTGGCCAGAGGACAGAGCCCTCCTGCCCCACTCCATGTCCTTGGACTATGGCCACCACTCCCCTCCCATGCACCCCCAACCCCACCCTGTGCCCAACGCCCACAGCTCCCCCCGGGGCAGCCAGCAGAGCCACATGGCACACTATGGCCTCACCCACAGCCTTACGCACAGCTTCGATGAGAAAGACAACTTAGGCTTGGGGGGCTATGGCACAGCCGACTGCCCACCTTCTGCCTCTCCTCTACTGGGGAACGGAGGCATGGAGAGGGGCCTGTCCATTATGGGTTCCATGGATGGGCTGGGCACCATCCGGACCCAGCACCTGCCGCAGCTGCAGCAGATCCAGGCCCAAGGGGCCTTGCCTCCACTGCTGCCTGAGAAGAGGAGGGAGTCGGACGGGGAGCACTCCTTGGGCACAGCCTCCCCAGCCCCTAGCGGATTCTCCAGCCCACATAGCGGAAGCTCCCTCAGTATCCCATTTCCCAACATCCTGCCTGACCTCTCAGCCTCTGCACAGATGCCGGGCAACACTTCACCTCTGCCAGGTAACCCTCTTGCTTACACAGTTAATAGCCAATCACTTCTTATCTGAGCCAATGGCTTGGGTTGGTACAATACTGTAAAGAAGGTAATCAGTTCTGTTCTACAGTGGCAAGAAAAAGTATGTGAACCCTTTGGAATTACCTGGATTTCTGCATAAATTGGTCATAAAATGTGATCTGATCTTCATCTAAGTCACAACAATAGACAAACACAGTCTGCTTAAACTAATAACACGCAAACAATTTTACGTTTTCATGTCTTTATTGAACACACCGTATAAACATTCACAGTGCAGGGTGGAAAAGGTATGTGAACCCTTGGATTTAATAACTGTTTGACCCTCCTTTGCCAGCAATAACCTCAACCAAACGTTTTCTGTAGTTGCGGATCAGACCTGCACAACGGTCAGGAGGAATTTTGGACCGTTCCTCTTTACAAAACTGTTTAAGTTCAGCAATATTCTTGGGATGTCTGGTGTGAACCGCTCTCTTGAGGTCATGCCACAGCATCTCAATCGGGTTGAGGCCAGGACTGACTGGGCCACTCCAGAAGGCGTATTTTCTTCTGTTGAAGCCGTTCTGTTGTTGATTTACTTCTGTGTTTTTGGTCGTTGTCCTGTTGCATCACCCTACTGCTGTTGAGCTTCAATTGGCAGACAGATAGCCTTACATTCTCATGAAACATTTCTTGATAAACTTTGGAATTCATTTTTATGTTGATGATAGCAAGCTGTCCAGGCCCTGAGGCAGCAAAGCAGTCCCAAACCATGGCACTCCCTCCACGATACTTGACAGTTGGGATGAGGTTTTGATGTTGGTGTGCTGTGCCTTTTTCTCTCCACACATAGTGTTGGGTTCCTTCCAAACCAATGAACTTTAGTTTAATCTGTCCGCAGAATATTTTGCCAGTAGCACTGTAGCACAACAAGTGCTCTTTTGCGAACTTCAGACGTGCAGCAATGTTTTTTAGTTGTTGACAGAAATGGATTCTTCCGTAGTGTCCTCCCATGAACACCATTCGTGTTTAGTGTTTTACGTATCGTAGACTCGTCAGAGATGTTAGCATGTTCCAGAGATTTCTGTAAGTCTTTAGCTGACACTCTAAGATTCTTCTTAACCTCATTGAGCATTCTGCACTGTGCTCTTGCAGTCATCTTTGCAGGACAGCCACTCCTAGGGAGAGTAGCAACAGTGCTGAACTTTCTCCATTTATAGACAATTTGTCTAACTGTGAACTGATGAACATCAAGGCTTTTAAAGATACTTTTGTAACCCTTTCCAGCTTTATGCAAGTCAACAATTCTAATCTTAGGTCTTCTGAGATCTTTTGTTCGAGGCATGGTTCACATCAGGAAATGCTTCTAGTGAATAGCAAACTCACATTTTGTGAGTTTTTTTTATAGGGCAGGGCATCTCTAACCAACATCTCCAATCTCATCTCATTGATCGGACTCCAGGTTAGCTGACTGACTCCAATTATCTTTTGGAGAAGATAAGCCTAGGGGTTCACATATTTTTTCCAACCTACACTGTGAATGTTTAAATTATGTATTCAATATGGACAAGAAACATACAATACTTTGTGTGTTATTCGTTTAAGCACACTGTGTTTGTCCATTGTTGTGACTTAGATCAAGATCAGGTCAAATTTTATGAAAAATGTATGTAGAAATCCAGGTAATTCCAAAGGGTTCACATACGTCTTCCTGACACTGTATGTACTGTATCCTTTAGGTACTGCCCTGTGAGTTTTCTCGGTCAATTCGGATTTGCCACATATGGATGTCTTTTGAACTTGGTTACAGTGATTGAATGCCTGAGGTCTTTGTGCATTGGCTAACCTCTGGTGTGTTTGTGATACTGTATTTCCAGATGTCCTAGCCAGCAAGCATGTGACTGTAAACTTTGTGCAAGACACATCGAAATTCTGGTACAAGCCTGATATCTCCAGGGACCAAGGTAAAAACATTAGGAAATATGTGTCTTGTCTCCCAGGAGTATTTTGTCTGCCAAATTTCCATAATGCTCTTCAACATTTTGACAGTGTTGGGAGATTTTGACAGTTTCCACACTCCTCTGTGACACCGTCTCTAAAATGTCTTCCTGTGTCCTTCTCTTCTCCTTTCCTCCTTCTTTCCTCCTCCTCTCAGCTATCTCAGTCCTGAAGGACACGGAGCCCGGATTTTTCATAGTACGGGACAGCCACTCCTTCAAAGGAGCCTATGGGCTGGCCATGAAGGTGGCCACACCCCCTCCCTCAGTCCTGCAGCAGAGCAAGAAAGGTAGGCATTGGCTGAGAGAGATAAGGGGGCAGAGCTTTAGGTTCAGACCGGTTCTTGTTTGATGTGGGACATAGGAGTAGGATGATGATTGATGAGGCCATATAGGCTACACTCCTCTATGTATTTATTTGGACAGTGAAGCTACAACTTTAAATTTCGCTCTATACTCCAGCATTTTGGATTTGAAATCAAATGTTTTATATGAGGTGACAGTACAGAATGTCACCTTTTATTTGAGGGTATTTTCATACATATCTGTTTTACCGTTTAGGAATGAAAGCACTTTATGTATCTAGTCCCCACATTTTAAGGTGTCTTCAGTATTTGGCCAAATTCACTTATAGTGTATTAAAGAAGTCAAAAGTTTAGTATTTATTCCCATTTTCCAAGCCTACAATATCAAGCTTTTGACTCTACAAACTTGTTGGAGGCATTTGCAGTTTGTTTTGCTTGTGTTTCGGATTATGTTGTGCCCATTAGAAATAAATGGTAAATGATGTATTGTGCCATTTTGGAGTCACTTTTATTGTAAATAAGAATATAATATGTTTCTGAACACTTCTACATTAATGTGGATGCTACCATGATTACACATAATCATGAATGAATCGTGAATAATGTTATAGATCAGGCCCCCAAAACATGCTAAGCTCTCACCATTACCAATCAGAGGGGAGATTAGCATTTTTGGGGTGGGTATGATATTTATGCCTGCTAGGAATATGGGACCAAATGCTAATCTTTTGACAAAATGTAATACACTATAAGTGAATTTGTCCAAATACTTAGATACATAAAGTGTGGTAAAACAGATATGCATGAAAATACCCTTGATTAAAAGATGACACTGTTGCCTCATATAAAACATTTTATCTTAAATCCAAAATGCTGAAGTATAGAGCCAAATTCAAAGTTTTAGCTTCACTGTCCAAATAAATACGTAGGGGAGTGTATGCTTATCTAGGGTCAATTTTGTGTTCATCCATGGTCATGGTTAGAATTGTTGGAGGATAAGCTGGTCCTAGATCTGTACATACGGGCAGGTTCCACACATTTCCAGAACCTTTCCATGTTCCAGAGGGCCCCATTAGAACAGGGGTATCACGGAATTGGCTGACTGAGTTGCAGCATCCTGGGAACCAAACAGCTATAAAAGCCCTCTACTGTTACAACTCTCTGAATTCACCTCCATGGAGGGAACATGATAGTCCCCTCTCTGTTTGTTCAACAGCTCCTAGCTTTGGGTCTCTCTTCTGGGCAGCATCGTGATAGAACCAAACAGCCGTGCTCTTTGTTAAGTAGTTTTAGATGTGGCAGCTAGTGCTTTAAAACAAACAATAGAATAAGCAGGCTTTATAAACCTGCACAGATTTCAGGCCTTTCTCCAGGGGTACTTTTTTGCCCTACATACAGTAATGTAACTTTGTGTGACGTTCAGTACAGATTGTTTTATTAAGCACCGTGAAATACAGCCTAAATTCAATTTAGAAATGTTCTGGCAAGCAATATATTGCTTTGTTCATGGCATTCCTTGTTATACATTTCAAGTTATGTTTCTCACATGCACAAGTACAGTGAAATGCTTAACTTGCAAGCCCTTCCCAACAGTGCAGTATTCGATATCAAAATAGTATAACTAAAAACTAAACACGAGAAAAAAGAAAGGAAGGAAAAAAACTTGAGAATGTAAGCTACGTATGTGTATACAGTGCAATCGGAAAGAATTCAGACCCCTTGACTTTTTCCACATTTTGTTACATTACAGCCTTATTCTAAAATTGATTAAATCGTTTTTTTCCTTCTCATCAATCTACACACAATACCCCATAATGACAAAGCAAAAACTGAAATATCATATTTACATAAGTATTCAGACCCTTTACTCAGTACTTTGTTGAAGCACCTTTGGCAGCGATTACAGCCTTGAGTCTTCCTGGGTATGAAACTACAAGCTTGGCACACCTGTATTTGGGGAGTTTCTCCCATTGCTCTCTGTCAGGTTGGATGGGGAGCGTCGCTGCACAGCTATTTTCAGGTCACTCCAGAGATGTTCGATTGGGTTCAAGTCCGGGTTCTGGCTGGGCCACTCAAAGACATTCAGAGACTTGTCCCGAAGCCACTCCTGCGTTGTCTTGGCTGTGTGCTTAGGGTCGTTGTCCATTTGGAAGGTGAACCTTCGCTCCAGTCTGAGGTCCTGAGAGCTCTGGAGCAGGTTTTTGTCAAGGATCTGTCTGTACTTTAGTCCATTCATCTTTCCCTCATCTTGACTAGTCTCCCAGTCCCAGCCACTGAAAAAAAATCCCCACAGCATGATGCTCCCACCACCATACTTCACTGTAGAGATGGTGTCAAGTTTCCTCCAGAAGTGACGCTTGGCATTCAGGCTAAATAGTTCAATCTTGGGTTCATCAGACCAGAAAATCTTGTTTCTCATGGTCTGAGAGTCCTTTATGGGCCTTTTGGCAAACTCCAAGCAGGCTGTCATGTGCCTTTCACTGAGGACTGTCTTCTGTCTTGCCACTCTAACATAAAGGCCTGATTGGTGAAGTGCTGCAGAGATGGTTGTCCTTCTGGAAGGTTCTCCTATCTCCACAGAAGATCTCTGGAGCTCTGTCAGAGTGACCATGAAGTTATTGGTCACCTCCCAGACCAACACCTTTCTCCCCCGATTGTTCAGTTTGGCCGGGCGGCCAGCTCTAGGAAGAGTGTTGGTGGTTCCAAACTTCTTCCATTTAAGAATGATGGAGGCCACTGTGTTCTTGGGGACCTTCAGATGCTGCAGAAATGTTTTGGTATCTTTCCCAGATCTGTGCCTTGACACAATCTTGGAGCTCCACGGACAATTCCTTCGACCTCATGGCTTGGTTTTTGCTCTGAGATGCACTGTCAACTGTGGGACCTTATACATTTACATTTACATTTTAGATTTTAGTCATTTAGCAGACGCTCTTATCCAGAGCGACTTACAGTAGTGAATGCATACATTTCACAATTTGTTTTATACAGACAGGTGTGTGCCTTTCCAAATCATGTCCAATCAATTGAATTTACCACAAGTGGACTCCAATCAAGTTGTAGAAACATGTCATGGATGATCAATGGAAACATTTGCAAAAATTTCTAAAAACATGTTTTCGCTTTGTCATTATGGGTTATTGTGTGTAGGTTGAGGAGGCTGTAAGGTAACAAAATGTGGAAAAGGGAAAAGGGGTCTGAATAATTTCCGAATGCACTGTACATTGTCAGAGCCATTACCAAATTGACAATGTGCAGAGCTACTGGAGTAGTTGACATAGGGCTGTATAAGTTTCAAGCTTCAATGTCACATGCACAAGTACAGTGAAATGCCTTTCTTGCAAACTCAAAATCCAACAATACAATAATCAATAACAATGTAATACTAGAAAAAAACACACTAGAAATAAGAATAGGAAATACGAAATACACAATTGAGTAAGTAATCATAATATATACAGGAAATATATAAAAAGTCAGTTCCAATACCATATTTACAATGTGCAGGGATACTGAAATGATGGAGGTAAATATGTACAGGGGTAAGGTGACTAGGCAACAGGATATAAGATAAACAGAGTAGCAGCAGCTTGTATTTCAGTGGGTGTGCGGGTGTGTAGAGTCCGTATAAATGTATGTGCAAGTGAGCAAAAAATGGAGTGAGGGTTTGTGTTGGAGTGACAGTGTGTGTGAGTGTGTAGAGCCCTGTGATTGTGCATAGAGACTGCAAAGATTGACCATTTTAAGTATTTAGTGATTTGGACACCGAGGAACTTGAAGCTGTCTATATCCTCCACTGCCACCCCGTCGATGTGGATGGGGGCGTGCTCCAACCGCTCCCCCCCCCCCCCATAGTCCACAATCATTATTTATTTGGGGAAAGAAATAAAAGGGGTGCTGATGGGAAAAAAACTGGGTAGGATTCCTGTAAGACACTGGTGTCCCTATGCCCAGCCCAGAGCACAGCCCACTAAGCCCTAACTCCTCCCTTTCTCCTCCACACGGGGTCGGCAGCCCCCTCACTCACAGCAGGCTGGCACCTGCAGGGACATCATGACACAGTCCCTTTCCGAGCATTGTGACTTCTTAAGAGGTTGAAACCCAAGCCAGCTCCAGGAGAAGGCTTTTCTATGGGAGGACATTCCTCAGATACACACTCGTCACGCCCCTCAGAAACACTGTTGTTAAATCATAATAGCGCTAATCTCAGCTGTGATTGGATAAGATGAATGTAACTCTTAGAATTCAGGGTAGGAGTTAACAGGGGTAAGATAACTGAGAATCCGCTAACACTTAACTTACAGTCAACAGGTAAAATGCGTTATAATGTGTTATAGGCATGTATGAGCATTTATAGCATTCTTGTGTATAATAATGTTATCTCTCGCTCACTCTATGATTGAAGGTGATCTGTCCAATGAGCTGGTCCGTCACTTCCTGATTGAGTGTACACAGAAAGGAGTTCGGTTGAAGGGCTGTCCCAATGAGCCCTACTTTGGTGAGTGTCTCTACTGTAGCACACGTTTTGTCATACCCTTTTGAGGACAGTGATAACACAATGGTGACCCCTGCTGGTTACTCTCTGTACTGATAAAAAAGCAGAACGTTCCTGTGTGCCCTCTACTGGATAGTGATTGCAAGTCTGCTTCAGCTCTTACGATGATGTTCATAGCTAATATGAAATCCTCTTTGAAGTAATATGATGGTTACAGTTGTTTTTGTTTTTGTTTTACAGGTAGTTTAACTGCGTTGGTATGTCAGCACTCCATTACTCCCATGGCTCTGCCCTGCAAACTCATCATACCTGACAGAGGTAAGGTGCCAAATCTCTATGTCCTTATACACAACATTGTGTTACAGTAACAAGGTAAACATGGTTTAGTTTTATAAAACATAACTGTGTCCTCTGCCAAAGCAATTTAATGAACACTGGTCTCTCTCCTCTCTGTGTAACTAAATGTGGCAGGGCTGGAAATTGCAGGGCAGTTTCGAATTATATGATGTGATTTATAAGCCTGTGCATGCAACTCATGTCAACTTAGATGAATTGCCTTTACGTGGTAGCCATAAACCAATGTCATCAGTGACAGAGGGTCAATAGAGAGAGGAAGGGAGAGTTTAATCAGATTTATTTTAATTCAGTTATATGTCACTGCCTCCCATTCTTCATTTCAAACATCTTACTTTTACGTCATATACAAAAATGACATTTTTTTTCTATGTTGGTAGATCCTCTTGAAGACGTGGTGGAGAATACTGCTACACAATCTGTCTCCAACTCTGCTGCTGAGCTCCTTAAACAAGGAGCAGGTAGGGCTTAAAGGGACACTTCGGGATTTTGGCAATATGGTCCTTTATCTAGATTAATTTGTGGATACCATTTTAATGTCTCTGTGTGCCGCTTGAAAACGACCTGTAGCTTCCTTCAGACTGGACACAGAGAGATAGAAATGGTATCCACAAGTTCATATGACTGGGGAAGTAGATAAAGGGCCTCATTGCCAAAATCCCAAAGTACCCCTTTAAATCCCTTTACTAACCACATATTTAAGCACATGATTAATTAAGCACATGATTAAACAGGTGTATGACTATTAGGCTAATCAATGGAGAGTATATTAAAGGCTAAATAAGTATTGGGTAAGCCTCAACAACAACAACTTCTGTTCCTAAGGGATTGTGTATATAACATGTTGTGTTAGCGCCTCTCTCCTGTGTCCTTGCAGTGTGTAATGTGTGGTTCCAGTCTGTGTTCATTGTGTAGTGTGTGTAACGTGTGTTTCTCTGCAGCATGTAATGTGTGGTTCCTGGGCTCAGTGGAGATGGAATCTCTGACAGGGTACCAGGCTGTGCAGAAGGCCACCAGTGTAACATTGGGCTCAGACCCCCTGCCCACCTCCACCGTGGTCCACTTGAAAGTCTCCTCACAGGGAATCACCCTCACCGACAACCAGAGGAAGTGAGTCATGGGGAATACACAGACAGACAGACAGACAGACAGATAGACAGACAGACAGACAGACAGACAGACAGACAGACAGACAGGCAGGCAGGCAGGCAGGCAGGCAGGCAGGCGAGGCACACCTACATGGTCACATTAGTAATGCATGTATAGCTAATATAAAATTATATATAAATATATACAGTACCAGTCAAAAGTTTGGACACATCTACTCAGTCAAGGGTTTTTCTTTATTTGTACTATTTTCTACATTGTAGAATGAAAAACAATGAAACAACACATATGGAATCATGTAGTAACCAAAAAAGTGTTCAACAAATCAAAATATATTTTATATTTGAGATTTGAGATTCTTCAAAGTAGCCACCCTTTGCCTTGATGACAAATCATTCACTAAACCCTAAACCTCAACTAAATCTTGTAATGAATAATGTGGTAATTGAGCAAGTTGAGGAGACTAAACTGCTTGGAGTTACCCTGCATTGTAAACTGTCATGGTCAAAACATATTGATACAACAGTAGCTAGGATAGGGAGAAGTCTGTCCATAATAAAGCGCTGCTCTGCATTCTTAACAGCACTATCAACAAGGCAGGTCCTACAGGCTCTAGTTTTGTCGCACCTGGACTACTGTTCAGTCGTGTGATCAGGTGCCACAAAAAATAACTTAGGAAAATTGCAATTGGTTCAGAACTGGGCAACACAGCTGGCCCTTGGATGTACACAGAGAGCAAACATTAATAATATACATGTCAATCTCTCCTGGCTCAAAGTGGAGGAGAGATTGACTTCATCACTACTTGTATTTATGAGAAGTATTGACATGTTGAATGATCCGAGCTGTCTGTCTAAACTACTGGCACACAGCTCGGACACCCATGCATACCCCACAAGACATGCCACAAGAGGTCTCTTCACAGTCCCCAAGTCCAGAACAGACAATGGGAGGCGCACAGTGCTACATAGAGCCATGACTACATTGAACTCTATTCCATATCAAGTAACTGATGCAAGCAGTAGAATTAGATTTAAACAAACAGATAAAAACACACCTTATGGAACAGCAGGGACTGTGAAGCAACACAAACATAGGCACAGACACATGCATACACACACACACATGATAACATACGCACTATACACACACGTACACATGGATTTTGTATTATATATATGTGTAGTAGGCGCCTGAGGGCACACAGTCTATGAATGTATTGTAATGTTTTTAAAATTGTATGAACTGACTTAATGTTGCTAGACCCCAGTAATGGGGATCCATAATAAAAACAAATACAGCTTTGCACACTCTTAGCATTCTCTCAACCAGCTTCTTCTGGAATGCTTTTCCAACAGTCTTGAAGGAGTTCCCACGTATACTAAGCACTTGTTGGCTGCTTTTCCTTCACTCTGTGGTCCAACTCATCCCAAACCATCACAACTGGGTTGAGGTCAGGTGATTGTGGAGGTTAGGCCATCTGATGCAGCACTCCATCACTCGCCTTCTTGGTCAAATAGCCCTTACACAGCCTGGAGGAGTGTTGGATCATTGTCCTGTTAGAAAACTAATGATAGACCCACTAAGCACAAACCAGATGGGATGGCGTATCGCTGCAGAATGCTGTGGTAGCCATGCTGGTTAAGAGTGCCTTGAATGCTAAATAAATCACTGACAGTGTCACTAGCAAAACACCCCCACACCATCACACCTCCATGCTTCACAGTGGGAACCACGCATGAGGAGATCATGAGGAGATGAGGAGATCATCCATTCACCTACTCTGCGTCTCACAAAGACACGGCGGTTGGAACCAAAAATCTCCAATTTGGACTCATTAGACTTAAAGACAGATTTCCACCGATCTAATATCTATTGCTCATGTTTCTTGGCCCAAGCAAGTCTCTTCTTCTTATTGGTGTCCTTTAGTAGTGGTTTCTTTGCAGTAATTTGACCATGAAGGCCTGATTCACACAGTCTCCTCTGAACAGTTGATGTTGAGACGTGTCTGTTACTTGAACTCCGTGAAGCATTTATTTGGGCTGCAATTTCTGAGGCTGGTAGCTGTAATGAACTTATCCTCACCTTAAGCTGTTCTTGCCATAATATGGTCTTGGTCTTTTACCAAATAGGGCTATGTTCTGTATACCACCTCTACCTTGTCAGAACACAACTGATTGGATCAAACACATTAAGAAGGAAAGAAATTCCACAAATTAACTTTTAAGAAGCACACCTGTTAATTGAAATGCATTCCAGGTGACTACCTCATGAAGTTGGGTGAGAGAATGCCAAGAGTGTGCAAACCTGTCATCAAGGCAAAGGGTGGCTACTTTGAAGAATCTCAAATATAAATATATTTTCATTCAACACTATTTTGGTCACTACATGATTCCATATGTGTTATTTCATAGTGTTGATGTCTTCACTATTATTCTACAATGTAGAAAATAACGAAAAATCCTTGAATGAGTAGGTGTCCAAACTTTTGACTGGTACTGCATATATACACAGTTGTACTATGTATTTCTCTTTTACCCAGGTTCTCTTCTCCTCTTACCAGGTTGTTCTTCAGAAGGCATTATGCAGTGAACACTGTCATCTTCTGTGCATTGGACCCTCAAGATCGGAAGTGAGTAAAATATGCCAGAATTAACATCATTTGAAATAAAGGTACTGTGGTGAAAATGTCATCAGCTTACACTGTCTGTATGATGCCTTGTTTGTTATTTCTGTGTTCTTTTCCCCATCCATTCTTAGGTGGAAAAAAGATGGCTGCACTTCAGCAAAGATCTTTGGCTTTGTGGCGAGGAAGACGGGCAGCGGGCAGGACAACGTGTGCCACCTGTTCGCCGAGCACGACCCCGAGCAGCCCGCCAGCGCCATCGTCAACTTCGTCTCCAAGGTGATGATTGGCTTCCAGAAGACAAAGTAGCCCTGCAACGCTGCTAGCTAATTGGCTAGTGGGGCTGTTTCTAAAACTTAAAACCGTACAACCCTCAACCTGAAGGTTATGAGCCAGGACTTGGACAGGCAGTGGAACAGAGTTCCAACCACAGAACTAGAATGGGTTTGCGAGATACTATTTCTATGGTTACACTACCTAAGAATGGGATACAATTAATAACAGAATAATCTAGAGGCGAAAGAAACGCACACCTATTTAGGCGAGGTGCTGGCTAGCGGAGTAGAACACTTCAAAAATAAAGGAGAGCCATACACTCTAGGAGCTCAGATGCAAAAATATTTATGTCTAACGTTTCGACAGACAAGCTGTCTTCATCAGGGCAGCACTCCATCACTTGTCTGTCGAAACGTTGGACATAAATATTTTTGTATCTGAGCTTCTAGAGTGTGTGGCTCTCCTTTATACAATTGATAACAAGCATGAAAAGACTTACAAGTTACAACTCCACAACCTATCCAAGTCATCTCCTGCTTACAACACAGAGGGAACTGTGGACCATCAGCAGGACAGGAGACTCAATGAGATCTTTCACTGAGTCGAGTGAAAACTCAAAACTCCTTTGACTTCATTTTCTAACAGACTCTTTCCTTATTAAGATGATTATTAGGGGTTTGCCTGGAAGGAAAAAGAGAATATACAACAACTACGTTATAAGATGTGTATTTCATTTTTATGTATCGTTGTAGAACTAATACAGATGTTTGCATTTCTGTCTCAAAAGGGTTTACAGTTTTATGTATCCCAACTCTTTACAAGTTAGTTACATATTCCTATTTTCAACATGCTCTGTGTGTTGTGATACTATACTATAGGGAAGCATAGAAGCCTGGCATGTAAGGGTTTGTCATGTTGAATATTTAACCAAAAATAAATAAACTATATAAAGCATTATTCAAGCTATTAAAAATGGTACTGAAAAATACTGTAAATCATAACTTCTCCTTACGTTATCAAAAAACTTTATTTTTGTAAATGCATCATATACTATTTGAAAAGTTATATCTATTGACTTTATGTTAGAACAAAAAAAATCTAAATATTTTCCCTAAACTGATGTTTCACCATCCCAATCATTTATCTTGAATTTTGATATTGCTCAACTCTGGATATGTATGCGAATTAAAACCACTATCAAAACAATAACTCACAAAAATGTGAAGATCTGGAAGGGGAGCGTTGGAATGAATCAAATATTATATATGTAAACCCTAATATATTCTATGATTTCTTTATATCATTTGTTAATTACATGTACTTTGAACCCATGTACTACTTCGTTCAGTACTGCTTTGTCTGGAAGATTGTTTTAAAATTGATAAATTACTGTTTGTTTTTCCTTTGGCTAGTCTCAAGTAAGTGTTTAAATTGACTTTTTGGTGGTATATTATTGGCACTAACTATATATTGAAATGTCTCAGTGTTAAAATATATACAGTACACTGAGTGTACCAAACATTAGTATTAATTAATATTAAAATGTAGTTGCACCCCCTTTAGTCCTCAGAACAGCCTGAGTTCTTTGGGGCATGGACTCTACAAGGTGTCGAAAGCGTTCCATAGGGATACTGGCCCATGTTGACTCCAATGCCTCCCACAGTTGTGTCAAGTTGGCTGGATGTCCTTTGGGTGGTGGACCATTCTTGATACACACAGGAAACTGTGGAGCGTGATGAACCCAGCAGCGTTGCAGTTCTTGACACAAACTGGTGCGCCTGGCACCTACTTCCACAGCCCGTTCAAAGGCACTTAAATATTTTGTCTTTCCCATTCAACCTCTGAATGGCACAGATACACAATCCATGTCTCAATTGTCTCAAGGCATAAAATCCTTCTTTAAACTGTCTCCTCCCCTTCATCTACACGGATTGAAGTGGATTTAACAAGTGACATCAGCTTTCACCTGGTCAGTCTATGTCCATGGAAGGAGCAGGAGTCCTTAATGTTTTTATACTCAGTAGAGGACATTTGTATTATATATTTCATTTGGAATTATGAAAGAAATATTGTGTTGGAACAATAGGCGATCATTGGGGCTTGATTGAACTCGATGGAAAAGTGCAAAAGTGTCAACACTGCCCACCCAATGCATCGAGCGAGCTCAACGAAGTGCAGCTTTTTAATCATATTTTTGTCTAGATTAACTTTTTAATGGTCACATTTATTAATGTCAAATAATCAGGGCAGGGACCACCTAATTCCAATACACTTTGTTGATATACTATACATTCATTGTGTACATTTTAGTTGTATTTTTTTTCCATTTTGCTCATGATGTACTAATATTATTTACAGTCTGTACCTCATACCTTTACTATCTCACATTTGAAAAAATAATTATATTTTTTTATGTTTCATATTGATTTGCAGCAAGTGACATAAAAAGTTCATTTGTATATGAGAAATGGCATTTTCAATGTTGAATGTGAATAAACAAAAGGGCAAAATTATGTCATTGGTCCACTTATTATTATTATTATTATTATATATTTATTTTCTTCGAGAGAGAATATGATGGAGATTTGTTGAGTTTGACAGTATGTACCATTTATGTCTATTTTTCAGCCAGGAAACCAGAAGAGGGTGCTAGTAACACACACATCCACGTGTGTAAGATCCTTTGTGACCTAGCTCTATGGTTGTTGTTGTGCTTGCTCTAGGTGATGTGCACCACATTGTCTGGACACATTTTCTACACCAGCATTGGAAGGTGAAGTACAAGTCGGCTAGCAAGTCGGCTAACCTTCACATCAAACAGGTGACAGATTAGGAGAGTAGATGACAGCAGTAGAATGCACACACACTTGCACAAAATCAATATTAAAAGAATGATTGATTAGAAGATGATCTGTGCACTGGATCGATCCTGGATTGTCTTGTGCACTCACTGCACTGTCAGTCATGAACTGTTCTATGCACTGTGTCGGTCCTGGATCGTCTGGTGCACTGTGTCGGTCCTGGATCGTCTGGTGCACCGTGTCGGTCCTGGATCGTCTGGTGCACCGTGTCGGTCCTGGATCGTCTGGTGCACCGTGTCGGTCCTGGATCGTCTGGTGCACTGTGTCGGTCCTGGATGGTCTGGTGCACTGTGCCGGTCCTGGATCGTCTTGTGAACTGTACCGGTCCTGGATCGTCTGGTGCACTGTGCCGGTCCTGGATCGTCTGGTGCACTGCGCTGGTCCTGGATCGTCTGGTGCACTGTGTCGGTCCTGGATCGTCTGGTGCACTGTGTCGGTCCTGGATCATCTGGTGCACTGTGCCGGTCCTGGATCGTCTGGTGCACTGTGCCGGTCCTGGATCGTCTGGTGCACTGTGCCGGTCCTGGATCGTCTGGTGCACTGTGCCAGTCCTGGATCGTCTGGTGCACTGTGCTGGTCCTGGATCGTCTGGTGCACTGTGCCGGTCCTGGATCGTCTTGTGAACTGTACCGGTCCTGGATTGGCATGACTATGACAGCAAATCGTGCAAATGTTGATGATGTCACAACGCAGTCTATTGGTTGATGCACCCTAAAGACAATCCAGGAACATGTCATGTAACACTTGGAGAAATCAGGACATGTTCCTCTGCTCTCTCTGGTTGGTGCAGGTCTGGACAGGTCTTTCTTTGGCTGGTCCGGTGGTGAGACTGAGGCACAAATTGCATTGTGAGGAGAGTGGAGGAGAGGAGGAGAAGGAACTCCCTCCCCCCTATTGTCCTTGGACAGATGGTGAAAGTGAAGAATTCCCAGGGAGGGAAGAATGCAAGCGTGGGCCCAGGTGTAGCTGTCCCATTTCCCCCTGGCCCACAGAGAAAAAGGAATTTGGGGAAAGTACAGAGAAGCAATACATTTTACGAGAAGCGATTATGAAATTGCAATATTTCAGACAAGTATCAAACAAGTTTCATTTAACAGACAAACATACAGAGAGAGAGAGAGAGATATTGTATTGAGCATGTTGTCCATACCTTTCCATCACAGGGTTCAATGCGTCACAATTCATTAGATCCAATAGTCTCTTGTACAGGATAACATGCAGCATAACGACAGTAAATTCTCAGAATAAACTGGAGAGAGAGAGAGAGAAAGAGAGAGAGACCTCCTGGAATGTATTGAGCATGTTGTCCATAATATATTGCATTCAACATACATTCATTAGATACTGTAGTCTCTTGTACAAAAATAATAATAACATGTATCATAATAACTTCTAGGAAAAACTCTCCAAGAAAAATGATTTATTGAAAAGAACTTTTCAGAGTACACTGGATACTGACCAGGAATTCCTCAACTACCACCACTATTCTGAAACTACTTTCTGACCCTAAACACAAACCCAATCCCTACTGATGACCCACATTTAAAAAAATACCACACTTTACTATAGAATACTACAGTACTTACTATAGAGTTTTGTATTAAATTGTAGTATACTTTATAATACAATACTACACACTGTAGTATCCCTTTATCATGTGTAGTACTTACTATATAATGTTGTATTATCCTGTAGAATACGATAGTAAATACTACAGTATTATCTCCCAAAACACCACAGTCCGCAAAAACACTTTTTTTTTACTTTAGTAAATACTACAGTATTTAATTAGCATATACACATTCCCCTCCCCTATATCCCAATTCGTGCCACCCATAAGTGAGAAACCTATATGCCATGTATAGACCATGTTGTGTTCCATAAAGGTTACATAAAAGAGCATCAGCGCTGAACTAACCGCTGAACTACCTATCTAGTATTCACTGCTGTGTTTTTGCGGACTAAAGTATTTATTCCATAATATACCACAGTATTTTTTTCATGTGGGGAGTCTCAACCGGGGCAGGGCATAAACGCTGCAACTGTCCGATGTTTTCTGATCTGCTCAAGGGCCCGTAACAGACACTGATTAGGGCTGTCACACGTACAGTAATAATAAACTCAGCTCTGCCAAACAATTTCACAAGTTCACACAAGGCTGTTTTGAGTAGGAGCTCTTCAAGTCTGGATTGGCCGGTGGTGGCCCTTGGCCAGCCACTAGAGTGTCAGGAACAATGTTCGAATGAAAGGCTTCGGCCATCAGAGGCAAGCTTCTCTATAGGACTCTACTCTTGCCTGCTCCCCTCCTCCCTCCCTCCCTCCCTCCCTCCATTCACTTGTTGTTTAATTAGGGAGGAGAGGAGGGGATGAGGAGGGAGGGGAGGGGAGGGGAGGGGAGATGAGATCCCATTTTGGAGGAAGAACAAAGGTAGGGGCGCAGAAATAGAAAGTTCAATTTTTGGATCGCTGCACAATGCCACGCACTGTTTGATTTTGGGCCGTCTTTGCCACCCAGCGCCTACATAAATACCTTGGTAGGGTTACTGGAGGCCATTTACCCTACTCTGCAGCAGCTACAGTATATTAGTAGTAGCCCCATTTATACCTGGTGGTAACTTGCGTCCTTTGTCCTGATATTGTCTGATTATACATGACCCTACATACTAGAGGTTGTATGGATGTAAAAGGGCAGGGTGCAGATCAGAAGCTTTAACTAATCATATACAACCAATAACCATGCCCCCAAAAATGACCTAGATTCCATTTTTACCATTACATATGAAACCCATATGATGTTTCATCAGTACCCTGCCGACCTGCCTACAGAACAACAAGGATCAACAGTTCCAACATATAGCAGGTTAGGAAGGAGGGAGGTGGCTGGGATGGTATCTGATGGATTGCGGTCATTTGAAGGTGAGGCACTACAGTTCTGCAGGCCTGCTGCTGTGTAACACTTGACTGTGCTAAAAGTGGAGGAGGTGACCCATTTAGACTGACTGTATGCATGTGTTACAGGCCAGACAACAGAGACTGCTAATCACTACCAGTCTCTCGCTCTAACTCACACGCCACCTCAACAACACTGTTTTTGCATCCCAGATGGCACCCTATTCCCTTCGTTGCGCACTCATTTCGACCAGGGCCTATAGGGAATAGGGTGCATTTGGGACCAACCCTGTATGGACTTGAGTGACTGCCCTCTGGGTCACAACAAGGCCAGGCCACTATTATATAGACCAGCTCAGCCATGACTGAGCTTACATTAAGTGGACACTGCAGGAATAGCAGAGCAGTGCACTGAAGGGTGTTGGAGTTTGATTGTGTGTGTGTGTGTGTGTGTGTGTGTGTGTGTGTGTGTGTGTACATGCATGTGAATGAGTGTGTGTGTGTGTGTACGTATGTAAGTGTGTAGAGATTCTAGCTCCCTCCCAAAGGATAGAACTCTCCACTACTATCAGAGGTAGTGTGGTGGTTGTACCATTTAACCCGGATGTGCACTCTCTCTGTGTCTTCTGCCTCCCTTTCTAAACTCCAACGTTTCCTTGGTGTTTAAGCTCCGTCTCCTGACTAAGTTACCGTTCCCTTTCCACAGTAGCTTTAGCAGTTTATGTCACATAACAAAAGCCATACAAAACATGAGCTGGCGCACATCCAGAAAAATGTGTTTGTGTGGAGGTGCTGACAAACGGCGAATAAACTATAAGGTATCAAAATAAAGAGAGTCGCACAATCCATATATAAACTCCCAGTAATGTTCGGCATCACTGTGCATAACAAAAGCCAGTCATAGGAATATTTGATGTGAACAGAGTCCCTATAGAAAATAAGCTCAACAAATTAGCGGATCGCCGAAGCGGTCAAAGATGACTTTAACTCTCTTTATGAAACTCTCAGCTCCCCACTGAGATTACTCTATAACTCTGGTTCTTTCCTTTCCACGTAGGCAATACACCACATCTCGCCACATACCACCAACACATCTAAAATAAGTGAACCATTGACTGGCCTACGACTGCCAAGTGGAGTTATTCCATCCACCACCTATGATTTGCATGGGGCCTGACATGTCATTGTCCACCAGCAGAGCACTGTCTTTGTGTGTCTGTGTGAAAACTGTACGTGTGTGGTTGCATGTATTGCAAGTCACCAACAGAACAAAGGCTACGCACATGAAGCTATGAATTAATTTGCATTAGTATGAGTGTGTGTGTGTGTGTGTGTGTGTGTGTGTGTGTGTGTGTGTGTGTGTGTGTGTGTGTGTGAGTGAGTTGATTATTCCTGCAAAAATACGTATGTGTGCGCATGAATGTTTGCATACATGCATGCAAAGTACACATACTGTAAGTGTAAACGACATATCTAGGCTACCGTAAGTGTTCAGTGCACGTGTGTGCATACATGGGTGCATGTACAGTACATATGAAGACGGGGCAGCTGGTCGGCACCACTCTCGGCTCACTTCCTTGCAGCTCTGCAATACATCACGTAGGGTCCTGAGAGCTGCTCCCTCTATTCCCCATCTTCCCATATCGCTCACACACACACACACACACAACACAACACAACACAACACAACACACACACACACACACACACACACACAACACAACACAACAACACACACGCACACACACACACACACAAATGCTCTCCTCCGTCTTCCCCCATCACTTTGGGCTAATTGAAGCCTTGGGCTGGGCTTCCATCCTGGCCTGGGCCTGGGCTGGCCTCCTAGAGGGGCGAACGACTACAACAGACTACTGTAACTACACCAGGACACGGCAGGCTTGCAGGGTCCCTGTTCCTCGCACAACTCGAATGGACTGCTCCAAAAATGAGACGGGAGGGAAGGGAGAGCCTCCCGAAATAGATGTATGTCGTCTGTCTGTTTGTTTTCCGTCTTCGGACTGGGCTGATGATTGGATATTGTTGCAGCTGGATTGAATATTGAGACTAGTAGTGTGTCTGAGATTGAAATGAAAGGGAATGGTTGGCTGGATGAAAAATCTGCAATGAAATACAGTAACATTATAACATATGATGTAGGAATGTAGGAATCAAGGAAAGAGCCAACACCAACCTATTAACAGTTTCTATCTTCTTCTGCAGTTTTGTACTGTACAGTTGTAAGAGAGATATACATTTTGTTCACTTAAGAGAGAGAATTTCAAAGGCACTCAGACAGAGTAAATTATCCTATGTCTGAGACCGTCACGAGATTGGTCCGGGAAAAAGAATAACAGAGAGTACCAGACATGTCATGTGATCTACCGTCTCCTTTCTGCAGGACAACCCCCACCCCACACACACACGCACACACACACACACACACACACACACACACACACACACACACACACATATACTAACTACCCTTTCCTGGGTAAACTCAGACACGTTTGGCTCAGTCGACCTCTAGCTGATTTAACTATGTGCTTTCCTCTCTGTGAGCTTTGGCGCACCTTGCAAATTCCTGGGATTTTACTGTCTCTGCAGTAATCCCATACAGCACCCAGCACAACACCACACTCGTTCCAGGACTGTCCATATTATATCTTCAGACAAGCAGAGTCAGGCACCTATCAAAGACTCATTGTTTGAATCAAGAATTTATTATGGAAATTGTACGCCTAAGGATGACACTGTTGTTGGTGATGATGATGATGGTACCGACTGACAGCAGTAGTCCTTAGTAGGCTATAGCTGTCTCTCCTACAGCAATAGCAATTTTATGCTTTGTAAACAACAGGTGCCAGTAATACGAGGTAAATGAGGAAGCTACAGTTGAAGTTGGAAGTTTACATACACCTTAGCCAAATACTTTAACTTTGTTGCCCTTAAGCCATTTTGCCATACTTCCAAAGTTGTGGCAAAATGGCTTAAGGACAACAAAGTCAAGGTATTTGAGTGGCCATCACAAAACCCTGACCTCAATCCCATAGAATATTTGTGGGCAGAACTGAAAAAGTGTGTGCGAGCAAGGAGCCTTACAAACCTGACTCAGTTACACCAGCTCTGTCAGGAGGAATGGGACAAAATTCACCCAACTTACTGTGGGAAGCTTGTGGAAGGCTAGCTGAAACATTTGACCCAAGTTAAACAATTTAAGGGCAATGCTACCAAATACTAATTGAGTGTATGTAAACTTCTGACCCACTGGAAATGTGATGAAATAAATAAAAGCTGAAACAAATCATTCTCTGTACTATTATACTGACATTTCACATTCTTAAAATAAAGTGGTGATCCTAACTGACCTAAGACAGTGAATTTATACTAGGATCAAATATCAGGAATTGTGAAAAACTGAGTTTAAATGTATTTGGCTAAGGTGTATGTAAACTGGTGTAACTAACATCAACTGTAGGTAGGATTAAAGTAATTAGGGAACAGGATAGATAATAGACAGTAGCAGCAGCAGGTAGTCATTTGATTTGCAATTTAGCAGTCTTGTTTAGCAGTCATGGCTTGGGGGAAGAAGCTGTTCAGGATCCTGTTGGTTCCAGACTTGGTGCACTGGTAGCAGAGAGAACAATCTCTGGCTTGGGTGGCTGGAGTCTTTGACAATTTTTTGGGCCTTCCTCTGACAACACCTGGTATAGAAGTCCTGGATGGCAGGGAGCACGACCCTAGTGATGTACTGGGCTGTACCCACCACTCTCTGTAGCGCCTTGCGGTCGGGGGCCTTGCAGTTGCCATGCCAAGCGGTGATGCAGCCAGTCAAGGTGATCTCAATGGGGCAGCTGTATATATTTTTGAGGATCTGAGGGCCCATGTCAAATCTTTTCAGCCTCCTGAGGGGGAAAAGGTGCTGTCGTGCCTCTTCACAACTGTGTGGGTGTGTGTGGATCAAGTTAATTCCTTAGTGATGTGGACACTGAGGAACTTCGAGCTCTCGACCCGCTCCACTACAGCCCCATCGATGTGTATGGGGGCGTGCTCACCCCTTTGTTTCCTGTAGTCCACGATTAGCTCCTTTGTTTTACTGACAATGAGGGAGAGGTTGTTGTCCTGGCACAACACTGACAGGTCTCTGACCTCCTCTCTGTAGGCTGCCTCATCATCAACAGTGATCAGTCATTGTGTCATCAGCAAACTTGACGATGGTGTTGGAGTTGTGCGAGGCCACACAGTCGTGGGTGAACAGGGAGTACAGCAGGGGACTCAGCACACACACTTGAGGGGTCCCCGTGTTGATGATCAGTGTGGTGGTTGTGTTGTTTCTTACCCTCACTGCCTGGGTGCGGCTCGTCAGGAAGTCCAAAATCCCAGTTGCAGAGGGAGGTGTTCAGTCCCAGAGTCTTGAGCTTGGAGGGGACTATGGCGTTGAATGCTGAGCTGTAGTCAATGAACAGCATTCTTACATAGGTTCCTTTTTTCTTACATCATTCCTTTTGGCCAGGTGGGTGAGGGCAGTGTGGAGTGTAATAGAGATTGCGTCATCTGTGGATTTGTTGGAGCGGTATGCAAATTGGAGTGGGTCCAGGGTGTCTGGGATGATGGTGTTGATGTGCGCCATGACCAGCCTTTCAGAGCATTTCATGGCTATAGATGTGTGCTACGGAGCGATAGTCATTAGACAAGTTACCTTGGTGTTCTTGGGCACGGGTCAGGGATAGGTTGAAAATGTCAGTGAAAACACTTGCCAGCTGGTCAGTGCATGCTTTGAGTACGTGTCCTGGTATTCCATCTAACCCCGTGGCCTTGCGAATGTTAACCTGTTTAAAGGCCTTTCTCACATTAGCTATGGAAAGTGAAATCCCACATTCGTCCGGAACGACTGGTGCACTCATGGATGGCTCAGTGTTGAATGCATTGAGGCGAACATTGAAGGCATTAAGCTTGTCTGGTAGGCTAACGTCACTGGGCAGTTCGCAGCTGGATTTCCCTTTGCAATACGTGATAGTTTTCAAGCTTGACCACATCCGTAGGGCATCAGAGCCAGCGTAGTAGGATTCGATCTTAGTCCTGTGTTGACGCTTTGCTCATTTGATGACTCATCGGAGATCATAGCAGGATTTCTTATAAGCGTTGAAAGCTGCAACTCTAACCTTTATCTCAGTGCAGATGTTGCCTGTAATCCATGGCTTCTGGTTGGTGTACGTGCTGTCACTGTGGGGATGACGTCGTCGATGCACTTATTGTTGAAGCCAGTGACTGACGTGGTAAACTCCTCAATGTTATCAGATGAATCCTGGAACATATTCTATTCTGTGCTAGTGAAACAGTCCTGTAGCTTAGCATCCACTTCATCGGACCACTTCCGTATTGAACGCGTCACTGGTACTTCCTGTTAGAGTTTTTGCTTGTCAGAAGGAATCAGGGGGATAGAGTTATGGTCTGATTTGCCAAAGGGAAGGTGAGGGAGGGCCTTGTATGCATTTTTGTGTGTGGCATAAAGTTGATCTAGAGCTTTTTCACCTATTGTTGCACAACACAAATGCTGGTAAAAATGAGGTAAAACGGATTTCAGTTTACCCGCATTACAATCACCGGCCACGAGAAACGCCACCTCTGAATGTGCATTTTCTTGTTTGCTTATGGCCCTATACAGCTCGTTGAGTGTGGTTTTAGTGCCATCGTTTGTTGTGGTAAATAGACAGTTACGAAAAATATATCTTGGTTAATAGTATGGTATGCAGCTTATCATCAGGAATTCTAACTCAGGCAAACAAAAACTTGAGACTTCCTTAGCATTAAAGATTGTGCACCAGCTGTTGTTAACAAAGAGACACACCCCTCCTCCCTTTGTCTTACTCAAGTCTGCCGTCCGGTCTTGACGATGCATAGAATAACCAGTGAGATGTATATCCATGTCCTTGTTCAGCCACGTCTCTGAGCAACATAGGATGACAGTTTTTCAGGTCCCGTTGATAGGACAGTCTTGAACGGACTTCATCCAGTTTGTTCTCCAGTGATTGCACATTCGCCAATAGAACTGAGGGCAATGGCATTCTATTTTCTCGCCGACATAGTCTTATCAGGATGCCGCTTGCCTGCCTCTCTTTTGCCACCGCTTCCCCTTTTAGTCCTGAGGAATAGTGCCTGGTCCAGAGTAAGCAGAACATCCAGAGCTGCCGACTCATTGAAGTATACATTTTCGTCCAAATTGAGGTTAGTGATTGCTCTTCTGATGTCCAGAAGCTGTTTTCAATCATAGGAAATGATGGTGGAGACATTGGCTTTGTCCCAATCAACAAGGATGGTGGTTTTTGAGGCACTCAGCCATGTAAAATTCATAGATTAGGGCCTAATAAATGTATTTCAATTGACTGATTTCCTTATATGAACAGTAACTCAGTTAAAATCGTTGAAATTATTGCATGTTGCGTTTATATTTTTGTTCAGTATACAATGCTGTATTCATTTAATTTAATATATATATATATATATATTCCTGTTTGATATGCATTTATACAATACATGACCAAAAGTACGTGGACACCTGCTCGTCGAACATCTCATTCCAAAATCATGGGCATTAATATGGAGTTGGTAACCCCTTTGCTGCTATAACAGCCTCCAGTCTTCTGGGAAGGCTTTCCACTAGGTGTTGGAATATTTATGTGGGGACTTGCTTCCACTCAGCCACAAGAGCATTAGTGAGGTTGGTCACTGATGTTGGGCGATTAGGCCTGGCTCACAGTCGGCGTTCCAATTCATCCCAAAGGTATTCAATGGATTTGTGGTCAGGGCTCTATGCAGGCCAGTCACGTTCTTCCACACAGATCTCGACAAACCATTTCTGTATGGACCTCGCTTTGTGCACAGGGCATTGTCATGCTGAAACAGGAAAGGGCCTTCCCCAAACTGTTGCCACAAAGTTGGAAGCACAGAATCGTCTAGAATGTCATTGTATGCTGTAGATTGAAGATTTCCCTTCACTGAAACTAAGGGGCCTAGCTCGAATCATGAAAAACAGCCCCAGACCATTATTCCCTCCTCCACCAAACTTTACAGTTGGCACTATGCATTCGGGCAGGTAGTGTTCTCAGATTCGTCCGTCAGACTGCCAGATGGTGAAGTGTGAGTCATCACTCCAGAGAACGGGTTTCCACTGCTCCAGAGTTCAATGGTGGCAAGCTTTACACCACTCCAGCTTGACATTGCGCATGGTGATCTTAGGCTTGCATTTCATGAAGCTCCCAACGAACAGTTCTTGTGCTGCTGTTGCTTCCAGTGGCAGTTTGAAACTCGGTAGTGAGTGTTGAATTCGAGGACAGACGATTTTTATGCACAACGCGCTTCAGCCTACCACTTTGCGGCTGAGCCATTGTTGCTCCTCTACGTTTCCTCTTCACAATACCAGCACTTACAGTTAACCAGTGCAGATCTAGCAGGGCAGAAATGTGACCAACTGACTTGTTGGAAAAATGGCATCCTATGATGGTGCCATGTTGAAAGTCACTGAGCTTTCCAGTAAGGCCATTCGACTGCCAATGTTTGTCTATGGAGATTGCATGGCTGTGTCCTTGATTTTATACACCTGTCAGCAACGGGTGTGGCTGAAATAGCCGAATCCACTAATTTGAAGGGGTGCCCACATACTTTTGTATACATAGGATATAATTATTTTGGACATGTTATCCTTTATCACACTCCAGTATTTGTATCCAATGCATGTAGCTTACATTAGGATGAAGTAGCATAGGCCTTCTTATACTGTAGATTGAATCATATCACCTTTCAATATTAGTTATCAACGAATATAAAGCCATGTTATCACGATCATCAGTGTCATTTATGCCCGGGCATGAGAGTTGTATAAATTAATCACAATGTAAGGCTACTCATAGAAAAACCATTCGGCTTTTATGCAATATTAGCTTCACAGTAAAACCCCACTATTCTGGATATGAATCATTCTTAAACAGTCTGTAAAATATCTTATTTAGTCACTTCAAAAATGTTTATCCTGTATCATGCATGCAAGGCTTCTTGTCTATCCACATCGATGGAGCTGCAGACCAAGCAACATGTAAGAGGACCGTATACTGTAGGATAATTATTCTGGTCGGTGTCAACTTTATTCATGAACTGGCACTGGGTAGATCGATTCTGTTGCTTGTTAAATTGTTATTTATATCAGATATTTCAATTTTGGGATAGTTGTTCACTGAATTGCTAGCACTAGTTGATCATGCTGCTGCAGTGGCTACAATGTAAACAAATGTCTCCCGCTCGGTGGAATGCATTGTCATGTGATGCTGCCTTCGAATCCCGTCCCAAATGGCAATTACCTACTGTTAAAGTGCTGCCTATTAAGGTAATGTGCCTATGGAGGCAGGTAGGCAGCATGCAGCTGCCTTTGGATTGGGACACATCCATTAAGTGCAGAAAAAGTTAAGATAGCAGAATTGGTCAGGAGCCCATGAGATGGCTGCTATCCACTGCAGTGCCATCTTCTGTTGCTAGTAGTGGTTCCAGTAGGAAATGGGGGCAATTCTGCTGTAGGCCTTGTGCTCTAAAAACCATAGACGGAATCATCCAAATCGTTTTAAAACGGTGGAAAATTGCTTGGGATTAGGATTTGACCGACTGTTGTGGTTGGTAGACACTGCTTCTGAAAGCGGGGTATGTTAAATACATGTACAGTAATATCCTGTGTCGGTAAAAAAGCGCATTCTTCACACGCCATCTTTATTGAGTGGCTGGCTGCGGGACTACATTCCACCGGTAAGCCTCTAACAGCATACTTCCCATGCCCAACGCTCTCCTCCTGCGCTATGCAGACTATGTGCAGGTGCTTGAGAGACCCCCTTCCAAAAAAAACTCTGACTGGGTAAAGAGGAGGAAAATCAGCACTCTTTCTTCAGCATATGAAACAAGTGTTTGGCATTCCACTGCACTGTGCTCTGCTGTAGACTGTCTGTAAACTATTGGTGTGAGGCCACATCTTGTTCGCCATGTTTGTTATTCTCACAGTGTAAGTTCAGTTTGTGGATGTTGATCCACAACACTAGTACCTCATAGTCCAATTTGTGCAACAGGTCTATTTGGAAGTTCTGGAAGCTTGGGTAGAACCTGCCAGGTGTCAAAGCAAACACCTTCTTTTCAAGAAGCGCACTTACTGTACTATATAGTTGATGTCCTCAGATCTACTTGAGATTGAGTGTTTTCCAGACTCTGGCTTCATCTCCCAGTCTTTATCAAATCGCTGCATGAGGTCTGTCTGCTCTCCAATGGTCCTGCTGATTTTCTGTGCCATGTTAAACTGGAGATTGGCCCCTTGATGTTGGGTGAGGTCTTTTGTGGGGTGCACATGATGTGTTCGTAGTTCAAGTCCAACGCTATGTTGTTTCCTGATCCACCCTCTGTATTCACTGTGCGGTTCCACCGGAGTCTAAGAGACACACTGAGGCTTTGTAGGGCTAGATCAAACTGCACTTTCAGACCCTCTAGGCTGTATTTTGTTCTCCCGGCTTGTCACAAATGTAGCATTTTTGAATTTCCACAGCCTGCAGGTTCTCTCTCCTTCACCCTCATGTATAGAATCTAGAAAGTTATTTTCCAGGAGTGACACTTTCAGCAGGCCACTGTGATAACTGAAAAGTGCATCAACTGTGTTTTCAGTGTTTCTTTTAAAGTTGGCTTAAATTTTAGCTTGATTATCGACAATTGATATATTGTGTTCTTTTTGCTCATGGTGACTCAGTTGTTTCTGACTTCGGAAGGCCGGATGGCTACCGCCAGGATAGTGACAGGTCAACGACTGTGGTTGTTTGCCCCGTGTTTGGCTTTTCTCCACTAGGCTGGCGGTGGACATCTCTGTGTCATCGTTCATGACATAGGTGTCTACTATGGCAAACATCTGAGCATCAACTACTTCTGTTTTCTTTCGGTGGCAGATGTGAACATTTTCTGGTGGACTATGTCTGTGTATTGTGTCCTGCACTGAAGCCGTGCCAAAGTAACGGAGTGTAGCTGTGATGATGGAGGCATCTGTTACATCTTTAAAAAATTCTGAACATGGCCTGTAATTGTCTCCAACTGCACTTTAGATAACATTTATTCTGTTCACCATGTTCCTTAATTGGTAGAGTTCCCATATTCTCCATTGGATGTTGTCTTGTAGATCTCCCTGTATATAAGCTCAGTGAAGTTCATTGCATAGTGGAAGTCTGCAACAGCAGGCAGTAAGGACATTTTTCAAATATCCAATTGCCTCATCTGCATTTTGTCTTGTCAATTAATCAGCTGTAAATGTCAACTTCACAAGCGGGGTCTGAACAGTCTTACCATCGACTTCTATTGAAAAATATGGGACATAACATTCATTAAGTACTTTGATCATCCCCATCATGTCTTTTGACTGTCATCCAGTAGCCCTAAAATAATGATATCAGATTTCCTTGCCATTATATCAGAGTGAGGTAAGTGCCGTTTAACAAATTGTGGTAAATGTCTCACAACGACACATCCCACAAGCTCTTTGAATTCGTTCCTGAGATATTGTTTGTCTTCAGTGTTTGGCACAAATATGGATATAGGAAATTCAAGGACTGATCTGGAGACCTGTTGTGGGAGGTGATCTGCACCAACACGTCCTGAGACGCAACCATTATGATCCAGTGGTAGCTCTTTTTTATGTCTGGTGAAATTATGTGAGGTGTAATGCTTCTGTCAAATATTTCAATTGTAAGTTGATATGGATTTCTCCATGCACAGGCCTATGAAAGGAGCCCAGCAACAGGTTAATTCATTCAAATGTTGCTTATTCCCTCGAATGCCCAGTATCAGCCTAATCTAGCTGCATTTTACACCCAAAAAGGATAGTTCATGGTTTCGGAAGTTATGTAATTCATACCATTTGATCACTGTTCAGTTGAGAGGGTCTCTCCTCGGATCCAGGTGATGGGTTGTCAGGAAGAGCTTCAATCTCTGCTAGCTGGACCTGTTCACTCTCAAACATGCCTTGTGGATTGTAAACAGTTACAGAGGTCATAACAAGTTATACTGTAGGCGATTACGTGGACGCAGCTACCATACACAGCCATATATTTAATATAACAGAGGTATTTAAAGTATTTACTTATAGTGTCATCCCTGAACAAAAAAAGGAACAAACTGTGTTTAGATTCCGTGTGCAGAAATGGAGGTAGCGCAGTTCATTATCAGTTAATTGTCAGTTAATTTTCCACCCCTAGCAGAGCCTCGGCTAAACACCCTCCACAGGCCCTCCCGTTCCATAAAGTCCCCCTGTTGAAATGCATTTCTCCATATCAAGCACCACAAGAAACATACATAAAAAAATAACTGATGCTTAAGTGTCATTGTCAAAATGACTACATTGTTGCTATTCATTCAAAAAAGGACATTCAGATTTAAATTTTTATGTCAAATCGGATTAGATTTCCATTCTCGTAAACATATTGGGCCTGTATTGCTTTATTACTGTTACAAGCGATTATTACCGTGTGCAAGCTTTATGAGTCAGGTAGGCCCTGCTAATCGGTTGTTGGGGTAGGTAGCAACCAATCAGAGCTGTAGCCACCTAATATATTTTATAAAGGACAGCTACTGTGAGTTGCCATGTACTGTACAACACGAATCCAGGGGATGGGCTCTCAGCAAGAGCTTCAATCCCTAGTAGTTGGACCTGTTCACTCTCAAACATTGGATTATAGATACTGGCAGAGATCATTACAGGTTTATATATTAAATTAATACAGCAATACTGACGTTGTGGCTTAGCGGTAACGCACCTGTCATGACTTCCAACCGAAGTCGGCTCCTCTCCTTGTGCGGGCGGCGTTCGGCGGTCGACGTCACCGGCTTTCTAGCCATCGCAGCTCCATTTTTCCTGTATCCATTTGTTTTGTCTTGTTCCCTGCACACCTGGTTTTCATTCTATCATTCAATCAATCTACATGTATTTATTCCTCTGTTCCCCATCATGTCTTTGTGTAAGATTGTTTGTGTTACGTGTATTTTGTCTATTGGAAATGTTGTTACGCGCCAGACATTTGTCTATGTTCCGTGTTTTGGGCACGTTGTTTGTGCTTTTGCTATTTTACCGGAATAAAGTGTGCGCCTGTTCACTTCACTCTGCTCTCCTGCACCTGACTTCGCCTCCAGTACACATCCAGTGACAGCACCAGATATCAAGGCATGTGCGATTAACGCTACCCAAGGACCTGTCACTCATTTCCTACTGCTTTGTTAATTGTCAAAAATCCCAATAAAAATAATCCAAAAAATAATAATAAAATGCAAACATATACATGATATCTACAAAAGTATGTGGACACCCCTTGAAATTACTGGATTCGGCTATTTCAGCCACACCCATTGCCAAGGGCGCAACTTGACACAACTGTGAGAAGCATTGGATCCAACATGGGCCAGCATCCCTGTGGAACGCTTTCAACACCTTGTAGAGTCCATGTCCAGACGAATTGAAGTTGTTCTGAGGGCAACTCAATATTAGGAAGGTGTTCTTAACGTTTTGTACACTCAGTGTACAGCCACGTATAATACTCTAGTTTGTTGTTAAAATGGTTGTATATAAAATGAACATAAACCATCAACACATTTCAATAGCTATATACATACCATTCGATCATCGTTGTGTTGTGTTGTCAGGACAAACTACATTCCCTGCAGTCTGGAGCTGGACACACTCCCTATCTCTCTTCCACTGGAGACCTTTCTCATCCCATGACTCGCCAATCTGTTTCAATTTTGTCATTGTACTCTTCCTGGACACACAGACACCGAGCCTGGATAGCTGGTCCAAAGTATCTCATTTTGGCCCTACCATGATTCATGACAAGTGCATTATGAAACATTGGTGCACACTTACATTTTGAACGTGCCCTTAAAAGGGTGGCACCTGCCATGGCCACTGTGCACTACTTAGCACAGTCTGAAGGCCTCTTCTTTGTTCCTGTAGCCACAGTCACACATTGCAAAAATTAAAGAAATCTTGGGACTTTGTCCACTTATTTCCAATTAATACACAATTGTACATGTGTGAAATAGGACAAAAACAAACACCCACCTGTCACGACTTCCTCCGAAGTCGGTCCCTCTCCTTGTTCGGGCGACGTTCGGCGGTCGACGTCACCAGTCTTCCAGCCATCGCCAATCCACCTTTCATTTTCCATTTGTTTTGTCTTGTCTTCCCACACACCTGGTTTCAATTCCATCAATTACATGTTGTGTATTTAACCCTCTGTTCCCCCCATGTCCTTGTCCGGTATTGTTTATTGTAAGTGTTTGTGCACGTTATGTCTGGTGTGCGTCGGGTTTTGTACCCATTTATTGATTGTTCTGTTTTCCGGTGGTTTTTATTATTAAACTGCGCCGTTGGAAACACAGTTTTTGCTCTCCTGCATCTGACTTCTCTGCTGCCAGTACGCACCCCTTACACCACCAAATTATTAAGTTGGTCACCGATCAGGGTTTTAAAAAACATCAGCAATTTGGTAGCATATGCGCCAAAATATATTGCTGTGTTACTATGAAAAACAGGGCTTTGTTATAGGTTACAGCTTCCCCTGATTACCGTATTAACCCCTCGTTCCATGTGTCTCTCCTCAGGCCGGTGGTGGCTGGCCCGCTCCAGGAGTCTGAGGTGCGGGAGGTTCCTCCGCCCCCTCTGGACATCGAAGGGGTCCCGGCGTACTCCGTTCGCTCCATACTCCATACTATCCTAGATAATAATTGTTGTAATAATAAGGCTTCACTGTACCATTGTTTCCAAGTGGCCTAAAGAAACTAACAACCTGGTAACTTTACTAGCATATCCAAACATTTGGGGACACAGGTGCCATCCCACTGGGCACACACTGGTTGAACCAACATGAAATAGACATTGAATTGAAGTGTCCAATGGGATCAGACTTTTAGCTCTAACTTTGGAATGCTATGGGCTATCAACTCAGTTCCAACTGCATCAGAAACATCAGACTCTCCACTTGGTATAAACATTAACTGGAAGCTAAATATGTATTTACATTCTTTTTGTTATTAGGGGTTAAACCTCTTCCACTGAGGTTGATTTAGCCACTTTTTATTTGTCTTTCAGGCAAGTGTTCTAGCAATTTCCTTGGCGTAAGGTTTTTTATTCTTGTTAAAACTGGTATTCTATGAAATTCACGTAAAATACCCTGACTGAAATCAAGAGCCCTTAGAACAGCATCAAACATCTTCTTATATTTTGTTATGTTCATCCAATGTAAGTTTGTAGAGATTTCATAAAATTAAAATGAAGCTAGTTATTGTGCTGGCATACCTAGAGAAAATCCAAAACAATCTGTTTGAGAGTAATTAGCTGTTCAATCACCTCCCTATTCTTCTACATTTGCACACACTGTACATAGATTTTTCTATTTTTCTTTTCTTTTGTGTTATTGACTGTATGTTTGTTTATGTGTAACTCGGTGTTGTTGTTTTTGTCGCACTGCTTTGCTTTATCTTGGCCAAGTCGCAGTTGTAAATGAGAACTTGTTTTCAACTGGCCTACCTGGTTAAATAAAGGTGAAATATATATTTTTTTTAATCAGATGGATTGTTTCCTATTTGGATTGCTTATTTGATCAATTATTTTGCCCACACATTTTTTTTAAGGACGTTTTTTCAGAAAATATCAGAGTAGAAGTTAAAGCAATCCCTCCAATCCCTCACTTAGGCAACTCAGAGGGGGTGTGACTTTGCAGTGGATGGCTGTATATATTGAGACGTTAAGTCCAAAGTGGCTTCATTTGTATGAAATGCAGAGTTAAATTCAGGACAATACGCACCAAGACCCTTCTGATATCATCACCATGGAGACGTGTTTTCGCAGACTTTGGCTGACAGTTGTTCTGGCATCGATTTTGCGGAGATCAGTCGCGGTAGGGCCGGTTATCCGGTGCGAACCATGTGATGCTGGAGCCCGGCTCCTGTGCAAGCCGTTGCCCAAGGACTGCGCGGAGAAAGTTCGCGAACCGGGCTGCGGGTGCTGCATGACTTGCGCGCTGGCCTTTGGAAAGCCGTGCGGAGTGTACACCGGGAGATGTGGCTCCGGGATGACATGCCAGCACCAGCCCGGCGAGAAGAAACCTCTCCAAGCTCTGCTAGAAGGACGAGGACAGTGTGCAAACGCGACCATTAAAAGAACTGTTGCCACTATAATCAATGAGAGACAAGGTAAATGCCAAGATGATGACGCAGTTTGGAACATTTTTTAAGAATGCTTTGCCAACTGATTATTACATTATTATGATGATGTGAGCTGTAAAAAGATCGATACTTTTTTTGCTTGTCATCTGAAACATCTGGATGTAAGGCAGCCTAAAGTATAATTTATTACCTTGAGCTATCCGGTAGGATTAAGCCAGTCTGCGCGTAATATGTCCAATATTTACACAATTGGATTGACAAACAATTATACTGTGTAACCCATTATCTGGCTGATATTGATGTTTGACCTTGTAATTTAACTGTATCACTGCTGTTTAGACTATTATAATTGTCACTTTGTGGAATTGTAAAACTGTGATACAAGGGTTTCATGGAGATTATTGATGGGATGAGTCTTATTTGACAGATGTCAATATTTATTTCAACCATCTATATTGTAGTTTCTAATTGTAAATCAAAACTGCTTTTCAATTTTGTAATCTTTAAAGAATATCTGACCATCAAACTCTCCTCTCTACCCTCCTTTCTTCATTAGTAATTAATGTGCAACTACACTGAACAAAAATATAAATGCAACATGTACAGTGTTGGTCCCATGTTTCATGAGTTGAAATAAAATATCCCAGAAATGTTCCATATTCACAAAAAGCTTATTTCTCTCATATTTTGTGCACAAATTTGTTACATCCCTGTTAGTGAGCATTTCTCCTTTGCCAAGATCTACCTAAAAGGTCACTCTAAAATGTGCAGTTTTATCACACAACACAATCCTACAGATGTCTCAAGTTTTGAGGAAGCATTCAAGTGGTATGCTGGCTGTAGGAATGTCCACCAGAGCTGTTGCCAGAGAATTGAATGTTCATTTCTCTACCATAAACCGCCTCCCCGTGGTGGGGTTATGGTATGGGCAGGCATAAGCTACGGACAACAAACACAATTGCATTTTATCAATGGCAATTTGAATGCACAGAAATACTGTCACGAGGTCCTGAGGCCCATTGTGAGGCCATTTTAATTTTTTATATATATTTTCTTAAGGTATCTGTGAACTACAAATGCATATCTGTATTCCCAGTCATGTTTAATCCATAGATTAGGGCCTAATGAATTTATTTAAACTGACTGATTTCCTGTAAAATCTTTGAAATTGTTACGTGTGTGTTTATATTTTTGTTCAGTATATTATTAGCTTGGCTGAACATCAAGGGATTGTCAAAAAAATGCCTGAACCAGCACATCTAGACCATTCACATGATTCTTGTGATCCATTAGAATTATTATATATGAATAATTTACTGTATGTTTTTTTTTACATTTCTTAAGGACTCTTGGAAGATGAGCCCTTGCTGGGCTAAACAAAATACAAACATTTGAATAAAAAAATATTAAGTATTGGGAATGCTTCCAAATATGCCACAACATAAACTCACAAACAAAATAATCCCCCCTCTCTGTTTTTGGCAGAAAATGATGGTGGTATTCAGGAGGAGGTGCGAAACACCACCGCCCCAGTGCTCCAAGCCTCCTTCAGCACCAGCAGACCTCCTGTAGGCTACCCCAGAATCCCCCATCACCCCCCTCTCCTCCACCCTGTCAAGGCAGAGGTCATCCGCAGGGAGCAGCTGAAGAGGGCCCAGAGTTACAAGATGGAGGAAGTCCCTGGAGCTCTCAGCACAGACCAACAGAACTTCTCCCTGGAAGCCAAGCAGGACCCAGAGTATGTAAGTGCCAGGTCCACTGTTTTCCTTTCTAGGAACATTCTGTTAGGGAATGTTCTCCCCCTCTTCCTCCTTTGCTCTGTGTTATGTTTTCATCCTCATTTGCTCTGTGTTTTGGTGTTTTTCTCCCCCTTTCTCATCCTTTCTCCCTCTTTCTTCCCCCTTTCCTCAGTGTTTTGGTGTTTTTCTCCATCCGTCTGCAGGTGATAATGTTCTGGTTATGGTTGCTGACTGCTGGTGGGGGCGCATTGGTGGTGGCGGGAGATTGGCGTGGCGCAAATTTGGACATGGTAGCTCTGCCTCTGCAGCTGACTTCAGGTCAGGCTGTTTCGCCGCAAGGCGTCCGCGTGCCGCCCAGGGGCACGGAGGGGAGCATTGGCGGGCTGGAGGGGAGCGCAGAGCCTCAGAACAAGCTGATGATGGATTGGGCCTCTGCGTGTGCCTGTTTGGACCCTCCCTCCCTCTTTCTATTTTTTATCCTGCCTTTGACCCGGCGGCAGGAAAACAAGTGCAGCACGAGGAATGAGCTTTGCTTTGCCTTGCTTTGATCAGCGACTGGAGCTGGACTTGAGGACAAGACCTGTCGGCTCCTTTCTAGGACCTCTTTGATTGCGCGGTTATCCCCTGGCCTATCCCTTTGTGTAAAGTATTAGAGTTTTTAAGCGGCTTACAGCAAAGCGTAAGCCCTCACAAGGTGGTCAGATGAATTAATTTCCTATTAGTTGCCTCTTTTTTCTTATCTCTAGTACCACCAGTGTTTGCGTACTACTGAAGGGTAGTGCTGTAGGCTACAGATGGAGTTTGGTGTTGCCTTATACCAACAATAGCATCCCTGTCTATGTTCCTAGAGCATTCTGATTGAATTACAGTACCATGTAAGCACACTGTTGGGGTTTGTGTTAGCACACTGTTTGAATTGGATAGAGTAATGCCATTAGATAACTACTTTTGGTATTTTATTAGGATCCCCATTAGCTGTTGCAAAAACAGCAGCTACTCTTCCTGGGGTCCACACAAAACATGAGACATGACATAATACAGAAGATTAATAGAAAACAGCTCAAGGACAGAACTACATAAATACATTTTTTACAAAAGGCACAAGTAGCCTACATATCAATACATACATACAAACTATCTAGGTCAAATAGGTGAGAGGCGTTGTACCGTGAGGTGTTGCTTTATCTGTTTTCTGAAACCAGGTTTGCTGTTCACGTGAGCAATATGAGATGGAACGGAGTTACATGCAGTAATGGCTCTATAATTATCTGACATAATGACATAATTATCTGAGCTGTAGTGGGCAGAGTGCTTTGGAAGGAGTAATACGGGTCATTATAGTCTGTGCTTGTGTCGTCTTGTGTGTTTAGGGTCCCTGTCGAAGAGAGATGGAGAGTATCCTCAATGGACTGAAGATCACAGACATCCTCAACCCCAGAGGCTTCCGCATCCCAAACTGTGACAAGAAGGGCTTCTACAAGAAAAAACAGGTATGGAAATCGTACAAACACACTGTAGGGAAAACGATGCAATTTTATGAGTCAGCCACCCCAGGCTACTTCGCATTACTGAATGTGTCACAATCATGCTTTCACCAAGGAAGACCAGCCCAGATACCAGACCCACCTATTTGAACAGTGTTACAAAGGCCAGGACGATCACCCCCATTAGAACATTGTAACTACTATAATTTCTGATCATCTTGCCACTTAGTCTTTCTTCATCAATGAAGACTCCAAAATCAGTGACTGACTCATGCATACAATATTCATATCTGGAGTGGATCCGTTCCTCTAGCGCTGCTGCAGTCGTCTTTCACTAGTTATTAGAGCCTCATCACTGCTCAGCCACACCAGTTGGGGTATACCATAGAGACAGACGGTTGGCGCTGTAGACCTGGAACCACAGACCCCTAAACCACAGCAAGCGTCCTGCACGGCTCAAAAGACGGCCATTTAACGTGAACCCTCCCAGGGAGACAGGCGTCAAGGTGGCCGCCGGCACCCGCCACTACCCGCCGCTCGCTCTCCATAATTGTCAGACTTTTTAAAAAGCAGTGCAGAAAATAGAAGCTTCAGCCATTTCCCACATTTGCGTGGTCCTGGTCCGCCCACAATCTGTTTATAATAAATGAGTGTCCCTGACGCATTCATATGGAGGCACTTAGTCCACTAGTGCCATCATGGCATCCACCAAAAGCAAAGCAACATTTATATTACACACCACGGCACTGAGTCTCATACCTAAAGGACATGCCTCCATTTGACAGTCATCTCGTAACCAGCCTTACCAAAATGCCAGGCTCATTGTCTTTATTTAAAATGTACGTATGTGTATCGTCAGAGATGGCAGGCAGGGAGGGAGTGGCAGACATTCCCATGAGTCTCAGACCCAACATTTCTTATTAACTATAAATGTATACATAGTTTCAAGGATTAAGTAACTTATTTTTTAACTTATTTTGTGCATAATGTTGCTGCTACCGTCTCTTATGACCGAAAATAACTTCTAGACATCAGAACAGCGATTACTCACCTCGAACTGGAAGAAGCTTTTTCCTTTAACGAGTCCGACGTGAAGGATATACTGCTTTCCCGGGAACAGACCCAAATCCCGTCATTTGCATGAAGAAAAGACGGAGAAAGAGGGGGGCGGCGGTTGGGCTGCCTTCTGAGAATTCGTAGGCGAGCAAGTAATCTCCCACTGCCATCCGTTCTATTTGTCAACGTACAATCATTGGAAAATAAAATCGATAACCTAGGATCAAGATTTTTCTACCAACGAGACATTAAAAACTGTAATACCTTATGTTTCCCCATGTCGTGGCTGAACTGTAGAACAGGTGAAGCTACGTCTGGTAAGACAAGTGTCTATTTGTCAATAACCTCCCTGGGCAAGGTGGGACGTTTGCGTCCCACCTAGTCAACAGCCAGTGGAATCGCGTCGCGCGAAATACAAATACCTCATAAATGCTATAACTTCAATTTCTCAAACATATGACTATTTTACACAATTGTATAGATACACTTCTCCTGAATCGACCACGTTGTCCGATTTCAAAAAGGCTTTACAGCGAAAGCAAAACATTAGATTGTTAGGAGAGTACCCTGCCAAAAATAATCACACAGCCATTTTCAAAGCAACTAGCATGCATCACAAATACCCAAAACAGAGCTAAATGCAGCACTAACCTTTGACGATCTTCATCAGATGACACTCCTAGGACATCATGTTACAAAATACATGCATTTTCTGTTCGATAAAGTTCATATTTATATATAAAAACAGCATTTTACATCGGCGTGTGACATTCAGAAAATATTTTCCCTCAAATACTGCCGGTGAATCAGCGCCACAATTTACAAAAATACTTGTCATAAACATTGATACAAAATTAAACTGTCATTCAAAGAATTATAGATGAACATCTCCTTTATGCAAACGATATGAAAGATTTCAAAAAAGCTTCACGAGGAAAGCACTCTGCAATAATCTGAGTACTGAGCTCAGAAAAATACACTAGGCTATACAGATAGCCGCCATCTTGGAGTCATCTAAAATCATACATTGCATTAGAAATATTCCCTTACCTTTGATCATCTTCATCAGAAGGCACTTCCAGGCATCCCAGGTCCACAACAAATGTTGTTTTGTTCGATAAAGTCCATAATTTATGTCCAAATAACTCCTTGTCGTTCGTGCGTCCAGTAAGCTACTACAAGTGTAGAAAGCGCGCGGACGATGTCGTGACGAAAAGTTAAAAAAAGTTGTATTTACGTTTGTTCAAACATGTCAAACGTTGTAAAACATCAATCTTTAGGGCCTTCAGAACGTGAAGATTCAATAATATTTCAACCGGACGGATCCTGTGTCTTGAAAAAGGTTTTGGAACGGGAGGATCCACCCTCGTGAACGCGCCCCAAGAAGTGATGTCACCCCCTGCCTCAACAACTTCCCCTCCTTCTCATTCGGTCTCTGTTTATCGTAGAAGCTTCAAACAACTTTGTAAAGACTGTTGACATCTAGTGGAAGCCGTAGGAAGTGCACAATTATTACTACGTCACTGTGTATTCAATAGGAAACGACTTGAAGAGAGCCCATGCATCCAGATTTCCACTTCCTGGTAGGATTTCTCTCAGGTTTTTGCTTGACATATGAGTTCACAGACACCATTCAAACGGTTTTAGAAACTTCAGTGTTTTCTATCCAAATCTACTAATAATATGCATATCCTAGCTTCTGAGTTTGAGTAGGAGGCAGTTTAATATGGGCACATATTTTTTCCGAAATTGTCAATACTGCCCCCTAGCCCCAACAGGATAACAGCTGGTGCGCAATGTCTAATATTAAAGAAGTCTCGAGGTATTGCTCACCTGAGGTAGAGCACCTTATGATAAGCTGTAGACCACATTATCTACCAAGAGAGTTCTCATCTATATTATTCGTAGCCGTCTATTTACCACCACAATCTGATGCTGGCACTAAGACCGCACTCAACCAACTCTATAAGGCCATAAGTAAACAAGAAAATGCTCATCCAGAAGCGGCGCTCCTAGTGGCCGGGGACTTTAATGCAGGCAAACTTAAATCCGTTTTACCTCATTTCTACCAGCATGTCACATGTGCAACCAGAGGGAAAAAACTTTAGACCACCTTTACTCCACACACAGAGATGCATACAAAGCTCTCCCTCGCCCTCCATTTGGCAAATCTGACCATAATTCTATCCTCCTCATTCCTGCCTACAAGCAAAAACTAAAGCAGGAAGTGAAGTGACTCGCTCAATACGGAAGTGGTCAGATGACGCAGATGCTACGCTACAGGACTGTTTTGCTAGCACAGACTACAATATGTTCCGGGATTCATCCAATGGCATTGAAGAGTATACGACCTCAGTCATCGGCTTCATCAATAAGTGCATCGACAACGTCGTCCCCACCGTGACTGTACGTACATATCCCAAACAGAAGCCAAGGATTACAGGCAATATTCGCGTCGAGCTAAAGGCTAGAGCTGCCGCTTTCAAGGAGCGGGACACTAATCCGGACGCTAATAAGAACTCCCGCTATGCCACCAAACAAGCAAAGCATCAATACAGGATTAAGATTGAATCCTACTACACCGGCTCTGACGCTCGTCGGATGTGGCAAGGCTTGAAAACCATTACGGACTACAAAGGGAAACCCAGACGCGAGCTGCCCAGTGACGTGAGCCTACCAGATGAGCTAAATGCCTTTTATGTTTGCTTCAAGGCAAGCAACACTGAAGCATGCACAAGAGCACCAGCTGTTCTGGACAACTGTGTGATAACGCTCTCGGTAGCCGATGTGAGCAAGACCTTTAAACAGGTCAACATTCACAAAGACGCGGGGCCAAACGGATTACCAGGATGTGTACTAAAAGCATGCATGGACCAACTGGCACGTGTCTTCACTGACATTTTCAACCTCTCCCTAACCGAGTCTGTAATACCTACATGTTTCAAGCAGACCACCATAGTCCCTGTGCCCAAGGAAGTGAAGGTAACCTGCCTAAATGATTACCGCCCCGTTGCACTCACGTCGGTAGCCATGAAGTGCTTTGAAAGGCTGGTCATGGCTCACATCAACAGCATCCTCCCGGATACCCTAGACCCACTCCAATTCGCATACTGCCCCAACAGATACACAGATGATGCAATCACAATCGCACGACACACTGCCCTTTACCACCTGTACAAAAGGAACACCAGAATGCTGTTCCTTGACAGTGCTCAACACCATAGTGCCCATGAAGCTCATTACTGGGGTGGCAAGTAGCCTAGTGGTTAGCGCGTTAGACTAGTAACCAAAAGGTTGCACGATCAAATCACCGAGCTGACAAGGTAAAAATCTGTCGTTCTGCCCCTGAACAAGGCAGTTAACCCACTGTTCCTAGGCCATCATTGAAAATAAGAATTTGTTCTTAACTGGCTTTCCTAGTTAAATAAAGGTATAAAAAAATACCAAGGATCCTGGGACTAAACACCTCCCTCTGCAACTAGATCCTGGACTTCCTGATGGGCTGCCCCCAGGTGGTAAGGGTAGGCAACAACAGGTCTGCCATGCTGATCCTCAACACTGGGGCCCCTCAGAGGTGTGTACTTAGTCCCCTCCTGTACTCCCTGTTCACCCATGCTGCATGGACAAACATGACTCCAACACCATCATTAATTTTGCTGATGACAATGATGAGACAGCCTATAGGGAGGAGGTCAAAGACCTGGCAGTGTGGTGCCAGGACAACAACCTCTCCCTCAATGTGAGCAAGACAAAGGAGCTGATCGTGGACTACAGGAAAAGGCGGGCCGAACAGGCCCGCAAAACAACAGTGCAGTGCAGTATCCGGGAGGATGCTATCATCGACGGAGCTGATTGAGAGTTTCAAGTTCCTTGGTGTCCACATTACCAATGAACTATCATGGTGCAAACACACCAAGACAGTCATGAAGAGGGCCCGACAACACCTTTTCCCCCTCAGGAGACTGAAAAAGTTCTACAGCTGCACCATCGAGAGCATCCTGACCGGTTGCATCACCGCCTGGTATGGCAACTGCTTGTCATCTGACCGCAACGCACAATGGAGGGTACTGCATACGGCCCAGGCCAAGCCTCCTGCCATCCAGGACCTATATAATAGGCCAATAGAATGTTTTTTTCTGCTACCGCACGACAAGCGGTACCGGAGCGCCAAGTCTAAGACCAAAAGGCTCCTTAACTGCTTCTACCCCCACGCCATATGACTGATGAACATTAATCAAATGGCCACCGGACTATTTCCATTGACCCCCCCCGCCCCTCCTCCATTTGTTTTGCGCTCTGCTACTACTCGCTATTTATTATCTATGTATAGTCACTTCACCCCTACCTACATGTACAAATTACCTTGACTAACTTGTATCCCCGCAAATTGACTCGGTACCGGTACCCCCTGTATATAGCCTTGTTATTGTTATTTTATTGTCTTACTTTATATTATTTTTTGCTTAGTTTATTTGGTAAATATTTTCTTAACTCTTCTTGAACTGCACTGTTGTTTAAGGGCTTGTAAGTAAGCATTCCACTGTAAGGTCTACACTTGTATTCAGCACATGTGACAAATAAAGTTGGATTTGAGTTTACGTGCAGCCTTTGAAGCTAGATGACAGAAATGGAAAAGTGATTATGTATGAGAGGTGCTTTTAAAGCAGCTTTTAAATGCATTTTTTTCTGGCTTTTGTCTTCTTTTTATTACTTTTATTAGATTCCAAGCTACTGTTAATTAAGTGGAGTCATTCTTTGACTCCAAGTCCATCTTTTTAATTACTCTGCCTTGAAAATATACATTTTTTACCTTTATTTAACGAGGCAAGTCAGTTAAGAACAAATTCTTATTTTCAATGACGGCCTAGGAACAGTGGGTTAACTGCCTGGTCCAGGGGCAGAGCAACAGATTTTTACCTTGTCAGCTCGGGGATTCGATCTTGCTATCGGTTACTAGTCCGCTCTAAACACTAGGCTACCTGCCGCCCCGTAGTACCCATAAATAATATGACCGCACCTCTCAGCATGTGGAGTTGACTAAAATGATATTACTTGATGGTTTGTATAGATAAAATTCTCATCAAACATCATTTGTTTTAGTCCAATACATACACTTTACTGTACCCTGTCACTCTTACAGGGTTGAGATTAACTTATGCTCTCTGGGGTCAGATACCAAGGCAAATGTAATATCAAGCAGAGAAAGGGTTGACTTCCATTCTGATCTACTCTTTTACAGAGTGATGCCGTTTGTTCTCCTGCCTTTCAAATGAATTCCTGCATGTTTTACTAGAGAGGACTGTGACCTTCAGTAAAATTGGCACTAAAATAACAGCACTTGGGTTGCTCCAGAGACTCTGTAAGTCATGTGTAGTACCCATAATTTGGAGCTGTGGGGTATAATCAGCAACAGATGATTTGTACTGGCCACCGGCTCACTGAAAATAGATCTTGGGTCTCAGTTGTTCACAAACGGGCCTAAGCAAATATTTGACCAGGTTTCTGTTTACCTTAAAGCTCTCTATATGTGTGTGGAACTGGAGGTAGACCGTAAAAGCAGCTGAAAATACCACCAGCATGCGTCCCATGGCCAAGTCTCCTCCGCTCCTCAGTGCAAAATGGACATTAATGTCCTTAACCATTTATTGTCCCACTTCCTTTGCATCCTTTTTTTATTGCCATTGTGCTAGATCAGTGGTTCCCAAACTTTTTATAGTCCATTACCCCTGCAAACATTCAACCTCCAGCTGCGTACCCCTTCTAGCACCAGGGTCAGCACACTCTCAAATGTTTTTTTGCCATCATTGTAAACCTGCCACACACACACACTATACAATACATTTATTAAACATAAGAATGAGTGAGATTTTGTCACAACCCGGCTCGTGGGAAGTGACAAAGAGCTCTTATAGGACCAGGGCACAAATAATAATATAATAATCAATCATTTTGCTCTTTATTTAACCATCTTACATATAAAACCTTATTTGTTAATCGAAAGCTGTGAATAACTCACCACAGGTTAATGAGAAGAGTGTGCTTGAAAGGATACACATAACTCTGCAATGTTGGGTTGTATTGGAGAGAGTCTCAGTCTTAAATCCTTTTCCACACACAGTCTGTGCCTGTATTTAGTGTTCATGCTAGTGAGGGCCGAGAATCCACTCTCACATAGGTATGTGGTTGCAAAGGTTCATCAGTCTTAACAGCGTGATTTGCCAAGGCAGGATACTCTGAGCGCAGCCCAAACCAGAAATCTGTCAGTGGCTTCTGATTAAATTCAATTTTCACAGAAACGCTTGGTGCAATTTCGATGAGGCTTTCTTGTTCAGATATCAGTAAGTGGACTGGAGGCAGGGCATGAAAGGGATAATGAATCCAGTTGTTTGTGTCATCCGTTTCAGGAAATTACCTGCATAATTGCGCACCCAACTCACTCAGGTGCTTCGCTATATCACATTTGACATTGTCCATAAGCTTGAGTTCATTTGCACACAAGAAATCATACAATGATGGAAAGATCTGTGTTTTCCTTGTTAACACAGACAGAGAAGAGCTCCAACTTCTTAATCCTAACCTCAATGTTGTCCAGCACATTGAATATAGTTGAGGAGAGTACCTGTAATCCTAGATTCAGATCATTCAGGTGACAAAAAACATCACCCAGATGGGCCAGTCGTGTGAGAAACCCGTCATCACGCAAGCGGTCAGACTAGTGAAAATTATGGTCAGTAAAGACAACTTTAAGCTCGTCTCTCAATAAAAAAAAACATGTCAATACTTTGCCCCTTGATAACCAGCGCATTTCTGTATATTGTAAAAGCGTTACATGGTCGCTGCCCATATCATTGCATAATGCAGAAAATACACGAGAGTTCAGGGGCCTTGCTTTAACAAAGTTAACCATTTTCACTGTCGTGTCAAAAACATCTTTCAAGCTGTCAGGCATTCCCTTGGCAGCAAGAGCCTCTCGGTGGATGCTGCAGTGTACCCAAGTGGCATCAAGAGCAACTGCTTGCACGCGCGTTACCACTCCACTATGTCTCCCTGTCATGGCTTTTGCGCCATCAGTACAGCTACCAACACATCTTGACCACCAAAGTCCATTTGATGTCACAAAGCTGTCCATTCTTAAAAAATATCCTCTCCTGTTGTCCTGGTTTCCAGTGGATTGCAGAAGAGGATGTCTTCCTTAATTGACCATAAACGTAACGGACATATACCAGGAGCTGTGCCAGGCTCGCCACGTCTGTTGACTCATCCAGCTGTAATGCATAGAATTATGAATTTATGCTTCGCTTGTATGCGAAGCATAAAACATCTCCTGCCATGTCACTGATGTATCGTGAAATAGTGTTGTTTGATGAAGGTATTGTCTGTATAGTTTTTTTTTGCCTTTTCGCCAGCATTATCCCAGCCATATCTGCGACAGCAGGAAGAACTAAGTCCTCCACAATAGTATGGGGCTTGCCTGTCCTAGCCACTCGGTAGCTCACCATATAAGACGCTTCTAGCCCCTTCTTATTAATGGTATCTGTTTCTTTTATACATGTCTTACTCAAAAGTCGTCTTAATTCTCGCTCAAAAACTCCCGTGGCTTATTTTTCAAATTGGCATGTTTTGTTTCTAAATGTCTGCTCAAAAGTGACGGTTTCATCAAGTTGTGAGATAGTACTTTTGCACATATAACACACTGTGGCTGAGGAAAGGCACTATTCACAATATAAGTGAACCCCAAATCAATGTAGTTCTCATATTTGCACCTCTTCGATGGTCCAATGTCCCTGTCTGATGTTCGGTGCTTTCCCGGGTAAGGGGGCAGTAGATCTCTGGCTGCATCAGATTCACAACTGTCAGTGTCCATGCTAGCTGGGCTAGCAACAAATGTAGAAATACTGATGCTAGCATTGGATGTGCTTGTGGAAGCAGAACAACTTGTGTCATCGACAGGTGCAGGTGTAGTACTGCTGGTAGTAGCAGTACTACCAGTAGAGCTGGTATGAGTCTCGATGAACGCGGGCCTTACTAAATGGACTGTTTGAAAATGTGAAGATTCTTTGGCATTTAAAAAAAAAGTTTTTAAAATGTGAATAACATTTGTATTTGGCATACCCCCGACGGCATTGGGAATACCTGGAGATGATCTCCGGTGTCTATTTAATAGTCTAAATCTTTTTCTAATATGTTCTCTCCCTGTATGTCTCTCTTTCTCACACAGTGTCGTCCATCCAAGGGCAGAAAGCGAGGGTTTTGCTGGTGTGTCGATAAGTATGGGCAGCCATTGCCAGGTTTCGACGGGAAGGAGAGAGGAGATGCTCAGTGCTACAACTCAGAGAGCCAATAAGACAAGAGCAGCGAGAAAGAAAGAGAGAGAAAGAGAGGGTGAGAGAAAGAAAAAGGACCCATGAATACACAGAGAAACTGAAGATATCGGGATTCAAAAGATTCCAAAATGGCTGGGCCTGGACATGTGTTGGCTGGCATTGATGACTCTTTGGCCCATGGGACCTTATGGAGGGCAGAGCAGGGGGAGTGGCTTGAGACGAAGACAGGACTCATCCAATCACACTCCTTGTGTCCAGCAAACTCCCCCTTATGCAATGTGCTGCTCCTATGTACTGTAAACAGTGTGTGGATGGATTCTCCATAGACTGAAAGGGCAGACCAGACTTGGTATATGTAACTCTAAGGACACATGAGATGTAATCATTCATTCCATAGCACAGGGCTAGCTTTGATGATTACAGACTTGACGACAGAGGATCATATACAGTGCTCGTCTCGACCCTCAATGAGAGGCGTACACCAACGCACAGCTAGGTGGCACTATACTCGTGTGTGCGTGTTTGTATGGCTGCATGATATGATTATATTTGTATGTGTGTTGTTCTGTATGTTTGATATGTTACTGTATGTATTTGTTTAAATGTGTGTGTTTGTATGTGTCTGTGTGTACAGTACAATTGTCTATCCGTGTAACCGTATGCTATGGGGTGCTGGTGTGCGACCAACCTGTGGCACAGTACAATGTCATAAAATGCTTTCCCACTTTGTGCCGGAGGGTACATAACTCAGATTTTAGTCCATTCAGTATCTCTCTGTAGGATCACTGTCTTCTCCTCAGGACCCTTTAAGGGAGTTGACTATAAAGCTTGGATGTTGTTCTCATCTTTCTTTTGCAACTCATATACACTGTGTACCAAACTTTAGGAATACCTGCTCGTTCCATGATGTGGACTGACCAGGTGAATCCAGGTGAAAGCTATGATCCGTTATTGATGTTACTTCCATCAGTGTAGATGAAGGGGAGGAGATGGGTTAAAGAAGGATTTTGTAGTCTTGAGACAATAAAATAAACTATATTAGTCACATGCGCCGAATACAGCAGTGAAATGCTTACTTACGAGCCCTAACCAACAATGCAGTTTAAAAAAAGAATAAGAAATAAAAGTAACAAGTAATTAAAGAGCAGCAGTAAAATAACAATAGTGACACTATATACAGTGGGGTACTGGTACAGTGTCTATGTGCGGGGGGGACTGGTTTAGGTGAGGCAATATGTACATGTAGGTAGAGTTATTAAAGTGACTATGCATAGATTATAACAACAGAGAGTAGCAGCGGTGTAAAAGGGGGGGCAATGCAAATAGTCTGGGTGGCCATTTTATTAGATGTTCAGGAGTCTTATGGCTAGGGGGTAGAACTTGTTAAGAAGCCTCTTTGACAATTTTTAGGGCATTCCTCTGACAACGCCAGGTATAGAGGTCCTGAATGGCAGGAAGCTTGGCCCCAGTGATGTGCAGGGCCATACGCACTACCCTCTGTAGACACCTGCGGTTGGAGGCTGAGCAGTTGCCATACCAGGCAGTGACTCAACCAGTCAGGATGCTCTCGATGGTGCAGCTGTAGAACCTTTTGAGGATCTGAGTACCCATTTGAAATCTTTTCAGTCTCCTGAGGGGGAATAGGTTTTGTCGTGCCCTCTTCACGTCTGTTTTGGGTTGCTTGGACCATGTTAGTTTATTGGTGATGTGGACACCAAGGAACTTGAAGCTCTGAACCTGCTCCACTACAGCCCAGTCGATGAGAATGGGGGCGTGATCGGCCCGCCTTTTCCTGTAGTCCACGATCAGCTCCTTTGTCTTGCTCACATTGAGGGAGAGGTTGTTGTCCTGGCACCACACGGCCAGGTCTCTGACCTCCTCCCTATAGGCTGTCTTGTCGGTGATCATGCCTACAACTGTTGTGTCATCTGCAAACTTAATGATGGTGTTGGAGTCATGCCTGGCCGTGCAGTCATGAGTGAACAGGGAGTACAGGAGGGGACTGAGCACGCACCCCTAAGGGGCCCCTGCATTGAGGATAAGTGTGGCGGGTGTGTTGTTACCTACCCTTACCACCTGGGCGGCACGTCAGGAAGACAAGGATCCAGTTGCAGAGGGAGGTGTTTAGTCCCAGGGTCTTTATCTTATTGATGAGCTTTGAGGGCACGATGGTGTTGAACGCTGAGCTGTAGTCAATAAATAGCATTCTCACATAGGCGTTCCTTTTGTCCAGGTGGGAAAGGGCAGTGTGGAGTCCAATAGAGATCATCTGTGGATCTGTTAGGGCAGTATGCAAATTGGAGTGGGTCTAGGGTTTCTAGATAATGGTGTTGATTTGAGCCATGACCAGCCTTTCAAAGCACTTCATGGCTACAGATGTGAGTGCTACGGGTTGGTAATCATTTAGGCAGGTTACCTTAGTTTTCTTGGGCACAAGGACTATGGTGGTCTGCTTAAAACATGTTGCTATTACAGACTCGGACAGGGAGAGGTTGAAAATGTCAGTGAAGACACTTGCCAGTTGGTCAGCGCATGCTCGCAGTACACGTCCTGGTAATCTGTCTGGCCCTGCAGCCTTATGAATGTTGACCTGTTTAAAGGTCTTACTCACATTGGCTGCGGATGCTCACACAGTATTCCGGAACAGCTGGTATTCCCATGCATGTTTAGTGTTATTTGGCTCGAAGTGAGCATAGAAGTAGTGTAGCTCGTCTGGTAGGCTGTGTCACTGGGCAGCTCTCGGCTGTGCTTCCCTTTGTAGTCTGTAATGGTTTGCAAGCCCTGCCACATCCGACGAGTGTCAGAGCCGGTGTAGTACGATTCAATCTTAGTCCTGTATTGACGCTTTGCCTGTTTGATTGTTCGTCGGAGGGCATAGCGGGATTTCTTATAAGCTTCCGGGTTAGAGTCCCGCTATTTAAAAATGGCAGCTTTAGCCTTAAGCTCAGTGTGGATGTTGCCTGTAATCCAAGACTTCTGGTTGTGGTATGTACGGTCAGTCACTGTGGGGACGACGGTCGCTGTGGGGACGACATCATCGATGCACTTATTGATGAAGCCAATGATTGATGTGGTGTACTCCTCAATGCCATCGGAGGAATCTGTACTAGAAAAACAGTCCTGTAGCTTAGCATCTGCTTCATCTGATCACTATTTTATAGATCGAGTCACTGGTGCTTCCTGCTTGAATATTTGCTTGTAAACAGGAATCAGGAGGATAGAATTATGTTCAGATTTGTCAAATGGAGGGTGATGGAGAGCTTTGCATGTGTCTTTGTGTGTGGAGTAAAGGTGGTCCAGAGTATTTTTCCCTCTGGTTGCACATTTAACATGCTGATAGAAATTTGGTAAGACAGATTTAAGTTTGCCTGCATTAAATTTCCTGTTTACTTATGGCGAAATACATCTCATTTGGTGCGGTCTTAGTGCCAGCATCAGTCTGTGGTGGTATGTAGACAGCTACAAAAAATACAGATGAAAACTCTCTAGGTAGATAGTGTAGTCTACAGCTTATCATGAGATACTCTACCACAGGCAAGCAATACCTCGAGACTTCCTTAGATATCGTGCACCAGCTGTTATTTACAAAAAATCATAGTCCGCCGCCCCTTGTCTTACCAGACACCGCTGTTCTATCCTGTCGATACAGCGTATAGCCATGATAATGTCGTCGTTCAGCCACGACTCCGTGAAGCATAAGATATTACAGTTTTGAATGTCCCGTTGGTAGTTTAATTTTCCGCATAGGTCGCCAATTGTATTTTCCAAAGATTGCACGTTTGCTAGCAGAATGGAAGGAAGTGGGGGTTTATTCGATCACCTACGAATTCTCAGAAGGCAGCCCACCCTCTGGCCCCTTTTTCTCTGCCTTCTCTTCACGCAAATGACGGGGATCTGGGCCTGTTCCCGAGAAAGCAGTATATCATTCACATCGGGCTTTCCTTGTGTATCAAGAATTGTCTACCAGCCAAAGGATATCCAGCCGACTTATCACAGCTGTGGGAAGCATTGGAGACAACACGGGCCAGCATCCCTGTGGAACACTTTCGACGCCTTGTAGAGTCCATGCCCTGACGAATTGAGGCTGTTCTGAGGGCAAAAGGTGGTGCAACACAATATTAGGAAGGCGTTCCAAATGTTTAGTACACAATCTAAGTTCATTCCCTACACATCTACCAGAAGAACATATTTCTGCTGGATTTCAATGTACAGAGAGAGGGGAGGGGTATTCCCCACAGTCAATGGTCTGGTCGTTCTTCCTCCTCTCTGTCAGTTTGCATAAGCTGGTTACTGGGATAAAGTCTTTCACGACTGTGTGCATGTGTATTTGTGTGTGTGCCCACATGTTTTTGAGCCTGTTCTTCTGTTTTTAAGAGATACATTTTCACCATTTAGCTGTGTCTAGGTTCATGCTGTATACAAATAAATGCATTAAAGCTGACACCAGCTTCAATTGCTATGTGATTTATATTTGTGTGTTGTCTGAATTTCTAAATGTCCATGATTGTTATTAATGAAGCTGAGATTCTGAATAGTTTTTTTACAAACTAACTTGATGATAACCCTCAATTTTGCCACGAGAGATTCTGTTGAGGGTGAATGTCTTTGTTAGAGGAAGTTGGAGATATTAGCATGTTGCTAGCTCTGGAAGTGTTTTGGGTTCAAACAAGGGATCTGTCAATTTTTACCCTATTCAGTATGCAGTGTTCCACTTTTGACCAGGTCTATAGTAGCACACTATAGATAATATGGTACTATTCTAGACTCAGGATCTTGTAAGTTTTTTATAATAATTTGTTGAGAAACAACTGTTCTCCTTGCCTTGGGGTTAAAGCCAGGGGATATATAAGGACCTCTGGTATGGGGGAGAGGGATTTTGTACATTTCCTCACTTCAAATAAATACTTAATTTTATGAAGCTATTGGCATTGGTGTCTTCATTCAACTCTCCCCACATTTGCCGTATCCTTACATGTCCTATGTTACCGAAACATGTACACAATAACCATTGAGGTTAACATGTTTAATGAAAGCACAGAATTACAACAGAGTAACTAACATAGCCCTTACAAAAAAAAGATTGCAGTTTTGAAACTGCAGTAAAAGTGCAGTAACTGCAGACGGCTGTGGTATTTTGGATGAAGTAATTGCAGAATGACTGCAGTGTACTGCACTTTAACTGCAGTTACACTGCAAACTTACTGCAATCCTTTTTCGTAAGGGAGGCTATACATGATTTGTAAAAAAGCAAACAAAGTATTAGCAGCATATCTCGTAACATAAACTCAGCAAAAAAAGAAACGTCCTTTTTCAGGAACCTGTCTTTCAAAGATAATTCGTAAAAATCCAAATACTTCACAGATCTTCATTGTAAAGGGTTTAAACACTGTTTCCCACGCTTGTTCAACAAACCATAAACAATTCATGAACATGCACCTGTGGAACCATCGTTAAGACACTAACAGCTTACAGACGGTAGGCAATTAAGGTTACAGTTATGAAAACATAGGACACTAATGAGGCCTTTCTACTGACTCTGCTAAACACCAAAACAAAGATGCCCAGGGTCCCTGCTCATCTGCGTGAGCGTGCCTTAAGCATGCTGCAAGGAGGCATGAGGACTGCAGATGTGGCCAGGGCAATAAATTGCAATGTCTGTACTGTGAGACGCATAAGACAGCGCTACAGGGAGACAGGATGGAGAGCTGATCATCCTCACAGTGGCAGAACACATGTAACAACACCTGCACAGGATTGGTACATCCGAACAGCACACCTGCGGGACAGGTACAGGATGGCAACAACAACTACAGGAACACCAGGAACGCACAATCCCTCCATCAGTGCTCAGACTGTCCGCAATAGGCTGAGAGAGGCTGGAATGAGGGCTTGTAGGCCTGTTGTAAGGCAGGTCCTCACCAGACATCACCGGCAACAACGTCGCCTATGGGCACAAACCCACCGTCGCTGGACCAGACAGGACTGGCAAAAAGTGCTCTTCACTGACGAGTCGCGGTTTTGTCTCACCAGGGGTGATGGTCGGGTTCGCGTTTATCGTTGAAGGAATGAGCGTTACACCGAGGCCTGTACTCTGGAGCGGGATTGATTTGGAGGTGGAGGGTCCGTCGTGGTCTGGGGCGGTGTGTCACAGCATCATCGGATTAAGCTTGTTGTCATTGCAGGCAATCTCAACGCTGTGCATTACAGGGAAGACATCCTCCTCCCTCATGTGGTACCCGTCCTGCAGGCTCATGCTGACATGACCCTCCAGCATGACAATGCCACCAGCCATACTGCTCGTTCTGTGCGTGATTTCCTGCAAGACAGGAATGTCAGTGTTCTGCCATTGCCAGTGAAGAGCCCGGATCTCAATCCCTTTGAGCACGTCTGGGACCTGTTGGATTGGAGGGTGAGGGCAGGGCCATTCCCCCCAGAAATGTTCAGGAACTTGCAGGTGCCTTGGTGGAAGAGTGAGGTAACATCGCACAGCAAGAACTGGCAAATTCAGTGCAGTCCATGAAGAGGAGATGCACTGCAGTACTTAACGCAGCTGGTGGCTGCATTACTGCAGATACTGGCTGTTACTTTTTTCTGTTAGTCACATGTCTGTGGAACTTGTTCAGTTTTATGTCTCAGTTGTTGCATCTTGTTACGTTCATACAAATATTAACACATGTTAAGTTTGCTGAAAATAATCGCAGTTGACAGTGAGAGGGCATTTCTTTTTTTTTGCTGAGTTTATTTCTGACTCACTGTCAGGAACAGGGGCTTGACAGATAATAAATAGACATTTAATCATGGCATCAAATGAAACAAAAGAGATAAGACGTCATTTCAGACAAGCAAAACAATGACTTTACATGAGGAATCTGTGTATGTGCCGACAAGTTTCACAACAAACCTCTGCTAAACCAGAAGACCTGCACAGACCAGTAGAGGTAGATAAAGACTAAACAGGGGCTTGGATGAGCAGTGACATGTTTGTGCCTGGCCAGCAGATGCATACTTGTGGCACTTTAAGTATTTCCCCGATGCCCATTGAGAAAATATCAATGGGAATACATTCCAACACTGTCAACATGTTGACTGAATGAATGGTTGTGTTGTTTCATTTACAGTGCACAAGTCCACCGGGTTGAATGAATCAAAAACAGATTCTGAAGACCCTGAACTGGGTTTGGCAGAGCTGGAGACCTGTGGTCTTCAGAGATGGAGTTATTTAGTCAGAAACACAAATGTATACACTGTTGCCCTATTTACAATCAGAAAATAGACAAACATATAAATAATCTAAAAATTACAAATGGTTCATACTAGTAAGCACAGACACGTTTTGAATAAATAAGGCGTGATACGTCATGTAAATAAATTAAGAGTAATTTCTATATTTAAAAAAAAATTAAATGTTATGTTGTGTGCTCATGTGAATGAGAGTGTTTTTGTACGGATTTGTAGAAAGAAAGTCAGTATATTTGGTGGATGTTGATGTGTGTAGGTATGTGTTAAGTAGTGTTTAAGCTGAGTAAAAAAATGACACAGTGTATGTCCATACGCGTGTGTCCATGCGTGCGTACGTGTGTGTGTGCATTCATGGGACTGTGCTTGCGTAGGTGCAGGGGTATGTGAGTGTGAGTGTGTGTTTGTGCAAATGCTTGTATGTGCCTGATTATATGAATACTGTAAATGTATGTCGGAGCGTCCATGCTTTAGTGAGTGAGCTCCTGCTGACACTCTGAGTCCCCTAGTAGGTCATTTGACCCCGGGATCTTCTTCCCATTCCAGGAGGATACACACCAACACCTGGCAGGGGGTCCCACCAGAGACGACTCACACTAAAACAAAACAGAAGAGGGGGGGGGGGGAAGAGAGAGAAAGATGTTAAACGACATGGATCAACTTAACTGCGTTGCTATTTTTGATTGAACTCTCAACTAGGAACCAGAGTCTTCCTGATCAGATCACCTGGTCCTACTATCAACCACTAATGAGGAAATGCTATTGCTAAACACACCAACCCCTCTCTATTGAGGCAGCTCCAGAAGTAGACGCATAGGCTGCTTACCTGCTTAGCCTTGTGGAAGCCATGTTTGTCACAGTTGGGGAGGTAGAAGGTGGTGAACTTCTCTCCTAGTTCCTGCTGAGAGCTGGCTATCCTGTCGAGGGCTGCATGCAGCTCAATGTGGCAGGGCCCCTAGCGGTAGAACAGAGAGAGGGCAATGAACATCTAACACATATAATACACACATAAATATGGACACAGAATACATATGAAATAAGTAGTTATATCTGACTGAAACAGATTAAATCACCACGTGATTAAATTCAAAGCAAATCTAATCTCAAGGCAATAACACTTTCTCACTGAGGCTTGGTGGTTTTTTGTTAAAATGGCAACAGCTTCCTCTGGTGGCTAGGAGCTAAATTGACCTGAACTGTAAATCAGGTTTTAGAGGCCCTTTGCTGCATTAAGCTAAAGGTAAAGATGAAGAAAGTAAGTCAGGGCCGTATAAAGCAACTGATTTAGGATCAGTTCAGGCTTTTAGATCGCAATTAATAATATTACATGGAGAGGGGGAGACCTGATCCTAGATCAAAACTCCTACTCTGAGAAGCTTTATACAATAGTCCCCAGTGGTATGTTGTCCCCACCTGTTCCACCATTACAGTCCGATTACCTAGCTACAGTAAGTCCTACCTAACTCTAACAGTAAGTCACCTAACTAACTCTAAAAGTCAGATTGAATACTGTGCGTACCTGTTTCACCAGTTTCTTGCGGATGGCATTGACCTTGGCATTGATGCTCTCCTGATCCCCCTCATCTCTGGGGTCAAAGGGGGTGTTAAGTCCCAGGAGGTAGGGCAGGGAGCTGTGGTCTGTCAACCACTCTACTTCCTCTGTGGATTAGAGAGAGAACTGAGTGGGTAAGTATAGAATTTGTAGCATTAGTTGACATGATATATTTTGTATTATGTTGTCAAAAAGGTTGAATTTGTGAGTTGGAAAGAAGGAAGGAAGTTATTGTTATTCATTGTGTATTTATTCCTTGTGTTATTAACTTTCTATTATTTTTCCATTTTTCTCTCTGAATTGTTGGGAAGGGCCCGTAAGTAAGCATTTCACTGTTAGTCTACACCTGTTGTTTATGAAGCATGTGACAAATATATATATATTGTATCAATTCATCAATGAATGAATTATTTAGAAACTAAAACACAACAACAAAAAGCTGAGTCTACCTTGTCCCTCGTCCTCGGTGCAGATAGCCTGTCCCCTGGTGAGAGAGTAGAGAGGTCTGGGGTCTCCAGATCTAGGGCTGCATTTTAACCCCTCAGCACAGTGGGCCGTGTACACCCCACAGGAGGCCCCCTTCGCCAGGGCACATGCTAAGCAGCAGCCACATCTCGGCTCCTTTAGAACCTGCTTACAGTCTGGGGAGATGACCGGGCATTCATCCAGTTTCTCCTGGGTACAGGAGGCACAGCGGATAGGCTCTGGACCCACCACGGGGGAAGACAGGGCCAGAGAGGCCAGGAGGGACAATGACACTGCTGCCAGCAGGGTCAACTTCTCAAATAATCCAAGCATCTTGAATCTGAAATCTTCAGGTGTAGGAAGAATCTTCAAGTATAGTTTTTGCTTAATTTTCGAGTTATTTTTGACTAGCACAATATACTGTAGATAGGTAGTTCTAGGTTTCCTTCTATCCTTCTGCGCTGAATTCTCCAAACAGAAGAGCTGCAGTATTTATACAGAACTCTGACCCTCAGGGAGGTTAATGTTTGAACCAGTCACTCCAGATATTAAATATTTTGGACGGACAGAGCAGCAGCAGCAGCAGCAGCTGTATTGGGTTGGAGGGTGGATGGATGGGTGGTTTGACCTCTGGTAGAGTGTGTAGATCTGAACTGAGGTTCACTGGAGCTGCCTGCCTGCCCTGTCGTCAATATTTACTCTAGGACAAGGAGTACAGTAATTGTACAAGTTGATGTTGGAAAACATTTGTGTGTGTGTGTGTGTGTGTGTGTGTGTGTGTGTGTGTGTGTGTGTGTGTGTGTGTGTGTGTGTGTGTGTGTGTGTGTGTGTGTGTGTGTGTGTGTGTGTGTTTTGACCCCTAGACGGTTATTCGTGGTCTTATCTTATGACCTGTGTCATAATGAAGATGCAAGAATATATTTAAGAAGGGTATCTATTGAAATGTAATGACAAATACATACTGTATGATGTGGTAGACAAACTAATGAGGGATTGATGATGTTGTGCATTGAGATTCATTCTTCGGTACATGATAGGGTCAGAAGTTATAGGTGAGTCATGAACTGGCTATGACTTGATTCTTAAACATATTTGTTGGTCAGTCCATGTGGTTGAAATAGGGGTCATCTGTGGGTCACATAAACACAATCATCCCCTCAATTGCATAACCATGCAACCATAACATGTTTGTCTGGAGAAAGCCTTTTGTAAATGGTCATTTCCTGGTGAAGTATTAGTTCATCACACTTTATCTAAGGTAAACATTAAACACCTCTACACCCCTTCCCCATACACACATGCACACACACATGCACACACACTTGCACACACACTTGCACACACACTTTGTCTCTCTCTCTCCCTCTGTGCCTCTATGAGATACCCCATGCTTTTCATCACGTAATGAAGCATTGTGACTTTTTGTGTAATAACTGAACTATTGGTCAGTGTGTCACGTCACACCAACTGAAGCTACCATGTCATATGTAGACGTTGACAAACACAATAGGTTGGTTAGGAGTGTCACCTGCTCTTAGTGTCCTAGTTCATGGTCATGAATCAACATTATTCATTGTGTATTAGTGGCACAGTCTTTTTTGTCTTGCAATGTTGCAATGTACCTTTTTCAAATCTACTCAACAACCAGCTCATATGTTGTAGCCTCCTCAATGCATAAGATTCACCAGACGTTGTGGGAAAGGATCATCCTAGGAAGATAAATTGAAAAAAGTATCATGGACAGATTATCAAAATGTGTGTTTGATCACTATAATTGAATTATTCAATCTCTATAAACACATTTACTGTCTGGAGGGAAATGTACATTTGATATATTTTGTTTGTCCAGACCATCATGACTACAGGCTTATTATTGGTACTTAGTGCAGTTGGTACCTTTCTCTGTCCTCTAGCCCCTCTTTTCTTCTGTGGTGGTGGTAGCTCGTCCTTCCCTCTCCTCTTCTGTGGTCGTTGTGGTGTAGTTGGTTGCTCTTCATCTGACGATCTGACGATGACCAGGAGAGTCTCCTCCTTGTGCAATGTGTTTGTTTCCCTCTCCTGTTGATGGGTAGCTGAGGCTGGAATAAATTGAAATACTTGCACCGAACGTCGACAAAAAATGTAAAGTGAAAAGAGGGCTGGGGACAGCAGCGTACTTACCTCTTCTTCCAGCTGAGCTCCATCCTCTTCCCCATTAGCCTCTCTGCTTCCCAGGGAGGTCCCCTGTTGTCTGGGTAGTAGTTGGATATGGTAGGCCTATCGAGAGATAGTCGATCTCCACTTAGGCAGCACTACTTTGGTCCAGAGAACTGGAGTCCCGACAAGGCCTCCGCACCTGAAGACTCTTCCTCTTCATCCTCCTCCTCCTTCCTGGATAGATTCTAGCTGCTGTATCATTAGTTTTTCATGAGCTGATTAATTTTAGCAAATAGATCATGTGAACCGGATTAACTGAACAGGGCAATATACACTGCTCAAAAAAATAAAGGGAACACTTAAACAACACAATGTAACTCCAAGTCAATCACACTTCTGTGAAATCAAACTGTCCACTTAGGAAGCAACACTGATTGACAATAAATTTCACATGCTGTTGTGCAAATGGAATAGACAACAGGTGGAAATTATAGGCAATTAGCAAGACACCCCCAATAAAGGAGTGGTTCTGCAGGTGGAGACCACAGACCACTTCTCAGTTCCTATGCTTCCTGGCTGATGTTTTGGTGACTTTTGAATGCTGGCGGTGCTTTCACTCTAGTGGTAGCATGAGACGGAGTCTACAACCCACACAAGTGGCTCAGGTAGTGCAGCTCGTCCAGGATGGCACATCAATGCGAGCTGTGGCAAGAAGGTTTGCTGTGTCTGTCAGCGTAGTGTCCAGAGCATGGAGGCGCTACCAGGAGACAGGCCAGTACATTAGGAGACGTGGAGGAGGCCGTAGGAGGGCAACAACCCAGCAGCAGGACCGCTACCTCCGCCTTTGTGCAAGCAGGAGGAGCACTGCCAGAGCCCTGCAAAATGACCTCCAGCAGGCCACAAATGTGCATGTGTCTGCTCAAACGGTCAGAAACAGACTCCATGAGGGTGGTATGAGGGCCCGACGTCCACAGGTGGGTGTTGTGCTTACAGTCCAACACCGTGCAGGACGTTTGGCATTTGCCAGAGAACACCAAGATTGGCAAATTCGCCACTGGCGCCCTGTGCTCTTCACAGATGAAAGCAGGTTCACACTGAGCACGTGACAGACGTGACAGAGTCTGGAGATGCCGTGGAGAACGTTCTGCTGCCTGCAACATCCTCCAGCATGACCGGTTTGGCGGTGGGTCAGTCATGGTGTGGGGTGGCATTTCTTTGGGTGGGCCGCACAGCCCTCCATGTGCTCGCCAGAGGTAGCCTGACTGCCATTAGGTACCGAGATGAGATCCTCAGACCCCTTGTGAGACCATATGCTGGTGCGGTTGGCCCTGGGTTCCTCCTAATGCAAGACAACGCTAGACCTCATGTGGCTGGAGTGTGTCAGCAGTTCCTGCAAGAGGAAGGCATTGATGCTATGGACTGGCCCGCCCGTTCCCCAGACCTGAATCCAACTGAGCACATCTGGGACATCATGTCTCGCTCCATCCACCAACGCCACGTTGCACCACAGACTGTCCAGGAGTTGGCGGATGCTTTAGTCCAGGTATGGGAGGAGATCCCTCAGGAGACCATCCGCCACCTCATCAGGAGCATGCCCAGGCGTTGTAGGGAGGTCATACAGGCACGTGGAGGCCACACACACTACTGAGCCTCATTTTGACTTGTTTTAAGGACATTAAATCAAAGTTGGATCAGCCTGTAGTGTGGTTTTCCACTTTAATTTTGAGTGTGACTCCAAATCCAGACCTCCATGGGTTGATAAATTGGATTTCCATTGATTATTTTTGTGTGATTTTGTTGTCAGCACATTCAACTATGTAAAGAAAAAAGTATTTAATAAGATTATTTCTTTCATTCAGATCTAGGATGTGTTGTTTAAGTGTTCCCTTTATTTTTTTTAGCAGTATATAATATATAGGATTCTTGTATTATTTGTGATGACTCTGAAGCTAGCAAAATCTCTGATCATTTCAATAGCACACATTATAATGACAAGGCAGCAGCACCAACAGTAGAATTTGCATACTTCCTATTCAAAATCAAGGTTTCTGGAGACATTTTTGGTTGGAGATATACCTTTTAACTTACATATTGCTGTCGAGTCTCTATAACATCAATTAACTGAGGATAAGAAGGAAAGTTTGTGCAGTTCAACACCATCTGGTTTATCTTACATTCCCTTTCTTGCTTAATCGTAACCTTAGAGACATTGATTGATTGATGGGGCACACTAAAACGCCATCATAACAACAGCAGCTGGTCAGTTTGGTTTGCCCTTATTTGTGTCAGACAAGTCCGCCTTTGCATAAACTACAGAAAATTGTGCCAGTCATGGTTATGGCAGTACAAACCGTGACACCAATCCTGGTTTGGTAGAGCCAGCATCGGCCCATAGAGACAGATGAGATTATAAAAACGTTCTCATTCATAAAATGTTCTAAATTTGGCTCAATGTTCAATTTTCTAGGACCAGCAAATATTACAATCTCGTTATCTTAATGAACCTAAAATAATCTGTTTTGGTTCAAATGTAAAATGTTTGGTCATTTAGCAGACAATCTTATCCAGAGCGACTTACAGGAGCAATTAGGGTTAAATGTCTTGCTCAAGGGCACATCAACAGATTTTTCACCTAGTCGGGTTGGAGTTTCGAACCAACAAGCTTTCGGTTACTGGCCCAATGTTCCTAACCGCTAGGCTACCTGCCGCAAATATTCAACATTCACTCTGTCAATGCTACCCAGTTACTTACAGTATGTAGCCAGTGTTTTTACCTTGGGAATCCTACAGGCACAGATCCATATAAGCAGAGCTGTGAGTGACTGACACACAACAGGATTTACTAATGAGTTCGATAGTATTATCAACTACGGTTAGAGTAACCCCCGAAAAGGCTAGTCATCCTCCAATATAACAGAACACCACAACAGACTGGGTAAACCAGGGAGTACTGTTGACCAGGCCAACTCTGTATTGACTTAACTGTTATACTGATTGAGCCCCTGGAAAACCACAAAACACTGGGAAAACATTGGAAAGCATTGGCCGCCACTCAACATTTGGGATATTTCTAGGTTTATCTGTGGAAAGTAACACAGACAGACTCAATCAATTTGCCATTGTCAGTGACTTTGGGCAGCTGAAGCTTTGCAGGGAAGTTGTTATTGTAAGAACCATGTTGGTTCAGAGGTTAACAAATGGAGCTGGAAAACCCTATTGAACATATACACTGAGTATACAAAACATAAAAACATCTGCTATTTCCATGACATAGACTGACCAGGTGAATCGTGGTGAAAGCTATGATCCCTTATCGATGTCCCTTGTTAAATCCACTTGAATTAGTGTAGATGGAACTCAATATTAGGAAGGTGATTTGATGCTTAACGAGGACTAACCTCATCAAGGACATGACTCGGCATCCCAGGACGCCAGCATTCCAGAATCTTGACCTAATTCCTAATTTCATTCCTACACACACACATTACATCAAGAAACTTAAGATTGGAGTCTTCAGATCATGTATTTTGTACATCAATAAATGTGTTTATTACAAAATCTGAGATAACTGTACAAGATACGTTGTTTATAGCCGTAGTAATCTATTTACAAAAGTACCATTGTCTGTGTATCAAAGTGATGAGCTAAAAAGGCATGTTTCAATCACTGTAAGCTTTCATAGAAGTAAGGCAAAATACTTGAAACTGGATGTACATTTTTGCAGATCAAGTGAAAGTTGTCACCTACTGTATCGAACTTATGGTCAGGCTTAATCTACGGTATGGGAGCTGGAAACTGTGATTCTACAGCTCCTACGTAGGTTGCTAAGTCTGTACTTATTTGCAGAATAAGTGTGTGTGTGTGTGTGTGGGGGGGGGTTGTTTAAAAGCATGTGTGAAGGTGCGAGCTTGTGTATGTCGCTGGATGTGTGTGTGTGTAAGACATACAGAAGGTGTGTAAACTTACTGTTAACACTAACGCGGCCGCACCAGGTTTGGCATTCACTAGAGTTCTACAGCGCATGTCAGTCGGACTCAGGGATAACGGCATCCTTATCGCTCTGTGGGTCAAAGCCAATGTACCTTACCCAATACCTCTCGTACCGACCTCACTTTCAAAGCCTTGGCCACAGCCTGCTGCATGTGTAGCCGACACAGGACACACACTCCCACACATAATCCTTATCAGAGCAGAGCAATGGACAAATAACAAGCCATGATCAATACACGAGCTCAACAAGGTCACAGAAGCAAACAAAGTGTGTGTATTTCTCCCGGTTGCCTACATTAGACATAATACTATATTACTTACCCTCATCCGATACATGTTTGTTTGGATCCATGAGCCGTAAAAAAAGTCAAATGCAGTAAACCATATATCCTGCCTATTGAGTGTTTCTGATTTTCTTTTTGCCTGAATGACTTTTTCCGTCGTTGTCCTAGAAATCCAGAGACCTAGATGGCATTTGTGCTCCTGTTGTGAAGGACGATGTACTAAACCACAGGATCTTAAAGGAGCTCATTGCTTTGGTGTGCGCTCGACGGGGAACCAGACCAGTCAATCTATCCTAGCAGTATGAGCAGCACTAACAGCTCATGAACTGCCGAAAACCTTTCAAAAGCCTTTGGAGATTTTGAGAACTCTGTGAATGTATAAAAACATATTTGTGCTAATTCGTTTAAGATTTAAGAACACCCACATGCATACACACATATAAATATTTGTGTAGAAATACACACTTGCATGCATACCATACGTACAGTACACAGATTGTATTTACACTGTGAAGGATGGAATGTATCCTTGGCATAATCAGAGAAGAAGACATAGAAAAGCATTAATAACATGATCCGTCCTCTTATATGTGGATAATACTGGGTTGTGTGTGCATGACCCCTTGTTGGGACTGTGCACACACATAGGGACGACACACTGTCACCTGGCTGCCACCCTTAAGTCATCAGGAGCATGGCGCTCCATTCCTGGAAGCTGGAATTCTTCAGTTGATTGTATGTGGTTCCAAACGGTAGCAAGTCACAACTACTGTCACAAAAACTTACACAAACCCAATCAAGTACGCAGGTTGATTGCAATCGGGATTTTATACTTGGTGTGATTGTCCAGATATCCAATCTGACCATCCTCAGAACCAGGTAGCTCCTGGAGGAGCATCCCTCCATTGTGCAGTGGACTGTCCCACTATCCCAGTGTTCCAGTTACCCACAGGAGACCTTGGTTCATTCTGTAGTGGTACCTCAGTGGATCTAGTCCTGATGGATGTTATAGCCCAGGACCCTGGAGCTCAAGTTTACAATAGTGCAGCGCTTCTTCTCTCCACCTACCTACACAGCCACTCCTCCCACATCTACCTCTGTCTCCTCTTCTTCCTCCTCCTCTCCCAGAGTAGGCACGCAGTGCGAGGGCAAGCATTGCGTGGGGTGGACGTTGACACTGGGGCTAGAGCTGCTGTTACCCATGCCACCGAGGCTAACCATGCTAGCCCGGACGGTGAAGCTGGCGACAGAGTTGACGCTGCCCAGTTTGGTGGGAACGCTGGCCTTGCCGCAGGAGTGGGCGCGGCGGTTCAGGCTGGCAGAGCGCACCACGGAGGACGTGGGGGCACAGCCGGTGCTGTGGACCTTGCCCTCCAGGAAGTATGTGAGCATCTCACCCTTACCCTTCACGCTGACCTTGCCCCGGCACACCAGGTCATAGTTATCCCCCAGGATACGGTACACATCCTCTGTTACCTTGGGGAGGGAGGGAGGTAGAGAGAGAGAGAGAGAGAGAGAGAGAGAGAGAGAGAGAGAGAGAGAGAGAGAGAGAGAGAGAGAGATTATACCACTGTCATACAATGAGATTTACTCTAGGCCAATCAACAGGCCTCAATCATAACACATAATTTAGTACAGTACACATGGCACATGCACAGATAGGGCTCAACCAGTGCCTGAGCACTTGCCGGCCTATGATAAAGTGCCCTAGCAGCTCTGTGTTTTTTTTAAAAGTAGTCTTTTAATTTTTGTTTTAATTTTGAATGTAACAAAATGCACATCAAACTATCATTTTAGAAGCTCTTAAATCTCAGAAAATACCCTCTCCCCTGCCTTCCCGCTCAAAGAGCGCACTCCTCTGACTTGCATGCGTGGCCACTGGCTGCGGGCACTGGGCGGGGAGACATGAATAGGCCAACTGGTAGGAGGCTACTGGTAGGTAGGAGGCTACTTTTGAGTTGGATCTGTCACTGTTATGGACAAAGAATGGGGCAATCTGACTGCTTGTTAGTAAGAGGCAGATGTCAGCAGCAGAACAAACTCAAATCAAGTAAAAACAACTTTGTTCCAACAGCATATCTAATTAGCTAACATATTTAGCCTACATTAGGATTTTTTTAAAACCTTTATTTAACTAGGCAAGTCAATGACGGCCTACGAACAGTGGGTTAACTGCCTTGTTCAGGGGCAGAATTACAGATTTTTAACTTGTCTGCCCGGGGATTCGATCTTGCAACCTTTCAGTTACAAGTCCAACACTCTAACCACTAGGCTACCTGCCACCCCATTCTCATTCTCTCTGGTCAGCTGATAGCCACTCTTCTCCCCATGTCAATCATCTCATGTCGTCTCTTGGCCTAGGAGTCACTGGCACTAGCTTGCTTACAATATGTGATGAGTGAGTGTGTTGTTGCAGGAAATATACTATAGGCCTATAAATGTTGACATTTTGCCTACAAAGGCAGTCGGTATGTTTGTGCACAGCCCTGACAGTACCTGTATCTTGCCAGGGACTCCGGTGCTGTCCATGCGGCTGGCCACGTTCACTGTGTTCCCCCAGATGTCATACTGAGGCCTCCTGGCCCCGATCACCCCCGCCACTACTGGACCCACGTTGATACCCACTCTCAAGACAAAGTCGTTGTATGACTGGTAGTTGATTTCATCCAGCACATCGAACATCTCAATAGCATAGTCTGCCACTGTGCTCAGGTGATCATAGACAGATTTTTTGTCCTATAGAAGGGAGCAAGGAAGTAAACAAAGGTTACATTTAATTATCACATTCATTCATTGTCCTCGTTATATTCATTTAAAAAAAAAAATTTTTTTTAACAAACACACACAAGACCGCACCACAAACACACACACTTGCCTTTGTTCCGATGGTGGGGACTAGACCCACAGCTGCCATATACGTGCTGCCAATGGTTTTGATCTTCTCTATGTCCTTATAGCATTCTTTATCCATGAGCTGAGGAAAAATTAGATTTACACCTATACACAGGAGAAGGCAACAAATAATGTTAATATCCCAGTAAACTGTAGCAGCCAACATCCTCACCTCGTCAAAATCAGCAATGATTTCATTGAGTAGTCTCAGACACTCCACTCCCATGTTGTTCCCATCCAGCTCAATGTAGAAGTCATTGAAGTTGGGGATGGAAGCAAACAGCACTCCGACTTGGGCATAGGACTGGTAATACAGATCCTATAGAAAAACACATAGCCAACCTTAGTCACTAGGCCAAATATATGTACTGTGTATTGAACAAAAATATCAACGCAACATGTACAGTGTTGGTCCCATGTTTCATGAGCTGAAATAAAATATCCCAGAAACTTTCCATACGCACAGAAAGCTTATTTCTCTAAAATGTTGTGCACAAATTTGTTTACATCCCTGTTAGTGAGAATTTCTCCTTTGCCAAGATAATTCAAGCCCTTTAGTGGGGAAAAACTGATTCTGATTGGCTGGGCCTGGCTTCCCAGGAGGTGGGCCTGGCTCCCAAGTGGGCTGCGCCCCTGACCAGTCATGTGAAATCCATAGATTAGGGCCTAACAAATGTATTTCAAATGACTGATTTCCTTATAAGAAGTGTCACTCACTAAAATTGTTGAAATTGTTGCATGTATTTATTTTGTTCATTATACAGTGCCTTCGGAAAGTATTCAGACCCCTTGACTTTTTCCACATTTTGTTACGCTACAGACTTGATTAAATAAATTGATTAAATAAAAATATTTCCTCAGCAATCTACTCACAATACCCCATAATGACAAAGAGAAAACAGGTTCTTAGAAATGTTGCTAATAAAAAATTATACAAAACAGAAATACCTTATTTACGTAAGTATTCAGACCATTTGCGATGAGACTCAAAATTGAACTCAGTTGCATCCTGTTTCCATTGATCATCCTTGAGATGTTTCTACAACTTGATTGGAGTCCACCTGTGGTAAATTCAATTGATTGGACATGATTTGGAAAGGCGCACACCTGTCAATATAAGGTCCCACAGTTGACAATGCATGTCAGAGCAAAAACCAAGCAATGAGGTCGAAGGAATTTTCCCTAGACCTCCATGACAGGATTGTGTCGAGGCACAGATCTGGGGAAGGGTACCAAAAACTGTCCGCAGCATTTAAGGTCCCCAAGAACACAGTGGCCTCCATCATTCCTAAATGGAAGAAGTTTGGAACCACCAAGACTCTTCCTAGAGCTGGCCGCCTGGCCAAATTGAACAATCGGAGGAAAAGGGCCATGGTCAGGGAGGTGAAGAAGAACCTGATGGTCACTCTGACAGAGCTCCAGAGTTCCTCTGTAGAGATGGGAGAACCTTCCAAAAGGACAACCATCTCAGCAGCACTCCACCAAACAGGCCTTTATGGTAGAGTGGCCAGATGGAAGCCACTCCTCAGTAAAAGGCACTTGACAGCCCGCTTGGAATTTGCCAAAAGGCACCTAAAGGACTCTCAGACCACGAGAAACAAGACTCTCTGGTCTGATGAATCCAAGATTGAACTCATTGGCCTGAATGCCAAGCCTCACGCGTGGTTTAAACTACTTAAGTAAAAATACATTACTATTTATATTTTTGACAACTTTTACTTTCACTTCACTACTTTCCAAGAGAAAATTATGTAGTTTTTACTCCATACATTTTTCCTGACACCCAAAAGTACTCATTACATTTTTAATGGCTAGCAGGACAGGAAAATGGCCCATTTCACACACTTATCAAGAGAATATCCCTGGGCATCCCTACTGCCTCTGATCTGGCAGACTCATTAAACACAAATGTTTCATTTGTAAATGATGTCTGAATGTTGGAGAGTGCACATAACTATCTGTAAATACATTTCTTTAAATGGTGCTGTCTGGTTTGCTTAATATAAGCACTTTGAAATTATTTATAAATTCACTTTTGATGCTTAAGTTTATTTAAAACCAAATACTTTTAGACTTTTACTCAAGGAATATTTTACCGGGTGACTTTCCCTTTTATTTGAGTCATTTCTATTAAGTTATCATTACTTTTAATCAAGTATGAACATTGTGTACTTTTTCCACCTCTGGCGTCACGTCTGGAGGAAACCTGGCACCATCTCTACGGTGAAGCATGGTGGTGGCAGCATCATGCTGTGGAGATGTTTTTCAGCAGCTGGGACTGGGAGACTAGTTAGGATTGAGTGAAAGATGAACAGAGCAAAGTACAGAGAGATCCTTGATGAAAACCTGCTCCAGAGCACTCAGGACCTCAGACTGGGGGCGAAGGTTCACCTTCCACAGGACAACAACCCTAAGCACACAACCAAGACAACGCAGGAGTGGCTTCGGGGCAAGTCTCTGAATGTCCTTGAGTGGCCCAGCCAGAGCTCGGACTTGAACCCGATTGAACATCTCTGGATAGACCTGAAAATAGCTGTGCAGCGATGCTCCCTATCCAACCTGACAGAGCTTGAGAGGATCTGCAGAGAAGAATAAGAGTAACTCCGAATATACAGGTGTGCCAAGCTTGTAGCATCATACCAAAGCAGACTCGAGGCAGTAATTGCTGCCAAATGTGCTTCAACAAAGTACTGAGTAAAGGGTGTAAAAACTTATGTAAATGTGATATTTATTTGATATATATATATTTTTTAAATAGCAAAACATTCCCCCCCAAAAAAATTTGCTTTGTCATTATGAGGTATTGTGTGTAGGTTGATGAGGGGGGAAAAACTATTTAATACATTTTAAAATAAGGCTGTAACATAACAAAATGTGGAAAAAGTCAAGGGATCTGAAGACTTTCCGAAGGCACTGTATATGGCAAGGTACTATTGATCCTTTGAAGGAAAGGTAATATCCTTTATGAAACGACAATGTTTCTGTCTGTCTGCCTGCCTGCCTGCCTGCCTGTGTCTGTCTGTCTATCTGTCCGTCTGTCTATGTAGGACACACCATGTTTCTGGGGTTGGACAGGAGGAAGTGTTGAGCCACATGAGCAGGAAGCAGGTTGAAGAGAATCCTCCTGTTGTCCAGCTTGACCTTCTCCATGCCGTCCCTCTCCTCCTCTGCCTGACAACACACAAAAACACAAACATCAATTTGAATAAAATAATTCTCCCCAAAGTACAACTCAAGCCTGCAGTTCAAAGCTTATACCACAAGGTGTCAGTATAAACTCTAAATGTACACCAGGACTGAGGCACCATGTTTGCCTGACATTGGACAAGGAGCATTTGGTAAAGTCAATAGTTAAAGGTCCAAACCTAAAGCCAAACCCTACTAGACACTATAACTGTCCTAACAGCCAAGTGGCTCTATTGTACCAAACCATGTCAATATCAGTGACTTGTGCTGACCTATCCTTACCAACCATGCCAATATCACCCCGTGTTTTATCTAGGGTTACAAAATTCTGTGAACTTTCAATAAATTCCCTGGTTTTCCATAAATCCTGGATGGAAGATTCCTGATTTCCTGCTTATTCTCCGTTGATTCCGTGTTCCTCCAACCGGAATATGGAGAAAACATATGTGTTGCTAGGCAGGAAGTTAAGTGATGTGCGTAATAAAACTGTTCCTTCTCCCTTCATGTGACCTGACCTGACCTCGGCCCACATTCCTCACAAATCCACAGATCCACAGCCCTTATCAGTGACCGTAACCATGTGATTCCTCATACATGTAACCATTACCCTCTACTATAGCAAGTATTTCAAACTCTAACCCAACACAACCACGCCAATATCAGCCCCTTGTCCTATCGTAACCAACAATGCCAATATCAGCCATCACCATGCTAGCATCTGCCAGCAGCATTAACAGCCAATAGCCTGGCACTTGGCAGCCAAAAGCCTCAAAATATGACTTGGCATGATATGGCCACAACAGAAGGTTGGATGATGAGTAAAGCATGGTGTTCATCAGCTAGCTAGATCTATGCATAGGACAACAGCCCACACAGATACACAGACACACACACACACACACACACACACACACACCTGTGTGGCCCAAAGGAAGTCCAGTCGTAGTTTGAGGTCCAGCTGTCTGGAGTGGAGGACCAGGGCACTGGTGAACAGCAACAGGGACAGGATGGGCTCATAGCCCTGGATCTGGAGATTAGACCCTCTGCTGTGGGACAAACCAACAGAGACATCAGCAACAATCTTCAAAAAGACTGTACCTCATCATTCATTAAAAGGGAGAGCTGAGGTATATGGAAAGACCCCCCACCACAGAGATATTTTTAGATTAGATTAGATTCCTGATTCCTGTTTCCTGCTTCCGGTCACAACTTGCAGACTTGTTTACGCTGTTGTGCGTTTTTACTTTGCTACCTGACGGTTTTTACTTTTTCATTACCGTATATTTTTACTTTTTCCCTCACTCAACTTTTTTTTTCATTCAACTTTCCTACCCCGGAGGTTTTATCTGGACATGGTTCGTCAGGACTTCAAACAGCCGAAGCTAAGTAACATTAACATGATGCCTTCTAATTGCAGTCGTTGTACTCATAATATACAGGAGAACGATCGCCTTACGGCAAGGATAGCTGTGCTGCAAGCCCAGCTTCAGACGCAATCGTTAGGCAAGGGTCATTTCAGTGTAGGAAAGGATGAAACAGCGTCTGTGCCACCAGCAAGTACAGATAGTAACGTTAGTATAAACCCCCTCGCACGGTCCCCGCAGCCGGACATCTTTCTCATGGCTTCTGGAGGGAAACGCTGTAGGAATGCTCAACCGGTGTCGCTTATTCAGCCGACAGAAACTTTCAACCGGTTCTCCCCGTTAAGCGAGTCGGAGTCGGAGGCCGAGACTTCTCTGGTCTCTGCTCCTCCCGCTGTGGGGTCTGAGACGCCGACGGCTCCCACCATTAGCTCTGACAAATTGAAAACCCTAGTCATTGGCGACTCCATTACCCGCAGTATTAGACTTAAAACTAATCATCCAGCGATCATACACTGTTTACCAGGGGGCAGGGCTACCGACGTTAATGCTAATCTAAAGACGGTGCTGGCTAAAGCTAAAACTGGCGAGTGTAGAGAGTATAGAGATATTGTTATCCACGTCGGCACCAACGATGTTAGGATGAAACAGTCAGAGGTCACCAAGCGCAATATAGCTTCAGCGTGTAAATCAGCTAGAAAGATGTGTCGGCATCGAGTAATTGTCTCTGGCCCCCTCCCAGTTAGGGGGAGTGATGAGCTCTACAGCAGAGTCTCACAACTCAATCGCTGGATGAAAACTGTTTTCTGCCCCTCCCAAAAGATAGAATTTGTAGATAACTGGCCCTCTTTCTGGGATTCACCCACAAACAGGACCAAGCCTGGCCTGCTGAGGAGTGACGGACTCCATCCTAGCTGGAGGGGTGCTCTCATCTTATCTACGAACATAGACAGGGCTCTAACTCCTCTAGCTCCACAATGAAATAGGGTGCAGGCCAGGCAACAGGCTGTTAGCCAGCCTGCCAGCTTAGTGGAGTCTGCCACTAGCACAGTTAGCGTAGTCAGCTCAGCTTTCCCCATTGAGACCGTGTCTGTGCCTCGATCTTGGTTGGGCAAAATTAAAAATGGCGGTGTTCGCTTCAGTAATCTTACTAGTATAAAGACCTCCTCCATTCCTGCCATTATTGAAAGAGATTGTGATACTTCACATCTCAAAATTGGGTTACTTAATGTTAGATCCCTCACTTCCAAGGCAGTTATAGTCAATGAACTAATCACTGATCATAATCTTGATGTGATTGGCCTGACTGAAACATGGCTTAAGCCTGATGAATTTACTGTGTTAAATGAGGCCTCACCCCCTGGTTACACTAGTGACCAAACCCCCCGTGCATCCGGCAAAGGCGGAGGTGTTGCTAACATTTACGATAGCAAATTTCAATTTACAAAAAAAAAAACAATGACGTTTTCGTCTTTTGAGCTTCTAGTCATGAAATCTATGCAGCCTACTCAATCACTTTTTATAGCTACTGTTTACAGGCCTCCTGGGCCATATGCAGTGTTCCTTACTGAGTTCCCTGAATTCCTATCGGATCTTGTAGTCATAGCAGATAATATTCTAATTTTTGGTGACTTTAACATTCACATGGAAAAGTCCACAGACCCACTCCAAAAGGCTTTCGGAGCCATCATCGACTCAGTGGGTTTTGTCCAACATGTTTCTGGACCTACTCACTGCCACAGTCATACTCTGGACCTAGTTTTGTCCCATGGAATAAATGTTGTGGATCTTAATGTTTTTCCTCATAATCCTGGATTATCGGACCACCATTTTATTGCGTTTACAATTGCAACAAATAATCTGCTCAGACCCCAACCAAGGAAGATTAAAAGTCGTGCTATAAATTCTCAGACAACCCAAAGATTCCTTGATGCCCTTCCAGACTCCCTCTGCCTACCCAAGGACGTCAGAGGACAAGAATCAGTTAACCACCTAACCGAGGAACTCAATTCAACCTTGCGCAATACCCTAGATGCAGTTGCACCCCTAAAAATTAAAAACATCTGTCATAAGAAACTAGCTCCCTGGTATACAGAAAATACACGAGCTCTGAAGCAAGCTTCCAGAAAATTGGAACGGAAATGGCGCCACACTAAACTGGAAGTCTTCCGACTAGCTTGGAAAGACAGTACCGTGCAGTATCGAAGAGCCCTCACTGCTGCACGATCATTCTATTTTTCCAACTTAATTGAGGAAAATAAGAACAATCCGAAATTTCTTTTTGACACTGTCGCAAAGCTAACTAAAAAGCAGCATTCGCAAATGGAGGATGGCTTTCACTTCAGCAGTAATAAATTTATGAACTTTTTTGAGGAAAAGATCATGATCATTAGAAAGCAAATTACGGACTCCTCTTTAAATCTGGGTATTCCTCCAGGGCTTCATTGTCCAGAGTCTGCACAACTCTGCCAGGACATGGCTCAAGGGAGATACTAAAGTGTTTTAGTACTATATCTCTTGACACAATGATGAAAATAATCATGGCCTCCAAACCCTCAAGCTGCATACTGGACCCTATTCCAACTAAACTACTGAAAGAGCTGCTTCCTGTGCTTGGCTCTCCTATGTTGAACATAATAAACGGCTCTCTATCCACCGGATGTGTACCAAGCTCACTAAAAGTGGCAGTAATAAAGCCTCTCTTGAAAAAGCCGAATCTTGACCCAGAAATTATAAAAAACTATCGGCCTATATCGAATCTTCCATTCCTCTCAAAAAATTTTTTAGAAAAAGTTGTTGCGCAGCAACTCACTGCCTTCCTGAAGACAAACAATGTATACGAAACGCTTCAGTCTGGTTTTAGACCCCATCATAGCACTGAGACTGCACTTGTGAAGGTGGTAAATGACCTTTTAATGACGTCAGACCGAGGCTCTGCATCTGTCCTCATGCTCCTAGATCTTAGTGCCGCTTTTGATACCATCGATCACCACATTCTTTTGGAGAGATTGGAAACCCAAATTGGTCTACATGGACAAGTTCTGGCCTGGTTTAGATCTTATCTGTCGGAAAGATATCAGTTTGTCTCTGTGAATGGTTCGTCCTCTGACAAATCAATTGTACATTTCGGTGTTCCTCAAGGTTCCGTTCTAGGACCACTATTGTTTTCACTATATATTTTACCTCTTGGGGATGTCATTCGAAAACATAATGTTAAATTTCACTGCTATGCGGACGACACACAGCTGTACATTTCAATGAAACATGGTGAAGCCCCAAAATTGCTCTCGCTAGAAGCCTGTGTTTCAGACATAAGGAAGTGGATGGCTGCACATTTTCTACTTTTAAACTCGGACAAAACAGAGATGCTTGTCCTAGGTCCCAAGAAACAAAGAGATCTTCTGTTGAATCTGACAATTAATCTGGATGGTTGTACAGTCGTCTCAAATAAAACTGTGAAGGACCTCGGCGTTACTCTGGACCCTGATCTCTCTTTTGAAGAACATATCAAGACTGCTTCAAGGACAGCTTTTTTCCATCTACGTAACATTGCAAAAATCAGAAACTTTCTGTCCAAAAATGACGCAGAAAAATTAATCCATGCTTTTGTTACTTCTAGGCTCGACTACTGCAATGCTCTACTTTCCGGCTACCCGGATAAAGCACTAAACAAACTTCAGTTAGTGCTAAATACGGCTGCTAGAATCCTGACTAGAACCAAAAAATTTGATCATATTACTCCAGTGCTAGCTTCCCTACACTGGCTTCCTGTTAAGGCAAGGGCTGATTTCAAGGTTTTACTGCTAACCTACAAAGCATTACATGGGCTTGCTCCTACCTATCTTTCCGATTTGGTCCTGCCGTACATACCTACACGTACGCTACGGTCACAAGACGCAGGCCTCCTAATTGTCCCTAGAATTTCTAAGCAAACGGCTGGAGGTAGGGCTTTCTCCTATAGAGCTCCATTTTTATGGAATGGTCTGCCTACCCATGTGAGAGACGCAGACTCAGTCTCAACCTTTAAGTCTTTACTGAAGACTTATCTCTTCAGTAGGTCCTATGATTAAGTATAGTCTGGCCCAGGAGTGTGAAGGTGAACGGAAAGGCTGGAGCAACGAACCGCCCTTGCTGTCTCTGCCTTGTCGGTTCCCCTCTTCCCACTGGGATTCTCTGCCTCTAACCCTTTTACAGGGGCTGAGTCACTGACTTACTGGTGTTCTTCCATGCCGTCCATGGGAGGGGTGCGTCACTTGAGTAGGTTGAGCCACTGACGTGGTCTTCCTGTCTGGGTTGGCGCCCCCCCCTTGGGTTGTGCCGTGGCGGACATCTTTGTGGGCTATACTCGGCCTTGTCTTCGGACGGTAAGTTGGTGGTTGTAGATATCCCTCTAGTGGTGTGGGGGGCTGTGCTTTGGCAAAGTGGGTGGGGTTATATCCTGCCTGTTTGGCCCTGTCCGGGGGTATCATCGGATGGGGCCACAGTGTCTTCTGATCCCTCCTGTCTCAGCCTCCAGTATTTATGCTGCAGTAGTTTATGTGTCGGGGGGCTAGGGTCAGTCTGTTACATCTGGAGTATTCTCTTGTCTTATCCGGTGTCCTGTGTGAATGTAAATATGCTCTCTCTAATTCTCTCTTTCTTTCTTTCTTTCTTTCTTTCTCTCGGAGGACCTGAGCCCTAGGACTACCTGGCATGATGACTCCTTGCTGTCCCCAGTCCACCTGGCCATGCTGCTGCTCCAGTTTCAACTGTTCTGCCTGCGGCTACGGAACCCTGACCTGTTCACCGGACGTGCTTGTTGCACCCTCGACAATTACTATGATTATTATTATTTGACCATGCTGGTCATTTACGAACATTTTAACATCTTGACTATGTTCTGTTATAATATCCACCCGGCACAGCCAGAAGAGGACTGGCCACCCCTCATAGCCTGGTTCCTCTCTAGGTTTCTTCCTAGGTTTTTGGCCTTTCTCAGGAGTTTTTCCTAGGGAGTTTTTCCCAGCCACCGTGCTTCTTTCACATGCATTGCTTGCTGTTTGGGGTTTTAGGCTGGGTTTCTGTACAGCACTTTGAGATTTCAGCTGATGTACGAAGGGCTATATAAATAAATTTGATTTGATTTGATTTGATTAGATTCAACTTTATTGTCAATGACCAGAAGCGCAAATAACTGAGTAAAAAAAATGTACAAGTGAAACAATTAAGTAGGATGTATAAATGTGCATTGAAGGCAAATGGCAAGTGCAAGGAGGCATGCAACTGAAATGCAGGGATAGCAGCAATGTGGTTACCGAGGTAGGCATGTACATGTACAACTGAATAATGTCCTTAATCAGACTTTGCAAAGCAATGTCAGAGTCCAGTAAAGAGTGCAAGGAGAGTAGTGCAACAAGGTCCCTGAGAGGCAGTACTAAGCGGTGGGCGGGTGGATATGGCTAGTGCCGTGCCACAGAGTTCAGCAGGGTTACAGTAGCTGGAGAGAAACTGTTCTTGAGCCTGCTAGTGCGGGAACGTGGAGACCTGTACCGCCTGCCTGATGGTAGGAGGGAAAACAGTTTGTGGCATGGATGTGAAGGGTCCCTGATGATGCTGCGCGCGCTACGCAGACGCCGCTTGCGTTGGAGGTCTACGATGGCAGGGAGCTGGGCACCAGGGATGTGCTGGGCGGTAAAAGTTCACCAGGATCTTGGGAGACAGGCGGGCCTTCTTCAGCCTCCTCAAAAGGTACAGGCACTGCTACGCCTTTTTGACCAGGGTTGAGGTGTTGAGGGTCCAGGAGAGGTCCTTGGAGATGTAGACACCCAGGAATTTGAAGCTGGGCACACGCTCCACCTCAGTGCCATCAATTAGAACTGGGGCGTGGCTGCAGCTTTTAGACTTCCTGTAATCCACAATGAGCTCCTTGGTTTTCTTTGCATTGAGGACCAGGTTGTTGTCAGCGCACCATGCAGCCAGGTGCTTGACCTCCTCCCTGTAGGCTGACTCATCATTGTCACTGATCAGGCCTACCACCGTGGTGTCATCATCAAGTTCGCAGATGGTGTTGGAACCGTGTACAGGAACACAGTCGTAGGTGAAGAGGGAGTATAGGAGGGGGCTCAGCACGCAGCCCTGTGGCACACCGGTGTTCAGGTTCAGGGTTGAGGAGGTGAAGTTGTCTAACCTGACAGACTGGAGTCTGTTGGATAGGAAGTCCAAAGTCCAGTTACAGAGAGAGGGGCTGATCCCTAAGTCATGGAGTTTGGTGACCAGCCTAGAGGGAATGACTGTATTGAATACTGAGCTAAAGTCTATGAACAGCTTTCTCACATAGGTGTTGGTTTAGCTCAGGTGAGTCAGGGCAGAGTGTAAAGCTATGGAGATGGCGTCCTCTGTAGACCTGTTCAGTGCATACGGTGAATTCGGAAAGTATTCAGACACCTCTACTTTTCCTACATTTTGTAACGTTACAGACTTATTCTGAAATGGATTAAATCGTTTTCCCCCCTCATCAATCTAGACACAATACCCAATAATGACATAGTAAAAACGAATCCAAAAAGTCCAATCTTGGTTTCATCAGACCAGAGAATATTGTTTCTCATGGTCTGAGAGTCCTTTAGGTGCCTTTTGGCAAACTCCAAGTGGGTTGTCATGTGCCTTTTACTGAAGAGTGGCTTCCATCTGGCCACTAACATAAAGGCCTGATTGGTGGAGTTGGAGATGTTTGTCCTTCTCGAAGGTTCTCCCATCTCCACAGAGGAACTCTGAAGCTTTATCAGACTAATCATCGGTTTCTTGGTCATCTCCCTGACCAAGGCCCTTCTCCCCCAATTGCTCAATTTGGCTGGGCTGCCAGCTCTAGGAAGAGTCTTGGTAGTTCCAAACTTCTTCTATTTAAGAATGATGGAGGCCACTTTGTTCTTGGGGGATCTTCAATGCTGCAGACATTTTTTGATACCCTTTCCGAGACCTGTGCCTTGACACAATCCTGTCATGGAGCTCTATGGACATCCCTTCGACCTCATTGCTTGGATTTTGCTCTGACATGCACTGTAAACTGTGGGACCTTATATAGACGGGTGTGTACCTTTCCAAATCATGTCCAATCAATTGAATTTACCACAGGTGGACTCCAAGTTGTAGAAACATCTCAAGGATGATCAATGGAAACAGGATGCATCTGAGCTCAATTTTGAGTCTCATAGCAAAAGGGTCTGAATACTTACGTAAATAAGGTATTTCTGCAAACATTTCTACAAAACAGTTTTCTCTTTGTCATTATGGTATTGTGTGAAGATTTTTTTCTAAATCCATTTTAGAATATGGCTGTAATGTAAAACAAAATGTGGAAAAAGTCAAAGGGTCTGAATACTTTCTGAATGCACTGTACATGTAACACTATGGAACCCCACTGTGGGAGAAACCAAAAGAAATGGCAATATAAGTCATACACAGTAGGACTGTACCACATCATTAATTAATAGTGAAAGTGGGGAGATGAGGATAGACGCGCCCCCTCACTGTGGGAACAAACTAACATAGATGTCAGCAACATAACACAGTAGGACTGTACCACATCATTAATAAAAGGGGGAGTGGAGGACCACATAAATACAGTGGGGAGTACAACTTCACAGGGGAGATGTGGAGGGACAGGGACCCCCCACTTTGTGAGAACCAAATTTGATGTCAGCAACATACATTAGGTCTGGACCACTACACAAAAAATGAAGGGGGTGGCCTGTGGATGAAACCACCAGTGAGAAACAACAGTGATATCATCAACTGTACCATGTCAGCCACAACCGCAGGAAAACCCGGACAGGGTGACTTAAACCAGCAGTGATGTAAACACCATTCACTCAGCACAGATACAGTATTTACAGATAATAAGACCCCTTTGGAGAACAACAAGTAGTTTTCCATCTCAATGATATCAGAGTATCCCAGCGTTATACAGTAAGCCAGGGTTCCCCAACCGGCGGTCCCCAAGTTTTTATTTGCTCAGGATTTCTGAACAAGAGTTTTATTGTTGGAAATCCTTTCCAAAGTATTGCCACACATAATAGAGAGATACTGCATGGGAATACTTTCACCAGATTTCCTGAATTAAAATCCCTTGGAGCTGATTTGCTGGTGTTTTTACCGTCTTTTATGTCCAACAATAATGTGATCGTATACAACTGTAAGCAAGGTTTGAAATTATTATATTTTAGTCAAATATTATTTTCTGTTTGGGCTTCTTGCGGTCAATCTGCAGTCTACAAATTATTTGTAATTATGTTCCAGCCCCCTGACCATCTGCTCAAGAAAAAAATTGCCCCGTGGCTGAATATAGTTGATGATTCATGCAGTAAGTGATCTGTTTGTATCTATACAATGGGTCTGTGCTCTGAGCTGCACTAGGTCCTGGGTACTGAGTAGGAGTAGCTAACATGCATGGCTGAATCAAGCAAAAGCATACATTGTCAGCTCAGCCTTTTGGTATAGAGTTAATGAACATGTACTGTGTGTCTCCTCTTCAAACAGTTCCCATGTGAGAGTGCGCAGGTCGAGGATAAGCAAAGACTCCTCTCCTCCTACACACGTCCCCACAAAATGGAAATATCCCTGTGACTGTTGTTTGCTTGTTCCCACTCCTAATCAAACCAAGAGGAAACCGTAGCTGACACTACTGTCATGTAAAATCAATCATGGCCTTAGATACGTGAGTGGCAGGGGGAGCATAGTAAATCTGAGGGCTATAGCTTCAGGACTGACAGTTGGAGGATGGTGGGTGTATTTGTCCGTTCGGTTTTTTTCCCCTCTCGCCCTCCTGTGTTTGTGTCAGTGGATGCTGCTGAGGGGAGGACGGCTCATAATAATGGCTGGAATTGAGTGTATGGCTGGAATGGATTGAATGGCATGGTATCAAACATGTGTTTGATACCATTCCATTTATTCCATTAGAGTCATTATTTAGAGCCGTCCTCCCCTCAGCAGCCTCCACTGGTGTGTGTGCTTGTTTATATACATAATGTGTGTGTGTGTGTGTGTGTATTCTCCCTCACCCGGCGGTGTATGTGTGCCTGTGTGTGTGTATATATATGTATGTTCTGTCCTCTCTCTTACCCGGCGGTGCGTCTGAATCCGCTGAGCTCCAGCACGGTGACATACAGCACCCCCAGCAGGAGCAACAGGGCCATCTTTGGCATCCAGGAGACGCGCAGGAAGAGCGCCAGTGTCAGCGTGCCCACAATGCACGACAGGAAGGCGTAGCGGATGCCGTCGCACGGCAGCTCCATCATGGTGCGGTTGGCATCGTCGCTCGTGTCAATGATGACAATGGAACTGTTAGAGTGGTGGGCACTGCCCCACAGCCATGGCATGCAGCCCACCTGGCAGAGAAACAGAGGAGAGAATGGTAAAAACCCTCAAGCAGTAACTCAGAAGTTGGTTCTTTGCATATTTGATTTGCATGACATTTACATTTATGATTTCAAGTGTATTGCAATGAATATCATGAATACTGTTGTTTTAGTGCCTTGTTGTTAACCCTACTTACCACACAGGCCTGGGCTACAGCATAGATTAAGAGCACTATGAGAGCACACAGAACAGTACGGATCTGAATGGTGAGGCAGCCTGGAAAACACTGAGAGAGAGAGAGAGAGAGAGAGACAGAGAGAGAGACAGAGAGAGAGAGAGAGAGAGAGAGAGAGAGAGAGAGAGAGAGAGAGACAGAGAGAGAGAGAGAGAGAGAGAGAGAGAATAGACACAAAGAGAAACAGATTAAGGATGAAAGGGGAGGGAGAGTAGAAAAAGCTTACCACACAGAATTTGAATTTGAAAAGAATTATAACTTAATTTATGTAATATTAGCTGAGGGGGTTGGGGAAGTTGGAAAAAGTCAATCCGTCAACCTCAACAAAAGCTGAAATTAATAGACTTAGCATTGAGTTTGAAGACAAACTGAGTGAACTTTGAAAAGTTTTCTGAAGGCCATTGACATCAACTTCATACATAATATTATTATCAACTACCGACTAAAATATTATTTCATATTTGCAGATGTCAGCAGAAAAACGTAGTATTTGCAAAATTAACTAAATTATCAAAAGTGACTTATAGCTTGGGCCAAGAGTTTGACCTACCCATGGAAAATCACTTACAGCAAATCAACCCCTCAGAAAAGTGAGTGAATAACTAAAAGAACGACATGTTAAATCAGTTGGACCAAGGCACCAAGCAGGCATTTACCTGTAATTTTGTGACATGCAGGTACATGATACAAGCTACTAGGAAACAGATGCAGAAGACCAGTAGGACCAGGACCACTGTTCCCCTGGTGACAGCAGCAGGAGAGAGGAGGAATAGGGAAAGACAGGAGGAGGAGAAGAAGTAGAGGTAGTGAGTTAGTGGACAGAGCCTGTGGAAGTCAACTCAAGATGCAGCAGACCAAAAGAAAAGAGAGAGAGAGAGAGAGAGAGAGAGAGAGAGTATACATTGCTGTTAGATATCATACAGTGAAATGAAAGAGAGAAAGAGAGACAGAGAGCTAGAAAGACAGTGTGTCGCTGTCAGATATATACTAAAATGCGAGAGAGAGAGAGAGAGAGGGAGAGAGAGAGAGAGAGAGAGAGAGATAAAGAGAGAGGCACAGAGATAGAGATAGAGGTACAGAATGTGCTGCTCTCCGATATCCTATAATAATCTAGTACATACTGTGGTAGGATGAGAAGGTAGACAAGGCCGAACAAGGCAGCTAGAATTAGAGAGAGGACCACGGCGCTGGTGAAGTACTCATCATGGAGCTGGTGGTACTGGCAGAGCAACCAGAGAGAGGGATGTCTCAGATTAAAGCATATTCTGGGTGCTACGTCTATCAAAACGTCTGATTCAAAAGGTAGTTCCTTACGTTGCAATGTTTGCGTGTGTATGTCTGTGCATGTCTGTTGTAAGTGTAGTATAGTTACTCACCCTCCGCTCGCGCTCAGAGCACTTATACATGAGTGTGAGGAAGTTGAGGTCAGCTGTGTCTGACTCGGTCTGCCTCGCCTCGATTAGACGACCAATGTAGCGGTTGACCCGCGTTCCCGGGCTGGCCTGGGTCACGTTAGCCGACATCGACGTCCGGTTCCGCAGTTTCTCTGGAGCCGTCCGCAGGGCCCTCCGCTGTGGCACAGAATTGTGGGAAACGGAATCCTGACTTAACTATGTTTAGAGGGTTTTATACCAGCTGTTCAAAACAATGGGGCACGGAGGAAATAGATTGCTGGGCCTCTACTGTCCACTGTTGGGTATCATTGTGGGTGAGATAAAGTTTATACTTAACTACAAACACCCAAATTCACCATGGAGTAAGAAGAGATGTGTACTAATAGTTCTCAAATCTTTAAATGTGAGCAAGGGAAATCAAACAAAGTCAATCCTTGTGGTTGACTTGACTTCACATGAATTGATAAGGGGCATCAACATATGAAATGCTCATCTTCACACAACAAACAAAACATAAATGATTTACTCTACAGTTATCATTGATTCTCTGACCCCAACTGAACCCCCTTTTCTTGATAGTTCTTTGGAAGCGTCATTATTGTACAGTAGGCTATGTGGAGCAGCAGAGCAAAAGCAGTGATTTGACACCAGAGAGAATGAGGACGTGCCCCAAACGGTGCTCTTCGTGGTGTTCTACTTTTGACTTGCAGTGTACTATATAGGGCACAGGGTGCCATTTGGGATGTAGCCTGATTGAGTCTTCCTGGATGAAAGAAGAAAGCCAGTGAGCTGTACAGACTGAGGCCCATCAGCATCACAGCGTGAGAGACAGTGGGTAAGCGAGGAGCGGCTGAAAAGAGTGGCTTCATAAATGGGGATGGGGGATGGGGGATGGGGCGACAGAACGAATGAGGACGGTTGAGGAAGGTTAACAAACACACACCCCACTGACTTCATCCTCATCACCCCTCACTTTCTCTCGGCTACTTTGGGGGCGTGTGTGCATTGATTACGCTAATTAGTGTTTCTGTGGCTGTGTTGTAAGCCTGTCTCTCACCCCTTTCCTCTCCCGTCGCCCTCTCGCTTTCCCTCTAGTCTCTCTCTTTAGTCTCTCCATCTCCCACCCTGCATGTGACCCAATTGTTTGGAGATGGTCCGAGGAGCATAGGACACTCATCACATCATACACCCACGGCTGCTCCGAGCGCACTCATCCTTTCACTCCTTCCTCGTCTCCCATCTCCCACTCTCCCTCTCTCTCCGAGTTCATTTGTCATTTCAGCCTGGAGAGAGTGTGTGTGTGTGTGTGTGGCCTGAATCTGAATATCTCAGTCTGTGTCGAGTATATTTTAACTTCACTCCAATCCCCTCTCTTTTGAAAGCTATGTTTACATGCTTTCATCCAGGGTTCTCACAAGCATCAGAGCTCTGTGACATATTATATAAATGTAACCACAGAGATTCTTATGCCCTTTACAGAATGATTGTACTAAGTTTGATGTTTTTATCTGAAAGGGCGAGATTTCTTTTGGCTCTTATCCGCTGCATTACATCTCCTTTCCCACACACACCTACACAGACCTGAGTATCTGGATTTAAATATCCTGAGCCAGAGTTGAACTGAAGCCAGACTTCAGGATATCTTTACCGGGACATAAGGTCAAGGTAACACACTGACAATCAGCCATATTACCAAAGGAATTGAAAGTAACAAAGTCTGGTTGGTTGGGAAGCACACATTGCACGCAGACAAGTACACGCACATGCATGCTCACACACACGTACACATGTATGTACACATGTACACACACATACCTTCTCCCTTTGTCTCTACATTCCCTTACACCACGCACACACACACACACAAACAAGCATGCATACAAACTCACCCACACATAGACAACACACACAAACAGACACTCAAAGATCTTACCTTGTCACCGTCCTCACAGTTCATGGCATTTGAGAAGGGGATCTCAGCCTTAAACATCTTCCTACAGTGCATGAGCTGCACAAGCAAGTAGCAAACCGTCTTAAACTTCATCTTTTTGGCAGGCTTTATATCCGATAGAATCAATCCTGGGAATATCTGTCAACAAACAAGCAGTGAGAGCAGGGATTAGGATACACACTATGATACATACTTACAGGAAATGTACTGTAGATACACTTCATACGGATAACTACGTTTTCGTCTCAGATTACAGTACACAAACACATGCACACAAACACCAACCCTCCCTACGGCGCCTCTTCTCGGTCTCTTCTCTTTGATGAAGTAGAGCTGTCGGCTCGTCTATCAAGAGGATTAACCCAGCATGTGTTTCAAATGGCACCCTATTTCCTATTTAGTGCACTACTTCAAAAAGGAATTCTCTAAATAGAGAGCCATTTGGGACGTAACCTTAGTCAAGTGTCCCGCATCGGACAGAGGAGGAGAGCAGAAGAGGCCTGGGTGGCTAAACGGCCCCCCGGAGACAAAAGTGACACTACTGTGAAGGTTCACATAAGGATCCACATCAAGCTCTTACATAATCTGAAACCTGACGGACAACAACGCAACAACAACAAAAAAATCATACACTCATCTCTCCTTGCTTGTGGATTTATTAACCAACGTCTCTGCTAAAGAGCCTTGGTTGTTTATCTTCCGTTTTTCCGCACCTCACCAGAGTGTGCATTGTGCATTTCTTTACAGTGTACCAGATGAATAGCCAAGCAGCACTGGATAAATACACAGGCATCAGGAAGTTAGACCCCCCTCTCCAGACCGAATAAAGTCTGCAGGGTATGAGAGGGGGATAGCAGGAGAGGAGAGATGATTATGAACTGACACGGATATATGAATGCTGCTAGTGGCACATCTGTTGGAGATGTGAAGACTAGAAGGGGATGGGGCGGGGGGGGGTCGTGTGTGTGTGTGTGTGTGTGTGTGTGTGTGTGTGTGTGTGTGTGTGTGTGTGTGTGTGTGTGTGTTGCTGCCACAGGCTGTTGACAAGACAGTGTCAGAGCTGAGGCCAAACATCAGGGAGACTGTAAGGGAACCCATCGGATCTGAACAACCGTGACTGAGTGACAACTCAATGAAAAACATACCCAACACTTTCTACAATAAACACAGCATGTTGAACATGTAGAGTACAGTAGTACAGGACTGAAATACTGTTCAGTTCAGACCGATTATGTTTCACCTTATGTTGAAAACGAAAGTTAATGAGAGGTTAAGTCTTTTTGAAATCTGGACAACATTTTACCAGGTAGGTTCCTTTAAAATGTATTATCTGTCCGTTCTAGCAGTCAAACTACATCTGTCCACATACAGTATGACCAAGGTTATGTCCAGTACTATATATCAAAGTTACTTCAGCATAGACCAGCATACATTTCAAGCTGGTCAATGCTGGTCTATGCTGGTCAGTGCAGGTCAGACGCTAGTCAAGCTGGTCTGACCAGAATGGTCTAAGTCAGGGGTCTCCAACAGGTAGTGTAGCTCGCAGCTAACCTACTGTATGAGTAACTCACCAATCGATTTTTAAAGTATACAGGACAAAAATATGTACACAACATGCAACAATTTCAAAGATTTTACTGAGTTACAGTTCATATAAGGAAATCAGTCAATTGAAATACATAAATTAGGCCCTAATCTATAGATTTCACATGACTTGTCAGGGGCACAGCCATGGGTGGGCCTGGGAGGGCATAGGCTCACCCACTGGGGAGCCAGGCCCTGCCAATCAGAATGAGTTTTTCACCACAAAAGGGCTTTACTACAGATAGAAATACTCCTCAGTTTCATCAGCTGTCCAGGTGGCTGGTCTAAGACTATCCCGCAGGTAAAGAAGCCGGATGTGAAGGCCCTGGGCTGGTGTGGTTACACATGGTCTGCGGTTGTGAGGCCGGTTGGACATAATGCCAAATTCTCTATAAAGACATTGGAGGTGGCTTATGGTAGAGAAATGAACATTAAATGCTCCAGCAAACGTTCTGGTGACATTCCTGCAGTCAGCATGCCAATTGCACGCTCCTTCAAAACTTGAGACATCTGTAGCATTGTGTTGTTTGATAAAACTGCACATTTTAGAGTGGCCTTTTATTGTCCCTGGCATAAGTTCTTGGCAAAGGAGAAATGCTCACTAACAAGAATGTAAACAAATTTGTGCACAAAATTAGAGAAATACGCTTTTTGTGTGTATGGAACATTTCTGGGATCTTTGATTTCAGCTCATGAAACATGAGACCAACATTTTACATGTCGAGTTTACATTTTTGTTCAGTATACATAAATGTTTTCATGTGTTCCATCGCAAACTGTGATAAACAGAAAGGCTTCCGGCTACTACCCAATTAATGTCACATTGACATTATCCCACCCCTGGCTAGCCACTATTCTATTTAAAAGGCCAAATGTAACATAATATCTGCCCATTAAATTCCAGCAATATTTCCCTTCTGTCTGTTTGGTGTGTGCGTTTGTCTGCTCTGTACGTAGCCAGTTAGCATTGCTAATGTTAACCGTCTTTTGGGTAGTTAAAGACTTTCCCCAAAAACCTTCGGCAAAGTAGGCTTACCTGACCATACCACATCATGATTATTTATTTGTATAAATTGAGTGGTGATTGTTTAGCAAACCCTGCCAGGATGTGCTGCAGCAGTAGGCCTAACAGCAGAAACCACACATCCTCTCTTGTTGGATGCACAATTAAAGGGAAATTACACTCAAACATCTAAAACATTTTTTTTTCTCCCAGACCTCAAGAATTGTCTTCTGATGTGATTTAAGCATTGACATGGACTGAGAACATAAATTTCGTTGTTTGTCTACTAATAATTTTAATATTGAATAAAAAAAACGAAACCAGGGGAAATAAAGCTCAGGAAACTAATTTTATGAGGCCCTTTTAGAGTTGTTTATTAACCACTATTTTATCAGACATATTAACAGAAAACACATCTCTTTCACATCAAGGACCTGGGGGAAGAGTTGCAGGGTAGAGGAGAAGAGAAGAATGTGCCTATTTGAAAGCTATGCCATTTTTTTAACAGCCCAACTAACAGATTGGATTAGTTTAGAAAAATGTATGTTATTTATCTTTGTGTAGCATAAGATTGATTAATTAATCAATCAATCAATGTGCAGTTGACGTCGGAAGTTTACATACACCTTAGCCAAACATATTTAAACTCAGTTTCTCATAATTACTGACATTTAATCCTTGTAACAATTCCTGACATTTAATCCTTGTAAAAATTCCCTGTCTTAGGTCATTTAGGATCACCACCTTATTTTAAGAATGTGAAATGTCAGAATAATAGTGGAGAAAATGATTTATTTCAGCTTTTATTTCTTTCATCACATTCCCAGTGGGTCAGAGGTTTACATACACTCAATTAGTATTTGGTAGCATTGCCTTTAAATTGTTTAACTTGGATCAAACATTTCAGCCTTCCACAAGCTTCAATATATCCACATAATTTTCCTGCCTCATGATGCCATCTATTTTGTGAAGTGCACCAGTCCCTCCTGCAGCAAAGCACCCCCACAACATGATGCTGCCACCCCCGTGCTTCACGGTTGGGATGGCGTTCATCGGCTTGCAAGCCTCCCCCTTTTTTTTTTCAAACATAACGATGGTCATTATTGCCAAACAGTTCTAATTTTGTTTCATCAGACCAGAGGACATTTCTCCAAAAAGTACAATCTTTGTCCCTATGTGCAGTTGCAAACCACAGTCTGGCTTTTTTATGGCGGTTTTGGAGCAGTAGCTTCTTCCTTGCTGAGCGGCCTTTCAGGTTATGTTGATATTGGACTCGTTTTACTGTGGATATAGATACTTTTGTAAGTGTTTCCTCCAGCATCTTCACAGGGTCCTTTGCCGTTGTTCTGGGATTGATTTGCACTTTTCGCACCACAAGTACGTTCATCTCTAGGAGACAGAACGCGTCTCCTTCCTGAGCGTTATGACAGCTGCGTGGTCCCATGGTGTTTATACTTGCGTACTATTGTTTGTACAGATGAACGTGGTACCTTCAGGCGTTTGGAAATCGCTACCAAGGATGAACCAGACTTGTGGAGGTCTACAATTTTTTTCTGAGGTCTTGGCTGATTTCTTTTGATTTTCCTATGATGTCAAGCAGAGGCATTGAGTTTGAAGGTAGGCCTTGAAATACATCCACAGGTACACCTCCAATTGACTCAAATTATGTCAATTAGCCTATCAGAAGCTTCTAAAGCCATGACATAATTTACTGGAATTTTTCAAGCTGTTTAAAGGCAGTCAACTTAGTGTATGTAAACTTCTGACCCACTGGAATTGTGAAACAGTGAATTATAAGTTAAATAATCTGTCTGTAAACAATTATTGGAAAATTGACTTGTGTCATGCACAAAGTAGATGTCCTAACCGACTTGCCAAAACTATAGTTTGTTAACAAGAAATGTGTGGAGTGGTTGAAAAACAAGTTTTAATGACTCCAACCTAAGTGTATGTAAACTCCGAGATCAACTGTACATTCAAAAACACAGATATTGAAATGAACAATTAAAAAAATCTAACTGCAATAGAGCATGCTGGAAAATACAATAATGATGGGTGTAGTTTTGGAGACTAGCAAAATCTTAAGACTTGGGAGTCAACCTCGCTTGGGATTTGAACTCACAACCTCTTGGTTTCCACAACCTGAATTTCCTGCTCCGCCACTGGTTCTGTGGGTATCATAAAGATTGTTAAAAGATTAGAACCGATAGACAATCTGTAATTTGTCCCTGTAGGCCAGAGATCATCAACTAGATTCAGCCGTGGGACGATTCTTTTTTGAGCGGATGGTCAGTGGTCCAGAACATAATTACAAATGATTTGTAGACTGCAAATTGACAGCAAGAAACAGATATAATATTTGACTACAACATAATAATTTCAAACCTTGCTTACATTTGTATATGATCTCATACTGTATATCTCCATTATGCATGGGAATACTTTGGAACAGAGTTCCAAAATGTAAATCAGTTGGAGCTGATTTGATGGTGTCTTATGTCCAACCATCCAAAAATTAATTTAAAAAACACATTTGCTCAGAAAACTTGAGGGGCCAAATAAAATCACCCACGGGCCAAATCCGTCTCCCGAACCGCCAGTTGGGGGAACCCTGCTGTAGAGGAACCCTTTGAGTCCCATTTAGAACCCTCTCTTGAAGAACCCTCTAATTCTAGGCAGAACCAATGACAGGTTCTACAGTTATACTTATAGGATAATTCAGATGTGCTTATTGCACACTTAAAAATTAACAGTAATTTCACAGTAAGTTACTAGCTACTGAGTTGCAGTACAAATACAGTATTTTTACAGTTAAATTAAGGTCTCATTGTTGTAAAATGACTTGTTTTTTTACCTTACTTTCACTGAACTTTGAAATGTAAGTCAAATCAAGTTATTGGTCACATGAACATATTCAGCAGATGCTATGGCAGGTGTAGCGAAATGCTTGTGTTCCTAGCTCCAACAGTGCAAGAGTATCTAACAATTCACAACAATCTAAAAGTAAAAGAATGGAATTAAGAAATATATAAATATTAGATCAAGCAATGTCGGAAGTGGCTTTGACTAAATACAGTAGAATAGAATACAGAATATACATATGAGATGAGTAAAGCAGTATGTAAACATTAAAGTGACTAGTTGCAGGTGTAGTGACTAGTGTTCCATCATTAAAGTGGCCAGTGTTTCCAAGTCTATTTAAACTCAGCAAAAAAAAGAAACGTCCTCTCAATGTCAACTGCGTTTATCTTCAGCACACTTAATCTGTGTAAATATTTGTATCAACATAAGATTCAACAACTGAGACATAAACTGAACAAGTTCCACAGACATGTGACTAACAGAAACGGAATAATGTGTCCCTGAACAAAGGAAGGGGGGGGGGTCAAAATCAAAAGTAACATTCAGTATCTGGTGTGGCCACCAGCTGCATTAAGTACTGCAGTGCATCTCCTCCTCATGGACTGCACCAGATTTGCCTGTTCTTGCTGTGAGATGTTACCCCACTCTTCCACCAAGGCACCTGCAAGTTCCCGGACATTTCTGGGGGAATGACCCTAGTCCTAACCCTCCGATGCAACAGGTCCCAGATGTGCTCAATGGGATTGAGATCCGGGCTCTTTGCTGGCACTGGCAGAACACTGACATTCCTGTCTTGCAGGAAATCACGCACAGAACGAGCAGTATGGCTGGTGGTATCCTCATGCTGGAGGGTCATGTCAGGATGAGCCGGCAGGAAGGGTACCATCTGAGGGAGGAGGATGTCTTCCCTGTAACGCACAGCATAGAGATTGCCTGTAATGAAAACAAGCTCAGTCCAATGATGCTGTGACACACCGCCCCAGACCATGACGGACCCTCCACCTCCAAATCGATCCCGATCCAGAGTACAGGCCTCGGTGTAACGCTCATTCCTTCGACGATAAACGCGAATCCGACCATCCTGCCTGGTGAGACAAAACCACGACTCGTCAGTGAAGAGCCCTTTTTGCCAGTCCTGTCTGGTCCAGCGACGGTGGGTTTGTGCCCATAGGCGACGTTGTTGCCGGTGATGTCTGGTGAGGATCTGCCTTACAACAGGCAGATCCTCTCTCAGCCTATTGCAGAAAGTCTGAGCACTGATGGAGGGATTGTGCATTCCTGGTGTAACTCGGGCAGTTGTTGTTGCCATCCTGTACCTGTCCCGCAGGTGTGATGTTCGGATGTACCGATCCAGTGCAGGTGTTGTTACACATGGTCTGCCACTGTAATGACAATCAGCTGTCCGTCCTGTCTCCCTGCAGCACTGTCTTAGGCGTCTCACAGTATGGACATTGCAATTTATTGCCCTGGCTACATCTGCAGTCCTCATGCCTCCTTGCAGCATGCCTAAGGCACGTTCACACAGATGAGCAGGGACCCTGGGCATCTTTCTTTTGGTGTTTTTCAGAGTCAGTAGAAAGGCATCTTTAGTGTCCTAAGGTTTCATAACTGTGACCTTAATTGCCTACCGTCTGTAGTGTCTTAACGACCATTCCACAGGTGCATGTTCATTAATTGTTTGTTTCATTGAACAAGCATGGGAAACAGTGTTTAAACCCTTTACAATGAAGATCTGTGAAGATATTTGGATTTTTACGAATTATCTTTGAAAGACAGGGTCCTGAAAAAGGGCTGTTTCTTTTTTTGCTGAGTTTATATAAAGGCAGCAGCCTCTAAGGTGCAGGGGTGAGTAACCGGGTGCAAGCCGACTAGTGATGGCTATTTAACAGTCTGATAGAAGCCGTTTTTCAGTCTCTCGGTCCCTGCTTTGATGCATCTATACTGACCTCGCCTTCTGAATGACAGCGGGGTGAACAGGCCATGGCTCGGGTGGTTGATGTCTGTGATATTCTTTTTGGCCTTCCTGTGAAGGCCATTGGGGGCAATGTGCTGGCGTGGGCTCAGTAGCATATTTGGGGGCATGGTCTAAAATACGTTGTATTTGTGCCAACCATTAGTGGAAGTGTTGTACTAGTTTAAGTGGTTTCATTGTTATGCTGAGTATCTCATTTTTCCACTCCAAATTCTACAATCAAGAGCTGCACTGTTAAGCTGTTACTGTGGATTTTCCAGTTACTTTAAAGGCAGTTGGTCATTGGGATGTTCATGTTCAATTTTCAATCATTTACTGTCAGCTTGCTGCAAATAGTTATTGTAAAATTCACAATAACTGACTGTGGCTGATGTCTGTCATGTTCACTGACCTGATGGTGTGACAGAAAGATCAGTTTGTTGCCAACCAAGAGGTTGAGGCCAGGTGAGGCTGGAGCCCAAGTGTGCTCACCACAAAGAAAGCTTATAACAACTACTAAGCTATCAGAAAAGTTCAGTGAAGGTACAGTGAGCTACTGCCAGTGAGTTGCCACTGAGTTGCTTGCGGTTACTGGCTCTTACATGACTGAACTTTACAGCTGGTTGCCAATTAGGTAAAGCAAATTCACAGCAAGTAACTTCCATTAAGGTATTGCTAAATGCACAGTAACCTCTTAACAGTGCAGCTCATATGCCCTTACAAAGATTGCAAAACTGACAGTGTTAAGAGGTGCTCAACCTTTGACAACATAGGCATCAACCACTTCCACTGACAGTTGGTACAAATAACAATTTTTGGATCATGCCCCCAAATATGCTAATTAGACCACCCCACCGGTACATTGCCCCCACCTATATTTCAAAGCGCATTGATGATTGTACCTTATATTCAAAATATTGAGTGGAAAAAGTGCCTGGATTAGGACCTGCGCCACTTCCTGTGTGAGGTAGGGTCGTACTTAACAGATGTTGTAGAGCATGAACCTGCAGGAGCGAGTCACTGCTTTGATGTTTGCATTGTCATGCCAAGGTTCTTTTCACTCTGGGCAGGCAACACCGGAGTTATCAACCGTGATGGAGAGGTCTTTGATCGGACAGACATACCCCGGGAGGAAGAGCAGCTCAATCTTGTCGAGGTTGAGCTTGAGATAGTGGGCCGACATCCAAGCTGAGATATCTGCCAGGCACGCAGAGATGTGTCACCACCTGGGTGTCAGAAGGAGGAGGGGGGGAGTAGTTGAGTGTCATCCGCATAGCAATGATAGAAGATGACGGAGCCGAGTTACTTGGTGTATAGACAGAAGAGGAGATGGCCTAGAACCGAGCCCTAGGGGACACCAGTAGTAAGAGTACGTGGTGCAGACACAGATCCTCTCCATGTCATCTGGTAGAAGCGGCCTGCCAGGTACGATGCAATCCAAAAGTGTGCAGAGCCTGAGACTCCCAGAGGAGGGTCTGATGGCTCATGGTGTTGAAGGCAGCAGATAGATCTAGGAGGATGAGAACAGAGGAGAGAGTCAACTTTGGCAGTGCAGAGAGCCTTAGTGACAGAGAAAAGCAGTCTAGGTTGAGTGACCGGTCTTGAAGCCTGACTGGTTCGGTCTGAGAGAGATAACGAGAGAGTTGATCAGAGACAGTACATTCAAGAAAATAAAGGGATACAGGTCTATAGTTTGACGTCAGATGAGTCGAGTCTGGGTTTCTAGTGGAGGGAACCATCTCGGGCCATTTTGAAGTCAGAGGGGACGCAGCCAGTGGTAAGGAATGAAGGAGAAGGGAGGGGATGGGGTCGAGCAGGCAGGTTTTCGGGCGGCCAGACCTCCGTAGTCGCAGGATTTAATCTGGGGGGTGGGGGGAGGTCAAGGCGTAGGGTAGTTCTGTGTGAGTGGGACCAGTGGACTCAATAGGCTGAGTGAATGAGTAGAGGATGTCGTCAACCTTCTTTTCAAAGTGGTTGACGAAGTCGTCCGCAGAGAGGTAGGAGGGAGAAGGTAGAAAATAATTTCCTAGGATTAGAGGCAGAAGATTGAAATTTAGAGTGATATAAAGTGGCTTTAGCAGCAAATACTGAGGAAGAGAAGGTAGAGAGGAGGGAGTGAAAGGATGATAAGTCCTCCAGAAGTTTAGTTTTCCTCTATTTTCGCTCAGCTGCTTGCAGCCCTGTTCTGTAAGCTTTTAATGAATCACTCAGCCACGGAGCAGGAGGGGAGGGCCGAGCCAGCCAGGAGGAATGGGGACAGTGTGAGGAGTCAAATGATGCGGAAAGAGAGAAGAGTAGGGTCGAAGAGGCAGAATCAGGAGGGAGAATGATTTATCAGAAGGGAGAGATGCTAGGATAGAAGAGGAGAGTAGTGGGAGAGAGAGTGAAGATTGCAATGGCATATGACCATCTTAGTGGCTAGGTAGGGGCTTAGTGGCTAGGGTTGGAGGAGGGTTGGAGGAAAGGGAGACAGAAAAGGAAACAAAGTAGTGATCAGAGACAAGGGGGGGCAAGGGGAAAGAAATTAGTCGAAGGCAGACGTCAGGAGGTTGAATTCACCAAGTACAGTGGTGAGCCATCAGGAAATTAGCTTATCAAGGTGTCAAGCTCATTGAGGAACTCTCCAAGGCTAACTGATGGGCGATAGATGACAACTATGTTAAGCTTGAGTGGACAAGTGACAGCATGGAATTCAAATGAACAGATGGACAGGTGAGAGGGAGAAAAGAGAATCTCCAGTTAGGAGAAATTAGTAGCCTTGTGCCACTACCGCGACGACCAGATGCTCTCAGACTATGAGAGAAAACGTAGTCAGATAAAGAGAGCAGCTAGATTAGCAGTGTTCTCTGGGGTGAGCCATGTCTCCATCAGGGCCAAAAAGTCAAGGGACTGAAGGGCAGCATAGGCTGAAATGAACTCGACGATCTTAACCGCAGATCAGCAGTTCCAAATGCTGCAACAGACCCAGAATTCCACATGGTTTGTGCGCGCAGGGTACACTAAATTAGAAGGGTTGCAGCCAAGGGGTGGGAGCGTCTGTAAAGCCTACAGGGAGAGGAGTGAACAGGTATAGAAAACCCACACAGTTACAAACGAGCAAACTGAGATCAGAAAAAATAACTAGGTAAGATACTCAAGTGAGAGAGCAGTGTGGAGCCTTCTCTCTTTCTCTCTTTCTCTCTTTCTCTCTTTCTCTCTTTCTCTCTTTCTCTCTTTCTCTCTTTCTCTCTTTCTCTCTTTCTCTCTTTCTCTCCTCTAAGAAACTTCTTTGTTTCAGTGACGGCCTTACTGACACAACCACCGCTTTGAACTGCCATTGAGAAAACAGGGGAGACTGAAGTACTAACACTAATTGCTAGTTGCCTAGCAGAGGTGAAGAGCACACCTCCCTGTACTAATTGCTGATTGCCTAGGAGAGGAGAAACCACTCCCCCTTCAAAACAACCACTGATTACCAAAACAAGTCACAAATTGCCCTGCCCTTTGATCCTGGTTGATGTGTCAACAATCACCTGCAAGTTAGTTTGACTTATATAGGCACATTCTTCTCTCTCATCTACCCTGCAACTCTTTCCCAGATCCTCTGTGTACAAGATATGTGTTTTCTGTTAATATAACTGATAAAATAATGGTTAATAAGCAAATCTAATAGCGCCCCATAAAATTAGTTTTCTCTGTTTTATATTTCTTGATTTAGGATTTTTTATTCAATATAAATATTACAATTATTAATAGACAAACAACGAAAATGCATGTTCTGAGTGCACGTCAACGCTTAAATCACATCAGAAGACAATTCTTGAGGTCTTCGAAAAAAGTAACACATTTAAACTAATCCAATATGTTAGTTGGACTTATTGCACCCGTTACTGAAATCGTTGTTTCAGTTTAGATGGTTTAGGTAGTATCATTCATTCATCTTTCAAACTCTGGCAGCCATTCTGAATTGTGGGTGAATATAACTTCCAATTGTTGGATATCCCCACTCAGGCTGGATTCTAATAGGAATTAGAAATCATTGGTCAGCAGTTTTCAAAACCAAGCGAAGGCTGGTCACCAGCGAAAACACAACGAAGGCTGGTCACCAGCAAAAACACAACGAAGAATGGTCACCAGCAAAAAACACAACGAAGGCTGGTCACCAGCAAAAACACAACAATGGCTGGTCACCAGAAAAAACACAACGAAGACTGGTCACCAGCAAAAACACAACAAAGGCTGGTCACCAGAAAAAACACAACGAAGACTGGTCACCAGCAAAAACACAACGAAGGCTGGTCACCAGAAAAAACACAACAAAGGTCACCATGTCTATGCTGTTTTTTTCAGCAGGGTACACACATATACTGTACTGTACACACATGCAAAACCTCTCGATCATCCTCTCTCATGCAGAAGATTTCCCATATTGTACACACACATGCACGCACACACACGCACACAAACATACATGCTTGCACACAAGTACACACACATACACAAACACGCAGCCCTGACCTTCCGTCGGTGAGATGGTACAATGAAGAAGGTCTCGATCTGGTGTTTGAGGAGGAAGGCGTTTCTCTCGTGGCCGTTGCCAGGTTCTACCTCATAGTCTCCATTCAGGGAGTCCAGGGTCGCCTTGGTGATGTGGACCTTCCTGGTGGAGAAGGAGAAACACAGAGTCAGCATCATGTGGTGCTGCCTACCGCCATTGTGCCTTCAAGCAAGGTACTTAACCACTAATTGCTCCAGAGGCTGTGTTGTGTGTCAGATTGGGTACTGTGAAAGCAAATGGCATGGCATGGTGATAACTCGTACTAACCCAGGCAGTCCCCCTGCCTCCATGACGTTGGCCAGTGTGACGTCGTTGGACCACACGTCATACTGCCACTTCCTCAGTCCCAGGACCCCACACAGCACCCGGCCCGTGTGGAGACCCACACGCATGTTCAGATTCACCTCCGTGGCCTCCGCTACTGATCTGCAGGAGCATGAGAAGGGTAATTACAATATTATATAATTGACACTACGTGTGTGGTTGTGGGCCAGAGTTTGTGTGTGTGTGTGCCAAGTGCCTACAGTGGGGGAAAAAAATATTTGATCCCCTGCTGATTTTGTACATTTGCCCACTGACAAAGAAAGGATCAGTCTATAATTTTAATGGTAGGTTTATTTGAACAGTGAAAGACAGAATAACAACAAAAATATCCAGAAAAACGCTTGTCAAAAATGTTATAAATTGATTTGCATTTTAATGAGGGAAATAAGTATTTGACCCCCTCTCAATCAGAAAGATTTCTGGCTCCCAGGTGTCTTTTATACAGGTAACGAGCTGAGATTAGGAGCACACTCTTAAAGGGAGTGCTCCTAACCGCAGCTTGTTACCTGTAAAAAAGACACCTGTCCACAGAAGCAATCAATCAATCAGATTCCAAACTCTCCACCATGGCCAAGACCAAAGAGCTCTCCAAGGATGTCAGGGACAAGATTGTAGACCTACACAAGGCTGGAATGGGCTACAAGACCATCGCCAAGCAGCTTGGTGAGAAGGTGATAACATTTGGTGCGATTATTCGCAAATGGAAGAAACACAAAAGAACAGGTAACGAGACACCTGTCTATGCCAATATCCCTCGGCCTGGGGCTCCATGCAAGATCTCACCTCGTGGAGTTGCAATGATCATGAGAACGGTAAGGAATCAGCCCAGAACTACACGGGAGGATCTTGTCAATGATCTCAAGGCAGCTGGGACCATAGTCACCAAGAAAACAATTGGTAAAACACTACACCGTGAAGGACTGAAATATTGCAGCGCCTGCAAGGTCCCCCTGCTCAAGAATACATATACATGCCCGTCTGAAGTTTGTCAATGAACATCTGAATGACTCAGAGGACAACTGGTGAAAGTGTTGTGGTCAGATGAGACCAAAATGGAGCTCTTTGACATCAACTCAACTCGCCATGTTTGGAGGAGGAGGAATGCTGCCTATGACCCCAAGGACACCATCTCCACCATCAAACATGGAGGTGGAAAAATTATGCTTTGGGGGTGTTTTTCTGCTAAGGGGACAGGACAACTTCACCGCATCAAAGGGACGATGGACGGGGCCATGTACCGTCAAATCTTGGGAGAGAACCTCCTTCCCTCAGCCAGGGCATTGAAAATGGGTCGCGGATGGGTATTCCAGCATGACAATGACCCAAAACACACGGACAAGGCAACAAAGGAGTGGCTCAAGAAGAAGCACATTAAGGTCCTGGAGTGGCCTAGCCAGTCTCCAGACCTTAATCCCATAGAAAATCTGTGGAGGGAGCTGAAGGTTCGAGTTGCCAAACGTCAGCCTCAAAACCTTAATGACTTGGAGAAGATCTGCAAAGAGGAGTGGGACAAAATCCCTCCTGAGATGTGTGCAAACCTGGTGGCCAGCTACAAGAAACGTCTGACCTCTGTGATTGCCAACAAGGGTTTTGCCACCAAGTACTAAGTCATGTTTTGCAGAGGGGTCAAATACTTATTTCCCTCATTAAAATGCAAATCATTTTATAACATTTTTGACATGCGTTTTTCTGGATTTTTTGTTGTTATTCTGTCTCTCACTGTTCAAATAAACCTACTATTAAAATTATAGACTGATAATTTCTTTGTAAGTGCGCAAACGTACATAATCAGCAGGGGATCAAATAGTTTTGTGTGTGACTGTGTGTATCCGTGTTAATGTGTGTGTGCATACTAGGATTGCAAAACTACTGTTAATTTACAACAAAAGTTATCTGAATTTCCGACTGCAATCTATGGTAACTTTGGTAGTTTATACTTTAATAACTTTTTAAAAAATGTATTCATATACAGCTTTCGTTTGTTGTATCTTTGTCCATATTGTCCATTACATTCTAGTGGATAGACCATATATACGGTTTAAGTGAAAATAGCCTATATTTTGAAAAAATCTAATCAAATATGGCATTATTTTCTCTTCCAACAATTTACTTTTTTTCACAACTGCCACGGGTTTGGTGCCAAAACACTTACAACAAATACATATTGACACAGTAAAATAAATAAAAAAGCTATGATGCAAGGACTGGCCATCCATGATATCGAAATTATGATTTTAACTATGTTTTGAGACTACAATGCCTTGCAAAAACTTGACTTATTCCACATTTTGTTGTGTTACAGCGTGAATTCAAAATTGATTAACCTACACACAATACCCCATAATGATAAATTTAACTAATGTTTTTAGAAAATGTTGCTAATTTATTGAAAATGAAATACAGAAATATCTCATTTACATGAGTATTGACAACCCTGATTCAAAACTAAGTCGAAGCAGTCTTTCTGGGTAAGTCTTCAAGAGCTTTGCACATCTGGATTGTACAATATTTGCCTATTCATCTTTTTAAAATGTATCATTGCTAGACAGTCATTTTCAATTCTTGCCATAGATTTTCAAGCCGATTTAAGTCAAAACTGTAACTAGGCCACTCAGGAACATTCAATGTCGTCTTGGTAAGCAACTGCAGGTGTCGATTTAGCCTTGTGTTTTAGGTTATTGTCCTGCTGAAAGGTGAATTTGTCTCCCAGTGTCTGTTGGAAAGAAGACTGAAGCAAGTTTTCCTCTAGGATTTTGAATGTGCTTATAACTGTATTCTGTTTATTTTTATCCTAAGAAAAACACCCTTGTACTTGCCAATTACAAGCATAACCATAACATGATGCAGCCAGCACCATGCTTGAAAATATGAAGAGCGGTACTTACTCAGTGATGTGTTGTGTTAGATTTGCCCCAAACATACCTCTTTGTATCAGGACAAAAAGTTTCTTTCTTTGCCACATTTCTTGCAGTATTACTTAAGTGCCTTTTTGCAAACAGGATGCATGTTTTGGAATATTTGTATTCTGTACAGGCTTCTTTCTTTTCACTCTGTCAATTATGTGTGTATTGTGGAGTCACTACAATGTTGTTGATCCATCCTCAGTTTTCTCCTATCACAGCCATTAAACTCTACATCTATTTTAAAATCACCATTGGCTTAATGGTGAAATCCCTGAGTAGTTTCCTGCTCAGTTTACACAGCTACCAATCGATGCCCTTCTTTGCAAGGCATTGAAAAACCTCCCTGGTCTTTGTGGTTGAATCTGTGCTTGAAATTCATTACTCGATTGAGAGACCTTACAGATAATTGTATGTGTGGGGTACAGAGATGGGGTAGTCATTAAAAAATCATGTTAACCACTATTATTGAACACGGAATGAGTCCATGCTACTTATAATCTGACTTGTTAAGCACATTTGTACTCCTGAACTTATTTAGGCTTGCCATAACAAAGGGGTTGAATACTTACTGATTCAAGACATTTCATCTCTCCAATATTTTCTACAAACAGAATTCCTCTTTGACATGATGTGGTATTGTGTGTAGATCAGTGACACAAAATCAAAATTCAGGCGGTAACACAACAAAATGTGGAAAAAGTCAAGGGGTGTGAATACTTTCTGAAAGCACTGTATATATTGTTTGTTTACATTTACCTTGTTTACAAACATTGAGGTAAAAAAGCTTACATTTTGGGTTCTGATGGGGTACGACAGTTGAACTAAGCTCATGAGGCATTTATAAATGATATTCTTCAACAACCGATAGGTACATATCATTAACTTATAAGTCCACAAATGTATGTAGCAACTGCAGATTGACCCTTTAAACACTAATGGTATTTACTAAATTGATGGTTCATAATTATAATCTTACTTGATTATTTTATATATGTTACATGTGATAAAGCCACAGAGGGCCAGAGAGAATTACAGGCACCTGTGATAATCTGAAGTACCCAAAAAGGCCACTAGATGTCATGTGATAAAATTCCATAAAATCCTTGAAAGTTACCAAAATTCTGGCAGTTTACTGGTAAACTTTGAAAGTTACCAGTAATATACCCTCCATGTGCAACCTTAGTGTGTCCACTCTAGCATTACTGTATACAAATCATTTCTTGCCTCCACACATTTTATTCTGCCATGATAAACGGTGCTGCCCCTCTTCACATAATAATACAGATAGGCCAGGCAGCACTGAGTTCCAACCTCCCTCTCTGTCTGGAAGAAAAAGTGCACCTGTTCTGGGGAGATAAGCCAGAAGGGGAAAAAAATGGTAGCTACTTCAGATTCTAAACAGTTTTTTTCTCTACTCCTGTCTGTTAGGAAAGTAAAGTTAAAGAGAATGTGAGAGTACAGACAGAGGAAAATTCAACCTGTAACGAGGGAGCAAAGTGAGGTTTAAGAGCATTATCTAGAGTCTAGACACTCAATAAACAGGGCAAAATGCTACACTTGTCACCAATATGAATATGAATGAATATGAACCTACCGCTAACATAAGAATGTGTGTTTATTGTGCATTGTAGCCCGAAATCTGTCATTCTTAAAACCCTACGTATATGGGTGTCTGTATGTACAACCCCTATATGGCATATGGAGCTAAATAACACCAAGCCAACGGCCATGCATTTATCACAGAACGGGATAAGGCTCATTGAAGTGTTGAGCTCCTTCTTCCTTCTCCAAATTGTGCAGGACATGCAAAGGAGTCAAACACTCTCAAGCTTCATAAGGAAGCATCCAAATGCATTTCCATTCCCTCTCCCTCAAATGACATTTCACCCCTCTCAACCCCATCTATCTGCAGTGTTGTCATGTATTCATAGAATCCTTCAGCCTGGACTTGTAACACAGTGGTTTAGAAGAATTGAGAATATCAATATCCCCAGTCCTCAGTCTCACTCTTATCCCTGTTCAAACCAAATGATTCAATATAATGGCTGAAGGCTCATTCCTGCTGCCTAGCTAAACTCACTGTTTATTATCTGCGCATAGTCACTTTACCCCTACCTACATGTACAAATGACTTTGACTAACTTGTACCCCCGCACATTGATTCGGTACCGGTACCCCTGTATATACTGTAGCCTCATTGCTGTTATTTTATTGTGTTATTTTTTTTTTTATACATTTTTTACTTGAGTTTATTTAGTAAATATTTTCTGAACTCTATTTTCTTAAAACTGTATTGTTGGTTAAGGGCTTGTAAGTAAGCATTTCACTGCATTTCACGGCCTGTTGTATTCTGCGCACGTGACAAATGAAATTTGATTTGATACAGCGATAAAAGGATATGTGATATAGTGTCCGTCACAAATCAACAGGCGTCAACACTGACCCTAACATCACGATGACTCATGTGGTTTATCAGGCAACCAGCACCATATACAAGTGACGTGTTTTACCATGGATGACCTACACAAACTGGAACATAACACCACATCAGTCCGGGACCTGGCCCAGAACAGGACGGCGTGGAGAGACACATGTCCAAGGAGCTAGCAAAGATTAGTGAGAGTGTCCACCATAAACCTATAGACTCACGTGATGGTGTCAATCATGTCCAGGCCCATCTCCACACAGCAGTGGGCGTGGTCAGTCTTGGGCTGGGTCAGACCTGACACACAGTAGTAACAGTCTCCCAGGATCTTTATACGCCTACAATGGTTCTCCTGTCAATCAGAGAGGGGGGGGGGGGGAGAAAGGGGGGGAGAGAAAAAAAGGGAGGGAGAGAGAGAAAGGGAGAGAGAGGAGAGAGCTTTCTGATATTCAGAGCAATATTGAGACAGATAGACTGACACAGACAGTGTGGGGGGACTAGACACATAAAGTGCATTCATTTCTAAACGGTTAAACAGATACGTATGAAAACACCCTCAAATAAAAAGTGACATTCTGTACTGTGGCCTCATATAAAACATTCAATTTCAAATCCCAAATGCTGAAGTATAGAGCCAAATAAAAAAGCTTTAGCTTCACTGTCCAAATAAATACGTAGGGGGGTGTATATACACATAAATATCACATATGCTTTCCGATATTCAGTATGTCAGACCTACGATGTTAGATTGCGGGGAGGAATTGCTGACAAGATTTCCTTGTGCTTTCTACCTCATATTCAAACCTTCTCTATCCAATATCCATTCGCCTAAACCATTCAAGTCACATAGTGTATTTTAACATCAAGAAACTCCACCCATCTGAATTAGGTCTTGTGCATCCATACATGCAGTAATGTGCAAATTCTCTATAACATACAGCATGTAACAATTTTGCTTCCATCCCTCTCCTTGCCCCAACCTGGGCTTGAACCAGGGACCCTCTGAACACATCAGCAACTGCCTCCCACAAAGCATCGTTGCCTATCGCTCCACTAAAGTCACGACACTTGCAAAGCAAGGGAAACAACTACTTCGAGGTCCCAGAACGAGTGACGTCACCGATTGAAACGCTACTAGCACGCACCGCTAGCCATTTCACACCAGTTACACACATCCTGTAGGCTACAATAGGCTACAGCTGTACACACTAATGTGAACTTTGCACGATGTACTGTACAGTACAAATCCAACTTAAAAAAGGAAATGCGTCTGAGTGCAGAAGCATAACAGTCCCCACTCCATCATATCATCGGATCAGTGTTGTAGAAGTGTGTAGATGTGTGGCCCGGGGTGGTATAGCTGGCTAAGCCGCTTCCTGTGGAGCATGTGTACCACCGCCAGCCGAGGTCCAAATCCAGCCCACTGCTCTTTCAGCACTCTCTCTCTATCAAATAAACATACAAAACACAACAACAATAAATAAGTGTGAACGTCCATGAAGTGAGTAACGCTGCCTGGCGTGATGTGAAGCTCTGCTGTGGGATGAAAGGAGCTGTGGAATTGTAAGCCATCATTAGGGATCTGTGAGCCACAGAGTTCACGGTGAGCTATGGGTTGGTGGGCTGAGCTGCGAGGGGGTGATAACATCACCCGGCTCCCATTGTTACTTCATGGAAGAGATGTGATTGTGGGTTGAGCAGAACATGTGAACTGAAAGACTCATAACTACGCGGTGTGCGTAATAGATGCTCTATTTTAACGTGCAAGTCCATTGGTGTTGAGAGAGAGCTTGTTAGCAGCATAAAATACAGTTTCCTTCACATTATTTTACATACAGGCTACACTCGCTTTGTTATTGCTCACTAGTACTGAGGGCATATTTCTTTCAAGTCAGATATATATTGATTAAGATATTGTCTTAAATTCAAAATATATATTATAATAATTTGAAAGGAAATTCTGTCTTTTGTTATGAGCTTAAATGCCATGGTGAATGATAACAATAATAAGGGGAAAACTCTGATTCGTCTTACACTGTTAAAATGAACTGCTTTGTAACACCAAAACTAGTGGCAACTGAGCATCCACCAACTCGAAGGAGTCGAAACCTTAACTTTTCTGGAGTATTAAAACACATCATCCTGAGATGTTTTGAAACATTATATGGTGTGTGGTAACACCACTTAAAACCTCTACAGGATCGGTGGGTCCCCCGCGGGACGTAGGCTAATGTGATTAGCATGAGGTTGTAAGTAACAACAACATTTCCCAGGATATAGACATATCTGATATTGGCAGAAAGCTTAAATTCTTGTTAATCTAACTGCACTGTCCAATTTACAGTAGCTATTACAGTGAAAGAATACCATGCTATTGTTTGAGGAGAGTGCACAGTTATGAACTTGAAAATGTATTAATAAACCAATTAGGCACATTTGGGCAGTCTTGATACAACATTTTTAACAGAAATGCAATGGTTCATTGGATCAATCTAAAACGTTGCACATACACTGCTGCCATCTAGTGGCCAAAATCTAAATTGCGCCTGGGCTGGAATAATATATTATGGAATTTTTCTTGCATTTCAAAGATGATGGTACAAAAAAAATACAAAGTAGTGTTATCTAATGTGTTATATTCTCCAACATTCATTTAATATTTCCACAAACGTCAAAGTGTTTCCTTTCAAATGGTATCAACAATATGCATATCCTTGCTACAGGCAGTTAGATTTTGGTATGTCATTTTAGGCGAAAATTGAAAAAAAGGGGGCGGATCCTTAAGAAGTTTAAATGAAGTGTTGTTCAACACCTTACCAGGGACTGGGAACAGTACCGGAAATGGTTGAAAACACTATTTTGGTGTTTTGAGTTTTGTTTAATGCAGAATTAGAAACCTTATTCTATGATGTCGTTTCCTCTCTCTATAGCTCTTAAACACTATTATGCTGTTTCAAATCCTGTCTAGTGGAGAATTAGATCACTTGTTCTGGTGTATTTTCATGTTTAACATTGATTTATGTACAGTGCATCAGAAAGTATTCAGACCTTTTGCTATGAGACTCGAAATTGAGCTCAGGTGCATCCTGTTTCCATTGATCATCCTTGAGATGTTTCTACAATGTGATTGGAGTCCACCTGTGGTAAATTTAACTGATTGGATATGATTTGGAAAGGCACACACCTGTCTATATAAGGTCCTTCAGTTGACAGTGCATGTCAGAGCAAAAACCAAGCCATGAGGTCGAAGGAATTGTCCGTAGAGTTCCGAGACAGGATTGTGTCGAGGCACAGATCTGGGGAAGGGTACCAAAAAATTTCTGCAGCATTGAAGGCCCCAAGAACACAATGGCCCCATCATTATTAAATGGAAGAAGTTTGAAATCTCCAAGACTCTTCCTAGAGCTGGCCGCCCGGCCAAACTGAGCAAACGGGTGCGAAGGGCCTTGGTCAGGGAGGTGACCAAGAACCCGATGGTCACTATGGCAGAGCTCCAGAGTTCCTCTGTGGAGACGGGAGAAACTCTAGGAGATGTATGTCTATCTCAGGTCTCTGCTCCCCACAATCTCCCCTTACTGTGTATACTGATTGAGGACACTCTTCTCACTTCTCTTTATTTCTGATGTGTCTTTCACAAAGCATCTATTTAATGAGGTTGATGGGGACAGATATTTTTGGAGCACCTCAAAAGTTCCAGAGTTCATCTGTGGAGATGGGAGAACCTTCCAGTAGGCCAACCAACTCTGCAGCACTCCACCAATCAGGCCTTCATGGTAGCCACTCCTCAGTAAAAGGCACATGACAGCCCGCTTGGAGTTTGCCTAAAGGCACCTGAAGAACTCTCAGACCATGAGAAACAAGATTCTCAGGTCTGATGAAACCAAGATTGAACTCCTTGGCCTCAATGCCAAGCGTCACGTCTGGAGGAAACCTGGCACCATCCCTACTGTGAAGCATGGTGGTGGCAGCATCATGCTGTGGGGATGTTTTTCAGCAGTTGGAACTGGGAGACTAGTCAGGATCGAGGGAAAGATTAACAGAGCAAAGTACAGAGAGATCCTTGATGAAAACCTGCTCCAGAGTGATCAGGACCTCAGACTGGGGCGAAGTTTCACCTTCCAACAGGACAACGACCTTAAGCACACAGCCAATACAATGCAGGAGTGGCTTCGGGACAAGTTTCCTTGAGAGGCCCAGCCAAAGCCCGGACTTGGACCTGATCGAACATCTCTGGAGAGACCTGAAAATAGCTGTGCAGCGACGCTCCTCATCCAACCTGACAGAGCTTGAGAGGATCTGCAGAGAAGAATGGGAGAAACTTCCCAAATACAGGTGTGCCAAGCCTGTAGCATCATACCCAAAAAGATGCAAGGCTGTAATCGCTGCCAAAGGTGATTCAACAAAGTATTGAGTAAAGGGTCTGAATACTTATGGAAATACAAGTGTTTTTTTATATAAATTTGCAAAACAATCTTAAAACCTGTTTTGCTTTGTCATTATGAGGTATTGTGTGTAGATTGATGAGAAAAAACAAACTATTTTATCAATTTTAGAATAAGGCTGTAACGTAACAAAATGACTTTCCGAATGCACTGTATATGATAATTTTCCAGTTTAACCCATTTTTGGCAGGCATTGTTGAGCACAGTGCTCAATCTACCAGTGGTAACTAGAGGTTGTATAGCAAGCATTGCAGTACACTGTATTTGAAAGTTGGAAATGTGGGAATGGACCGTCTCATCATTGAACATCATTTTGCCTGACGGTTTTAATATCCATTCATCATGAACCATTTTTATTTTATTTTACCTTTATTGAACTCAGAAAGTCAGTTCAGAACATATTCTTATTTTCAAAGACGGCCTAGGAACAGTGGGCTAACTGCCTTGTTCAGAGGCAGAGCGACAGATTTTTACCATGTCGGCTCGGGGAGTCGATCTTGCAACTTTTCGGTTACTAGTCCAACACTCTAACCAATAAGCTACCTGCCGCCCCTTTACACCTCATGGCATAGGTGTAAATAATAACACTAAGTATGCTTTCTTTCTTCATACAAAATTGTTTCTAAGAATATAATTACTCATAATCCTGTATAACTGGAGCCATGTGGCAATATAGGAAGCGCAAGGAGATTTAACCAGATTTCCAATGAGTTCAATCACTTAATTTTCTATATCTTTGGTAATCCTCTTAAAGTAAACTTACATTTTGAGAAACATATTAATTTTTATTTATTCTTAAATGTTTTGGTAAAATTAAGTTTAAAAAAATAATTGAAATGAATTGCATTCATTTTTTGTAAATATACAGTACCAGTGAAAAGTTCGGACACACCTACTCATTCCAGGGTTTTTCTTTATTTTTACTATTTTCTACATTGTAAAATAATAGTGAAGACATCAAACCTACAGTTGAAGTCGGAAGTTTACATACACTTAGCTTGGAATCATTAAAACTAGTTTTTCAACCACTCCACAACTTCCTTCTCCACAACAAACTATAGTTTTGGCAAGTCGGTTAGGACATCTACTTTGTGCATGACACAAGTAATTTTTCCAACAATTGTTTCCAGACAGATTATTTCACTTATAATTCACTGTATCACAATTCCAGTGGGTCAGAAGTTTACATACACTAAGTTGACTGTGCCTTTAAACAGCTTGGAAAATTTCAGAAAATGTCACAGCTTTAGAGGCTTCTGATTGACTCAAATGATGTCAATTAGCCTATTGGAGGTGTACCTGTGGATTTATTTCAAGGCCTACCTTTAAACTCAGTGCCTCTCTGATTGACATCATGGGGGGGAAAAAAATAAATCAGCCAAGACCTCAACATTTTTTTTGTAGACCTCCACAAGTCTGGCTCATCCTTTCGAGCAATTTCCAAACGCCTGAAGATACCACATTCATCTGTACAAACAATAGTACGCAAGTATAAACACCATGGGACCACGCAGCCGTCATACCGCTCAGGAAGGAGACGCATTCTGTCTCCTAGAGATGAACGTACTTTGGTGCAAAAAATGCAAATCAATCCCAGAACAATGGCAAAGGACCATGTGAAGATGCTGGAGGAAACAGGTACAAAAGTATCTATATCCACAGTAAAACGAGTCAGATATCGACATAACCTGAAAGGCCCCTCAGCAAGGAAGAAGCCGCTGCTCCAAAACCACTATAAAAAAGCCAGACTACAGTTTGCAACTGCACATGGGGACTAAGATCGTACTTTTTGAAGAAATGGCCTCTGGTCTGATGAAACAAAAATAGAACTGTTTGGCCATAATGACCATCGTTAGGCTTGGAGGAAAAAGGGGGAGGCTTGCAGCTGAAGAACACCATCCCAACCGTGAAGCACGGGGGTGGCAGCATCATAGATGGCATCATGAGGGAGGAAAATTATGTGGATATATTGAAGCAACATCTCAAGACATCAGTCAGGAAGTTAAAGCTTGGTCGCAAACGGGTCTTCTAAATGGACAATGACCCCCAGCGTACTTCCAAAGTTGTGGAAAAAATGGCTTAAGGACAACAAAGTCAAGGTATTGGAGTGGCCATCACAAAGCCCTGACCTCAATCCTATAGAATATGTGTGGGCAGAACTTAAAAAGCATTTGCGAGCAAGGAGGCCTACAAACCTAAATCAGTTACACCAGCTCTGTTTGATCCAAGTTAAAGAATTTAAAGGCAATGCTACCAAATACTAATTGAGTGTATATAAACTTCTGATGAATTAAATAAAAGCTGAAATTTTCAATGTCAGGAATTGTGAAAAACTGAGTTTAAATGTATTTGGTTAAGGTATATGTAAACTTCCGACTTCAACTGTATGAAATAACACATATGGAATCATGTAGTAAGCAAAAAAGTCCCGCTTCCACCTGTCCCACTTTCACTCTTTCTCTGTCTCTTCCTGTTTCTAATCTGTCTAAAAAAAAGCATAAAAAAAAAGGTGGATTCCAGAAAAAATATTCTCCATAGGCCCTAATCATTAACCATCATTTCGGCTATAAACCATTTCTATTTCTTAACAATTTGATGATATCACCGTAAAAAAAAATGTTTTTTATAAATACAATTCCAGGAAATTCTGTGACCTAGCTATATAAACATAAGCCAATGAGATAGGTGACACGTAGCCTAATTTCTAATAAGACAGTAATATTGATTGAACAATCGAACCACATATAGAACAAATAAATACTCACTCAAACTTACATCATCAACCCTCCAAAGCCCAAAGCTAATATCAGCTAACTACTCAGACACAGTCAGGTAGAATGAACACCGTAAATCAAATAAAAAAGAGTAGAACGCATAGTGAAAGTTCTGAAACTTCAGAGGAGAGCTAGAGTATTGGGTTCTGTTTGAGGTCTCTAGCTATTTCACTAGCTCTTTACAGCTGTGTGAATGCACAAATAACAGAAGTTATACATCTTCATCAGGACTTGGGAGACTCCCCTTCACTTCCTTTGTTCCTTCGGGCTCCTACTCACACAGAGCCATTTCAAATAGACAGCTTAGGCAATTACACTGTGCCAAAGG